>NC_066892.1:4367047-4967047 GCF_022985175.1 Labeo rohita | reverse complement strand
ATAAATACACATAAATTAATGTATATATTTAAGAGAAATATGTTATTTATGTACAAAATATTTTTATTTATATATAATATGAATTATATATAAATTATAATAAATACATATACTTGTAAATAATACTTAAATATATACATGAATGTGTTTGTATTTATATACACGTAATAATTACACACAGTACACACATATATTAGGCAAACTCAAACTTTTATTTCGCATGCAATTAATCGCGATTAATCGTTTCACAGCCCTAAGTGACTTTTTAGTGAGAAAACAGCATATATCATATATTGTGGTATTTTTATATATTTATTTTTTTACATCTCTTCTGCTCACAAAGCCTGCATTTATTTGATTCAAAGTACAGCAAAAACAGTAAAATTTTAAGAAATATTTTTAGTATTTAAAATAACTGTTTTCTATTTGAATATATTTTAAAATGTAATTTATTCCTGATTTTAAAGCTGAATATTTAGCATGATTACTCCAGTCACATTATCTTTCAGAAATCATTTTAATATTCTGATTTAATCTATTTATTATTATGCTGAAAGCAGCTGAGTAGAATTTTTTCAGGTTTCTAAAATAATAATAATAATAATAATAATAATAATAATAATACAATTAAATAAATAAAACAAGCTTTTTTTTGCTGTATTTTGGATCAAATAAACAGACCTGTTTAAAAAAAAAAATAATTACATAATTATGTAAAACTTTTATAAGATTGTTAGAGTTAACTAAGCTGACACCCTCAATAGTTTATTTCCATTCTATTAATTTTGTTTCCATTGTGTAACTACTCCATTATTAACACATCGAAAGGTCCAGTTCCCATGTTCCTTGAGTGTTTTTATATCTATTTGTCCCACTTTTAAGTACTGTTGTTCGTGCATTTTGTTTAAGTGATTGTTTGAGGTTTTTACCAGCACCATGTGATTGATTCGGATGAGCGAATAGACGCTTCCCATATTTGATTATGTAAATAACACCTACAAACCACCAAGGTCGTTTCTTCAACAACAACAACTTATTTATTGCAACCAGAAATTGTTCATACACAACACTATTAACAACAATTGCTCAACAGAAAGAGAGATTAGGATAAGGCAAGTAACAAAAGAGGAAGCAGCATTCAGGCACAGTGGGTGTTCACAGAAGCCGAACAGTCTTTCCTGTGACGGTCAGATAATCTTCATCAGCAAGTGCTCTGAGCGCCTCATCAAACATGTCCTTTGTGATGGCCTGAAATGAGAGGAAAACATTTTAAGTTCAGATTTTCCTTGGGCTTGCACTTTGCATCATTTCTTACCAATTTATAGAGTATCTATGCTGTATTAGTATGATTAAAATAAAACTAATAAAAGACATACCGCTTCTGACTGGCCACGAAGATCATCAAACAGCTGCTGGTACTTCATAGCTGGTGTTTTGCCCTTTGACTGGATGAGTTTCTTCAGGGCCTGAGCCACTTCTTCCTTACGCTTGCGTGCTGTAGCACTCATTCCTGTCCAGAAACAACCGATCAAAACATTTAGAATTTGCATACAACATCCACAGGTACTAGTTAAGGCATAAAGGGATAAGTTGAGGAAGAGCACCGACTATGAAAATTTTAATAAATAAATGTGCTTTATATAATTTATATAATTACACTTCCAATTTATTAACTATTTTAGCAATTTAAAATATTTTAATGTTTTAAAAAATAAATATATTTGAGAAATAGCGCTAGATAATAAAAATAAATTTTATATACTTTAATTGCATTAAATTATTACCATTTCTTTTTAAATGTAAAATATTTTAATATTTGTAAAATATTTGAGAAACAGCACTACATCATAATAAAAATAAATATTTTACATACTTTATTTGTACTGAATTATTACCATTTTATTAATTTAAAATATTTAAAATTTTATTTTAATTATTCTTTCATTTTAGTCATAGTAGTGGTCTGCACAAGCATGCATTCATTCATTCATTTTAACAGGTACTAATTAATGGATAACTGGTGAAATGAAAATCAGGAACAGCACCGATTATGAAAATGTAAAAAAAAAAAAAAAAAAAAAAAAAAAAAAAAAAACAGGGTAACAATAATAAATAATAGTACTTTATATAATTGCATTACCAGTTTATTAACTATTTTATACATTTAAATATTTAATAATATAAAAAATGAATATTTGAGAAATAGCACTGATTATGAAAGCACTGTAGTTAATAAATAACTAAATACATAATTATATTACATTTAATAACTGTATATAAATGATTATAATTACATTATCAATTTATTTTATATATTAAAAATATAATTTGAATATTTGAAGATCAGCCTCAGTTGATTATGAAGTAATTTTAAAAATGGAAAAAAAAATGTAGCTAATAAGTCACTAAATATAATAACTATCACATAATTTAATTGTATATAATGTAATAATTATATAGTAATTATAAATGTAACAATTATATAGTTACAATATCAATTTATTTTACATATTAAAAATATAATTTATGTTAATATTTGAGGAACAGTCCTCAATTACTAAAAATCCTTTGATTATGAAGTGATTTCAAATTGAAAATGGTAACATTACATTTTTCATATCTTTATAAATACATTATTATTCACTATTATAATTAATAATTTATTATAATTAATAATTTGGTATTATTCTTAGTAATTTAACATTTTAATATTAATACTTTTCTTTCTAGTTATAAATATGACCCTGTGACTTGACCTGACCTGTTGTAGCCATTTTAATCCATGTTTTGTTTCAAATTATTAAATGAAATAAGGAAAAGACAAGAATGCATTGTGGACTGAACTGTGTGATAAAATGCAAACCCACTACCATGCTTCTACATCCTGAAGAAAAGGCCAAAACATGACCAGTACTAATGGTTTATTACTACATCTCTAAGTTGTACCTGTGGTGAGGATGGAGATATCCACGAATCCTGTCCTGGGATCAGTTGCGGACTGTTTCAGGGCCTCTCTGTGCAGTCTCTTGGCTTCCTCCACATCGATGGACTCGACTTTGCTTGAGAAACGTACTTTAGCGTGAGCTTCAGCCAGTCTGATCAGAGACTCCAGCTGACGGGGATACGCCGACACCATCCCTCTACCGCTGCCGATCTTACGCATGTCTACGTAAGCCTGCAAGGGAAGCAGCAATTGTAAATATTAAGTATTACATTTACCACACTACTACAGGTACATTGATATATATTGTTTTTTATACCTCAATAAGGGCCTGACTAGCTTCCTCACTGAGTCTGGGATGCACAGATGTGCGAGCAAATGCGATGTAGTCTTTCAGCATGGCCATGTCCAGATACTCCTCTTCAATCTGCTCTTCGCTCTGATAATACAGAGACACGAGGTGATGCGCCAGACGTCTGTCATACGCCTCATCCTGAGGGTCCAGCATCAGGAAGATCAAATCAAACCTAAAACAAGAGATTTTTTTTTAGTTTAGTGTTAATAATAATAATAAAAAAAAATGCTCAGGTGATGTCATAAAAGTAAAAGAAAAAAAAACACTTGGATTTTAAGCTTCAAAAATTTGAGCTCACTACAGCCATCATTTACCCAATTTACCGTCTATAATAAATGTCTTTAGTGTTACTATGATACTGCAATTACAGTACTTTATAGTTTTTTTTAAATAGTCAATTTTCTCTACTTCTGAGAGAACTTTATTGCTCACCCTTCCAAAACATACATGCATATAAAAAAAAATATATATAATAATAATAATAATAATAATAATAATAATAATACATATGTAAATTTTAGGACCATTCAATAGTTTGGGGTCAGTAAAATTTATTAAAGAAATTAAAAAATTATTTCAGTAATGATGATTTGATTGCGGTTTCAGTTTTTTTTTTTTTTTTTTATAATTTTAAAGTTTTTATTTTTTCTATTTTCATTTTGATTTTAAGGTTTTAGAATTTGTGGCATATTTGTAACTTCTGTTTTTTTATTATTATTATTATTATTATTATTTAGAAAGTTATTTTACTATATCCTGGTAAACTAAATAAAAATAAGAAATGCAGGTTAATATTTATTTTAGGTAACATTAAAAAATATATATATTTATATATTTATTTATTTATTTATTTTTTTTTTTTTGTTAAGTCAACTATTAAAACTAAACATTATTTCCCATGCAAAATTCAGTTTCTTTCAGAAATAACATCACTTTAGGGATGTTAAATATGTTAATACATACATAAAATATATGAAAAAAAATATATTTATTTATTCATTCATTCAGTACCATTAAAAAAAAAGTTTGGGGTCAGTAAGATTTTTATTTTTATATTTTTCTATGTGCATTTTAATTTTAAGGTTTTAGCAATTTTGTGGCATTTTTTTTTTTTCTTAAATGTTGATATTTCCATGTATTATTTATTTTAATTCATTTAAAATAAATAAAATTCATTATTAATTCATTTTTTGTTATTTATTCCATGTTCAACTAAAAAAAAGAATAAAGGCAAGTTAATATTTCAACATTAAAAAAAAAAAAAAAAAAAAAAAAAACACTCTCTCACTTTATATTATTTCCCACTCAAAATTCTGTTTCTTTCAGAAATACATCACTTTATGGATGTTAAATACTTTAAAACAGTGTCATGTTTTATTTGTACCTGGACAGAAGTGTGTGCGGCAACTGAATGTTTTCTATAGTCGTCTTTTTGGGGTTCCACTGAGACTCCACGGGATTGGCTGCGGCGAGGATGGAGGTCCGAGCATTAAGCTGGCAAATGATCCCAGCCTGTGACACACAAAAATGCATTAATTATCTTTCCTGACAAAATCATTCCCTCAAAAAAAAAAAAATCATGAAAGTGACTGTTCACGTATCCTCCTCACCTTGGCAATAGAGAGCGTTTGCTGCTCCATGACCTCATGCAGCACAGACCTTGTGTTGTCGCTCATCTTATCAAACTCGTCGATGCAGCAGATGCCATTGTCGCTGAGCACGAGAGCTCCCGTCTGCAGAACCAGCTGCCGGGTTTCCGGATCCTTCATCACGTAGGCTGTGAGACCCACAGCGCTGGATCCTTTCCCGGACGTGTACTGACCGCGAGGAACGAGGTTATACACGTACTGGAGCAGCTGGGATTTACTGGTACCCGGATCACCGCAAAGCAGGATGTTGATCTCAGCACGGAAGTTTCCGCGGCCCGTCTGAGTGAAGTCCTTACGGGTCCCACCAAACAACTGCAGCAGGATGCCCTGGAAAAAAAAATGCTTACTATAAAACTCACATCCACTCAAAATAAAACAAATCAAAGGCAGTCTTAAGCTGTATTAAAACTCACTTTCTTGATGTCCTCGTGTTCATAGATGCTGGGTGCCAGGGCGGAAGACAGGCGTTCATAGACGTCCGGTTTGGCCGCTAGTTCTTTGAGCATGGCGACTCGTTCTTTGGTGAAGAGCTTCTGCTCGCTGTCCTCGTCCACTCCATGAAGACGCTTCTCATCCGTCTTCCGGAAGTGGATGGCGTCGATGTGGGTCTTGTACACAGACTTCACCTGGCTCTGTCGTGGGTTCAGACGCATGGGGGCGGCTCTGTAAATGCCTGGTGAGAATAACAGACATGCTGGTTAGGCTTTTCACACAATACCTTTTATCTTATAATACAATTATCTGAACTTCAATTAACATCAAAGCTTTCAAAACGTTTAATTAAAAATTCTCTTTTCAAATCCAAGAACGTCTTGCTAAAATAATTAGATTAAAAAATACAAATAAGAGGTTATAAAGAGGTATTTATCTTTACATGTGACCATGGACCTCGTGACCAGTCTATATTTGTTGCAATAGCCAAAAATACATTGTATGGGTCAAAATTATCAATTTTTCTTTTATGCCAAAAATCATTAGAATATTACATAAGGATCATGTTCCATGAAGATATTTTGCAAATTTCCTACCGTAAATATTAAACAACTTTAAAGGTGATTTTTGCAATATTTTAATATTTTTGCATCCTCAGATTCCACATTTTCTAATAGAGGTTTCTCAGCCAAATATTGTCCTATCATAAACCATACATCAATGGAAAGCTTATTTATTCAACTTTAACATGGTTTATGAATTAAAATGTCAAACAAATGGACCCTTATGACTGGTTTTGTGGTCCAGGGTCACAAATATCAAAAAGAACACTACCAACAATAATTGCTATTACTTCTATTATTAATATTAATGCATTATAGCATATATAAGCTTATATGTTTACATAAAATATATAACTAGTATTAATAATGTTATAATATTCTAAGTATAAACAAAAACAAGCTATAGAATAGTTTATAACACTATACACAAAAAAAAATTCTTTTAATACTTCATGTTATAATATTCTATGAACAATAATGGTAAATTATAAAATATTAAATTACATCCAAAAATATATATATAAAAAAAAAAAATAATCCATAACATTATATCATACTGTAATAATAAATGCAATATATTATGCAGAAATGTAAATGTTAATAATAGATATATAATAGTTACCCAATACTGTATAAATAATGTTCATATAATCTATGAATTACAGATTGCGTAAAAATTGTGTATATATATTTTATAAATAATATTTATTAAAAAACATGTTACGAAATCTGAACATTCTTACTGTATAAATAATGTTCATATAATGTATGAATTACAGATTGCATAAAATCTGTGCTTTTAATGAATAAAAAAAAAAAATAAATAAAATAAAATAAAATAAAAAACAAAAAAAAAAACTTGATAATCTCAAATTTCTGACTTCTGACAACTGCAAGTTTAAATCTTTTGACTTTTTCTCAGAATTGCATGAAACAAACTTGCAAATCTGACTTTTTTTCCACTCATAATTGTGATAAACTCGCAATTCTGAGAAAAAAAACAACATCATCAAAATACTCCAATATTGAATGTGTCTGAAAGTCAAGCTGTTAAACTATTTCTGCTTCATACCTTTGAGGAAGCTACAATACAGGCATTGTTCATAAAGTAAAGAAAGAGGAAAGATCAAACAGGATCAGCTATTATATAAAACCACATAACAAAACCTCAATGACAACAGGTCGTACCAGTGATGTTTACTCTGTCTCCAGGTTGTACTTTGTCAACCAGGTCATTGTGTGCGTAGACGACTGTGGTGTGTGGCGTCTGACCCGCAGGCATGTCCTCTGGAGATTCCTGCAGTTTAATCTGTCAGGACACAAGATATCGAAAAGAATCTTAATTTCTGTTAGGGTCAAAAGCACTAGTAAACAAATGAAATTAAAAATAAAAATCTTTCTTAACCAAAATGATATCATGCAAATTAAAAAATAAATAAATAAAAATAAAATAAATAAATAATGATGTATATGTATATAAAAAAGATAAATAACCCACCATTTGTTTGTCAGAGAAGATGGAGCGATTATGCACCAGCGCCATGCTGTGGGTGGTGTTGCAGTTGCGGCAGACGGCGGGTTCAGCGATGCGGCCACGGTCCACCTCCACACGCGTGTTAAATGCACACACCTGACAGCGGAAAAATGCCTCCTGCATCTCAGGGATCAGCTGTGAGGTGCGGATCACCATTCCACTGATAGTGATGAGCTGGTCAATATCTGAAAAGAGACAAGAGGCGATGATGCGATCGCCGACATTTAGCAATAAACAGTTTGTGATCATTAAGCACTAGGTTTCTTACCTTCAGGGTTAAGTGCACGCATGTTTCTGGTTTTCAGGGCGCTGTACGGACGCACTTGAATCTGATGCTCCAAAACGGAGTCTGGGAAACGATCGAAGAAGAGCTCATTGACAGCCATATCGAAAGTGGGGATGACTTCCTGTGAGGATAAGATTTAAAAGGAGAAGCTCACCAAGGCTGCATTTGTGCGTTTAAAAATATAAAATTCAAATTTAAAATTGTTAAATATTATTGCAATTTAAAATAGCCATTTTTTATTTTAATACATTTTAAAATGTAATTTATTCCTGTGATGCAATGCTGAATTTTCAGCATCATTACATCATTAGTCTCCAGTGTTACATGATCCTTCAGAAATCATTCTAATTTGCAGCTCAACTTTTTTAAAATTCTTTAATGAATAGAAAATTCCAAAGAACAGCATTTATTTGATTTTAAACATTTTTATTACTAGGCTTATTAGTCTCACCTGCGGATAACAGATCAGCTGACGGTAGAGGTCGGTGTCAAAAGTCTGAATATGACTGCAGTTGACATTCAGTACTGGTTCTCCAACAACGCTGATCTAAAACACACAAGAACTGGATATTAAGTATTCTGTACCACCAATACGAGCAACCACTGTTTATGCCTTTCTAATCAGCACTGCACTTCTCACCTCATCCAGCTTCTGCATATAAAGAGGCTCATTCAGATCCAGACCAGCATTCTCCTCCTCTCTGGAGTTGGGGTCTGTGAATTGCTGAAGGAAACGCTGCAAAAAAAGAACAAAGAGCCTTAAACAAAGATCATTTTGTCAATGGAAAAACAGCTTTTTGCCAGTCAGCTGTGGATGGATGTAGTTACACAGACTGCAATCACACCTGAAATTTCTCCTTGCAGGTTCCCACATTGACATCCGTCCCCCAGATCACCAGTCTCTGTCCCGCACCCTGCTCGCTGCCGGGCACTGCGTCTCCAGATGGCTGAAAATGACAAGAGACATACTTAAGATTAAAAATAATTACATAAATATATTAGGGACGTTTTTCTGTATTTATATTAAATTGTATTCATTTTAAATATTTTGAATTAGCTTTTTTTATTTTTAATTTTCATTTTAACACGTTTAATTTGTAGTCATTTTGTTATGCATTTTGACTTTTTGCATTTGTCTTTCTATTAGTTTTTGTTGCAACACTTAATAAGGTGTCATTTGTTAACTTTAGTTAACGCATTAACATAATGAACAATACATTTACTCCACTTTATTATATAATTTTATATTATATACACTATTCTATAAACAACTTGTGACTTTAATAATGCATTAGTAAATGCTGCAATTATTATTAACTAAAACTAATAAATGCTGTAGAAGTACTGTTCATTTTTAGTTCATGTTAAGTGATATAGTTAACTAATTTTAGTTAAATTAAGTGTTACCGTTTTTTTAAAATAGTAAAATTTCATTTGTTTATTTCAGCTTTAGTTAGGTTATTTATTGTTAGTCATTTTAATTTCAACAACACATGTCAGTTAGTTTCTATTGCAACATTCCTAATTTAATTACATTTTTCTGTGTACTTTGTTTTATTTCAGATTTATTTAATTAGTTATGTCAAGTAAGTATAATTATGGATTTAATATGGGTTTCTGTATTTTGTGAGTTTAAGTGTTACACAGTACAATAGTACTGCAATAATTAAATATTACCTAAATGATAAATAAAATACAAATAATATTTTAAATCATATTTATAATTATTATATTATAGTGATATTATAGTCATATTGGGAAAAAGGTTTTCCTTCTTTTTTGTCCTTAGCTGATCACATGCCTGATGCTTATGAACAAACCACAATAAAGTCAACTATTTGCATTTATACATATTTATGTTAACTTTTATTTAAAACACAACCATTAAGTCAAAAATGATAAGATTAACCTCTAAAACTATTTACTTTTTAAACGAAACGTTGAATAGCAACTTACCGGTTCTGAGTGCATGTCGACCTGCGGAGCTTTCCGGACAGATCCCAGGTCGGCCCGCTGACGTGCCGGTGTCCCACGTATGCCGCTGCGGGGCGTTCCTTCCACCCTGGAGCTGGGAGTGCCATACATCAACGGGGAACTTGCGTCGATCTCACTCTGCAGGACTGGATAAAACAAATCATGATTTTCCCAATTCAAATGACCTCTAAAGATCTGCATAAACAACTCGATTCAATTTAAATAAGATGCTGAAAGCGAGTCGTACCAGAGCGAGGGGCCATGGGGCTGGAGAACAGCGACACGTCCTGAGTGCCTGTGTCCATAGCTGGAGACGTGGGCATGGGCTGAAGCTCCGTGGACGTGTCATGAGCTCTCGACCGCTGTGATGGAGGAGAAAGCGGGTCCTCGCTCGCAGCTGCAAACACAGACAAAACCGTTCACATGCAGAAATCAGGAACTGATTAGAAAACACTACATGCACAGCAAATGTGTGCACTCAAAGTCAATATAACTCACGGGTCGGAGGGTCTCTCTTACGGCTCTGAGATGATGGTGAAGACATCTTGACTCAAAACTGAAAGGTTAAGTCTGAGAATTAGTGAAATGGAACGTAGTAAGACAAGTCATTATTTTGAGTGCATTTTTCCGCACCCAAATAGCAAATTGTTTTTATTTTCTTGTTTTAACTTTATTAAAAATGTTTTAGGCAAAAAAAAAAAAAAAAATAATAATAATAATAATAATAATAATAAAAAAAATAAATAAATCTTAAATACTAAATATTTATGTGATTCTTCATTCATTTTCTAGTTTTTTTTTTTTTTACTTTTTATTTGTTTGTTCATTCATTCGCTAAATTATTTATTCTTTTAAATAAATTATATACATACAACTATATATCTATACAAAAGTTTTTGTATATAAATAATAATAATAAATATATAATTATCAACTTACTATCTCGCTATATATTTATAAAAATTGAGTATTTAAGAGATATATATATATATATATATATATATATATATATATATACACACATACATACATGTATGTATTTGTGTGTATATATGTATGTATATGTGTGTGTGTATATATATATATATATATATATATATATATATATATACACACACATACACACACACATATACATACATATATACACACAAATACATACATGTACATATAAAAAATACTAAATATTTATGTAATTTAATACATTTTCTTGTTTTACTTTGTGCATTCATTCACTTTATTATTTTATATATATATACACATACATACACACATACACACACACACACAGATATATATAAAATATAAATATAAGTGTATAAAATAATATTTGTTATTATTATAAAGTATTACACAGTAATATTATAATGTATAATATATAATAATTATTAATTTACTTATTTATATATCTTGTATATACTCCATCTATAAGTGATCTATAACAGGTCTACATTTATAATTTAATATTATTAAATTACAATATATATTAAATATAAAATGATTTCATCTTTATTGTTTACTAACATTAAATGTAATGCAAATCCAAATAGTGGCATGTTTATTTTATTTGAAACTTATGATGTAATTTATCATGTTAATGACTCGTTGTTATGAACTAGCATAATTATATTTAATATAAGGTACAAAAAATATAACTCTTACAATATAAAAGTTACATTTACAATATGACAGCAGGCCTAATATTTCTTTTCCAGAATGAAAAAAAATTATACCACGTTCTTCATCACAACACTGCAAATCTCTTAAGAAATAAGGCAATGCGTCACAAAACAAACAAATATCTAGCTAAACATAGAGAGGAAAAAAATTCGTTTAGCAAAGTAAGTTTAAAACTTGCACGAGACACCCAAGGAATACAACTGTCCACAAACCTAAACTTATTCATATTTAAACCACTTGTAAAACGACATACCACATTTATTCTGTAAGTACATTTGGGGAAAATGAGTTTTATTATAAATGTATGAAGGATGTATAGCAACTTTTGCTACATTTAACGTTACACAGGAACAGTCCAAGCGACTAGCACCACGCTGCATCACCCACAACAATGACATAACTAAACCATCTAACTAGAATCTAGAATAACTATTATTTTCAACTACAACGCACTATGATAACGTCTAACTGACCAATACCTATTTTTAGGTTATCGCGATTATGTTTATTTTCAAACAAAAAGAGCTGATACAGAAATACAACACACTTACCGTTCGCACTGTTTCCCTTCTGATGTGAACGGTGGCGCGAAACTGCCTGTGACGTAAATTTCGCGGGGAAATTTTGACCAACCAACAACACGCTCCTCACTATCAGTCGAGAGGGGGTGATGTGCTACACGTGTGTGGATAAATCATTCAAAACTCGTTATTTCTTAGATTACGCGACAAAATTGCACTTAAATATACTTAGAATTAGAATAAACACGTTTTCGGACTTTCTTAGTGACAGATTGACAGTTACAAGGCGGGTGAAATAAACGAATCCCATCAACTGTTTGGTATCGTCCGAAGTTTTCGCGGGAAAGAACATCAATACAGCATAAACAGAGGTAATTCTTCAGACATCCACTAGATGTCCATGTGGACAAGATGAAGTGCCACAACACATCTGTATGTACAAAAACAACTGTACCGCCTTCAGCTATTTATGAATGAGTTTTTGGCCCCATTAATGAAAATTCTTTATTAATACAAGCAAAAGCTAGGAAAATAAAACTAATTTTAATTTTAAATTCAATTTTTTTTAAAGATTTAATTATTATATTAAATGTACGATTAATAACAAATAACCTTATTGCTTTAATTCGAATCTTGTTATAATATATATTATTTTTGTACTGAATGTATACGTTCAATGTGCTTCTCAAATACATGGATGTGAATAGATAAATTAATAAATGGCGGTATATTTCCAATTATACAATATAGTCGACACCCAGATGAAACAACAACAACAACAACAACAACAACAATAAAAATAATAATGTTTTATTCGTATTTATTTAAATACATTTTCTCTCGATGACCTTTCACGCATTCAAACATGCCCTCATGTCCAACAACTTAATAATAATAATACGAGCAAATAAATGAGCAAACGACAACAACAACAACAATAAATACGAACGAAACATTTTTTATTTGTTCGAATTTATTTATTTATGGCATTAATTTAAGCATTAATCTTGAGGACATATTATTATTATTATTATTATTATTATTATTATTATTATTATTATTATTAATAATAATAATAATAATAACTACAACAACCATACTTATTGATTTATTAAAAAATACACACGAAGGAAAACCTATAATAATAATAATAATAATAATAATAATAAATACGTACGAAACAAACATTTTATTTTATTTTATTTTATTTTATTTATTTATTCGAATTTATTTATTTAGGTATTGTTATATGGCGCATTTAAGCATTCAACTTGAGGACATAATAATAATAATAATAATAATAATAATAATAAATACGTACGAAACAAACATTTTTTATTTTATTTATTAGAATTTATTTATTTAGCTATTGTTATATGGCGCATTTAAACATTCAACTTGAGGACATAATAATAATAATAATAATAATAAATACGTACGAAACAAACATATTTTATTTATTCGAATTTATTTATTTAGGTATTGTTATATGGCGCATTTAAACATTCAACTTGAGGACATAATAATAATAATAATAATAATAATAATAATAATAATAATAAATACGAACTAAAGTTTTTTTTTATTTATTCGAATTTATTTATTTATTTAGGAATGTTGGTAATAGAGCATTGATATAAGCATGCAACATAATAATAATAATAATAATAATAATAATAAACAAAAGTCCATAACATACTTATATACGAACTAAAACTTAGGTCATAATAATAATAATAATAATAATAATAATAATAATAATAATAATAAATATGAATATATTTATTTCATTATTTATTTAGGAATGTTGGTAATTGCACATTGATTTAAGCATGCAACATAATAATAATAATAATAATAAATACGAACTAAAGTTTTTTTTTAATTAATCGAATTTATTTATTTATTTAGGAATGTTGGTTATAGCGCATTGATATAAGCATGCAACATAATAATAATAATAATAAACAAAAGTCCATAACATACTTATAAACACGAACTAAAACTTAGGTCATAATAATAATAATAGTAATAATAATCTATAACTAGGCTACAACAGCAATATTTCTTATAAACAAGAACGAAAATCTATAATAAAATTAGTAATAATAATAAATGCGACCTAAACATTCATTTTTAATTCAATTTCTTGTCTATTCTCGTTTTTTTTTTTGTTTGTATATGTATATTATTTATACATGTATGTGTTGGTAGTGGCGCATTAAATTAATTTCCCCTGACTGCTGTGTTCTTTCACACTCGCATACGCATTCAAACATGTCCTCATGTCCTACAACATGAAGTTCCGACAGACTGTTCTTAAAAGTTGCTGGTAGGCGTTCATGCACACCCGAGTCTCCTCAAATAGGAGCACAGGCGGAACATGTGACTGACACTGGACATTCACTGGCTTCTGGAAGGGGGCGGCGATGCCGTGACGCAAGCCGAGCGCTCGTACTTATGCACGAGGACGGCAGAGTTTCGATAGAGAGCTACGAGGACTTTAACACCTGTTCGCGAGACAGACAGACGTTTGGAGATACGCGCGGGGTGCGCGAAACAGGGTGTGAGTGCGCGTGAAAAATTACGCTTTTGTGGACTGTCAAAGGGGACTAGGTAGAAGGGATCCGCTGCTTGAGTTTGAGTTTGGCTGCGTCCATGTCTGACATATACAACCTGGACTCGCAGTGCGTAACGCCACCATGCAACATGAGCTGGGCCATGGAGCCTGCCAACTTCTATGACAATAAAGTCATGCCAGGGGATGCCAAATCCGGGGGAGAGCGTGGCATGTCCGAGGAGAACAGCGGCGGCGGCGGCGGCAGCATGATGGAGCTCAGCAACGCGCCTGCCATCTACGATGATGAGAGCGCCATCGACTTCAGCGCCTACATCGAGTCCATGTCCACGGTTCCGCTGGAGATCTGCAACGACGAGCTCTTTGCAGACTTGTTCAACAACGTGAAGCAAGAGAAGCCAGACTTTTACCTGCCGAGCGCGTTTGCGCAAAAGAGCGCGGAGAGGCTGCAGCAGCAGCAGCAGCACCACCAGGATGGGGGCTTTGGCAAGGGCGCGTTTTGCGCACCGATCAAGAAGGAGGCGGACTGGAGCGACAGCGAGCTGTCCTCTTCCTTACCATCTCAGATCGAGACGTGCGCGCAGACCTCCGTGAGCCTCATGCACACGGGCCAGCCGACACCTCCCACCACACCTGAGCCAGAGCCCGTCACCCAGAGGAGGCTGGGAAAGGAAAAGGGCAAAAAGTCAGTCGACAGGCACAGCCCGGAGTATCGGCAGCGGCGCGAGCGGAACAACATCGCCGTGCGTAAAAGCAGGGACAAGGCGAAGCAGCGCAACCTGGAGATGCAGCAAAAGATGATCGAGCTGGGCGCCGAAAACGACCGCCTGCACAAAACGATCGATCAGCTGACGAGAGAACTGAGCAGCCTCAGAAACTTCTTCAAACAGATGCCCGAACCTTCGTTCGGGACGGCGGCGCGATTGGCTGTTGACAGTCGGTGACGCACGTCGAAAGACAGAGCCCCAAAAACCTTGCCAAAAACATACCTCAGCGAACTTGAATTACTATGTTCTTCTGTAGCAGACGTGCATTAAGTTACACATCGGATGACGGACTTTGGACTCTTTGTGATTATTTTTGTGAATGTTTTTGTATTCTAAATTATTACAGAACAACTTCATATATGTTTTTATGGTACTTGTTTTATAATTCCCAGAAAACTTCGTATTAATGCCAGAGCATGTTTGAAAATTGTACAGTGTGTACAAATGTACAATAAAACGACGTGAAATTTCAAAAAGATCCATGTGAACGCGCATGTGTGCAAGGGGGCGGGTCTCAGTGGGCGTGGTCTGTTCAAAGGTGTAGCTGTCAATCAGCAAGTCTGACTTAAATAATAGCTCTTTCGAGTCATATGAGTTGAACAGCGATTTTGGATTTAGGAGTAAATGAGGTTTGTGGTTAAAACTAGAGAGATATTTCCATACCTCTAAGGTAAAAAGTAAAAAAAAGTTGGTAAAGTCTACAACTAGGTGTTTAGTTTAAGTGCTTGAAGAATGGGAGCAACTTTTCAGCAACTAAAAAGAGTTATTCACAAGTGAATGAAGTAGCATTTTTTATGCATTGACTGCACAAATGATCTATAAATAATATTATATGACAGTCACTGTCAAGTGAATAAGTGTAAGATTTTATCTTAGTTTACAGCACAGGCCTTGGATTCATAGATGTACAATTTAGGATCAGTTCAATGGCATAATTCATAACAATCATTAAACATAATATAAATGTGACCCTGGACCACAAAACCAGTCATAACGGTCAGTTTCTTGAAAGTGAGATTTATGCATCATCTAAAATACTGAATAAATACACTTTCCACTGATGTATGTGGTTTGTTAGGATAAGCCAATATTTGGCTGAGATACAACTATTTGAATATCTGAAATCTGAGGTTGCAAAAAAAAAAATCAAAATAATGACAAAATCACCTTTAAAGTTGTCCAACTGAAGTTCTTAGCAATGCATATTACTAATCAAAAAAATAAATCTGATATATTTACGATAGGAAATTTACAAAATATCTTCATGGAACGTGATCTTAATATCCTAATGATTTTTAGCATAAAAGAAAAGTCTATCATTTTCACCCATACAATGTTGTTTTGGCTATTGCTACAAATAAACCCCAGCGACTTAAGACTGGTTTTGTGGTCCAGCGTCACATAAAAACAATTTTTGGATAAGGTTTGTGGCCTACACTAGAAAGGCACATTTACAAATTTTCAGATGAATGTGCCAGACAAATTTCGAAGCTGCTGTTTTATTTCAGTTAAAAGTTGGTAAATAAAGCCTACAACTTTCACTTGAAGAACGGGAGCAACTGTTCAGCAACAAAAACAATGTTAATCACAAGTGCAAGTAGCATTTTTTATATAGGAGCTGCACAAATGATCTATAAATAACCTTATATAATACAGTCACTCATTGCCAAGTGAAAGTGTGCAGCATTTTATCCTAGTTTACAGTTAGACAGGCTCTAGATTCATAAGTGTGACCACATAGATTGCAAAATTTTGATTTTGCAAATTCAATTGAATTGCATAATCAATAACAATCATTAAACCTAATTTACATAGCAATAAATAAGCTTTCCATTGATGTATGGTTTGCTAGGATAAGGCAATATTTGGCCAAGGTACAACTATTTGATTATCTGAAATCTGAGGTTGCAAAAAAAATACAAAATAAATCAAAATACTGAGAAAATCACCTTTAAAGATGTCCAAATGAAATTCTTAGCAATGCATATTACTAATCAAAAAAATAAATCTGATATATTTACGATAGGAAATTTACAAAATATCTTCATGGAACGTGATCTTAATATCCTAATGATTTTTAGCATAAAAGAAAAGTCTATCATTTTCACCCATACAATGTTGTTTTGGCTATTGCTACAAATAGACCCGTGCTACTTAAGACTGGTTTTGTGGTCCAGGGTCACATAAAAGCAATTTTTGGATAAGGTTTGTGGCCTACACTAGAAAGGCACATTTACAAATTTTCAGATGAATGTGCCAGACCTCGAAGGTAAATTTCGAAGCTGCTGTTTTATTTCAGTTAAAAGTTGGTAAATAAAGCCTACAACTTCCACTTGAAGAACGGGAGCAACTGTTCAGCAACAAAAACAATGTAAATCTTTCATCTTCCATATCATAATAGTGGATGCTCTTTAAAGAAAATGACTTAATCATGTATTTGGTGGCATAAAACATTTATTCATTGTCAAAATAGGTATTCAGCTGTCATAGAGAGCAATAAACCAATTTTCTATTTTCACAAATAATTTAACTTGAACACCACCATAATGTGGCTAGAAACAACTTTTGTCTTAGCAGACATTTGAATGACAACACAAAAACGACTTTTATCAGCTGATATTGGACATGAGCATCTTTTCTACTATTATTTACATAGTGGTTGTGGTTTTCTTAACAGTGTGGACATCAACAATCATTCAAAATGTAATATTGTTCAGGTGGCTTCTTTAAGCTTCTTTTCTTAGCTTAGAAATAAGGCAAGACTAGTGTTGACTAATTATTCTCTATAAACAGTAGTAAGTGTGCTAGTCAGTGCAGATCTAACTCCTCCAAACCCATCCAAACAGTGTGACTTCTGTTGACGACGTGGATAAACGCACTCAGAGGACCGATCTCCGACCCAAGAACATTTTCCACACTGTAACCCTGTCAAACAAACAGATCAGACCAATAACAAACAATTAAGAACAGAAATGTTTATAAATGACTGACACCTAAACATTGCTAGTGCAGAATCTTACCTCAGTACACCTTGTTGAGTTTAAAAGAGATTTAATGGTCTTTTGCTGCAACTGAAACACATAAACGTATTAATATCATAATTTGATTCATATGATGTGGCAGGGACATGAAAAAACTCTATGAAAAAATTACAATTTTCTGTTAACTCACAGTTAACCCTGGAAATCATTTAGACTCTGAAAGCCTGAGGAAATCAACCCTGTCTGACCTCATCTAATCAAGCATCTTGAGAAATTCTCGCTTGACAGCGTTAGACAAAATAATGTTACAGGCTTCTTTTACACGGTGATAGCTGCATCAACTAAATGCAGTATGAAAACGACTTAGTATTAAGTAGCTAATTTATATTTTTTACGCGAATGAGTGCTTTTTTGTGCTTAAGAAACATGCCAAAATATAAACACACAAACTTTCCCTTATATGCATCAGTTACTCAGTGGTCCAAAACTGTCACAAACTTCATAAGTTTATTCAGGTTCTGTGGGTGAAACTCTTTTCTGATAACATATGAGAGGTATCTTGTTACATCTGTTCCATAATGTGACCCTCCACTTTCACTGAAATTTCCAGGAAATAAAACAGACTGAAGATAAACACTAGGTGAAAAACATTTTCGTTTCTGCACGAGTGATAAAATCATGCTAGCTTCACTTTCTTAAGTGTTTATGATAATCATGTTAACGTCATATAAGATGTAGATACAGATGTCGTTGAGTTTGTCTTCAGGAAAGCAAAATCAGAAGAATCTCACGAAACCTGTACTGAAAAGCACTACGTCATATCAGCCCAAAATATATACTGAGATTAATAAAACTTGATATTATGATTGTATGACATTAAAAATGATGTATTGCTGTACTGTCTTTAATTAAAGCTATTTAAAAATAAAAAATAAAAAACTAGACCTGATTTTTCTGTAATAGCAATGAAATCTAACCATTTAAATTAATGCAAATTATTTAAAATGTAAAGTATTTATATACTTGTCTGCTGTATTGTGTTTATTAATTTTTTTTAATAAAAACTGGACATTATTTTTCTGTAACGGTGATGAAAATTTGATTTATTTAAATTAATGCAAATTTCTTAATTGTAAAATATGTATATATCATACAAATGTCTAATGTACTGATTTATGCTTTTTGTAAAAAATAAAAAAAATAAAAATGGACATGAATTTTCTATACGAGTACTCAAAAGCTGATATTATTTAAAATAATGCAAATGATTTAAATTGTAAATTATCTATATATCATTAAAATGTATGCTTGTACTGTTTAATCATTTTTTTGTAATAGCAATGAAAATCTAACATTATTTAAATTAATGCAAATTCTTTAAACTGTAAAATATTAATATATTATAAAAATGTCTACTGTATTGCATTTATTGTATAATTTTATTTTTAATAAAAACTGGACATGATTTTTCTGTAACAGTAATGAAAATTTGAGATAATTTAAATGAATGAAAATTACTTAAATTGTAAAGTATTTATATATCATAAATATGTCTGATATACTGATTTAATTTATGCCATTAAAAAAAATAAAAATAAACCAGGACATGAATTTTCTGTAACAGTAATCAAAAGCTGATATTTAAATTATTGCAAAGTATTTAAATAGTAAAATATCTGTATATCATAAAAATATCTGCTGTACTGCTTTTAATTTATTTTACTTTTTTTAAAATAAAAACTGGACAGGATTTTGTTGTAACAATAATGAATAACTAACATCATTTTAATTAAAGCAAATTATCTCCTTCATGTTTTTTTTTTTAAATATATATGACTACAACATGTTTTTGTCCACCATTTAAATGAATGTCTTCCACATACAGCATCTGAAAGCATCTCACCTTGATTTTGACAGTACAGTGGCTCAGTGGGGAGCAGCTCAGAAACACCTCTAGCTGCATCATTGTGCTGGGTTCATCCATTACGGCTCCACATGCTAAACAGAGGAATCCTTTCCTAGAAACCAGCACACCAACAAACATGCAACTTTTATTGCTGTTTTTTTAAATGTTTGTTGAGTCTTTTTCAGTTTAAGGGCTTTAAGGCACTATGATTCACCGCATCAGCTTTACTCTTTCAGTGGAATGTGAAAACAATTTGGCCATGCGGTGGGTTGTGATTAAACACAATGTAATGGAGGCGTCTTACGCATTAACTCTGAACACATATGGGTCAACAACCCTGCGGACATGCATTTAGTATTGCAAGACAGCACCATTTTTCTGTATAGTCTATTTGCCAGATGCTTTGTAAAAGCAGATATTATAATAATGGCTTGAATGGATTTGTTTCTTATAAACATGCATTACAAGATGTGGACTGTTGTGATGTTTTTATCAACTGTTTGGACTCTCATTCTGACAGCACCCATTCATTTCATAGGATCCATTGGTGAGCAAATGATGTAATGCTACGTTTTTTCCAAATCTGTTTCAGTGAACACAAACTCATCTACATCTTGAATTGCCTAAGGGTAAGGAAACGTTCAGCGAATCTTCAGAACATTTCCTTCAAGTGTGTTTTTGTGGTTTTGGACACAAAATAAAAATGCCACAAACACATCCCCTATGATGCACTTCAGAAAAACTCAATTTTCTGACTTGCTTCTTAATAAAGAAAGCATTTGGGACTCAATAACCACTTCATTTTACAAGATGACGCGAGTAGGATTTCGCAGCTGTGACGCTGCTTTAATAATGTCTTTAGGCATTAGTTCTCTAGAACTGATGTTAATCTGTCAGCCCAGATGTGGTAGGTCAACTGTTTCTGGTATTTAAAGTTCACCAGTTTGGAATTTTGGCCTAGTCAAGAAAAACTTACTGTTGTTCTCGAGTCTCCAAACGGCAGCTCTCGCAGCGGCAGCAGGTGGGCCAGGAGAACGCTGTGCTTTCATCCACTGCTACAACCACACCTGCACGTTAAAATAAGCAAATTCAAGTCATTTAATTGACACAACTGACTCAAATCACTTTGCTTGGTCATCACAGGATAAACCATGCATTGTATTAGTAACTAACAGGGCTGGGTTTTGACACAAATTTCACGATTCGATTCTGATTCTCAAGCTTGACTCGATTTCCGATTCAGTATCAATTATTTTGTATATATCTGGTACAGCATATGCCAAATGTGTTTTCATCAATCGGCCATATTAGCAGCACTGAACGTAAACAATGCCAGTGAACTGAACAAAACTCATATTTTGCAGATTATTGCTACTGAAAATTGTCAATTATTGTCATGCTTTGGGCTGTACTAATCGGTTGGACAGGGAAAAAACATTTGGAGTGCTATAGACTGCCAAAAGTTAACAAATCAAAGAGAAGAGTGCAAAAAACTGATAGAAACAAACAACTAGCAAGAAACAGGATTTACAGGAAAAGAATCTTGACAACATTCATGTTTGTTCTTATTATTTCTGGTCAGGTAGGTGAAATATTAGGCTAATGTCTTAATTAATACTGCTCGCACGTATCTTTACCACCTATTCATTTTAGTTTGTCAAAACACTGCACCCTTTCCTGCTTTCTATGTCCTTCTCTATATGATTTAGCAGCTTCCACACATTTTTCCCGTGGTTTAGACAGCATAAATGAGCAGAACAACATATTCAGTAGTACTAACCATGCAATCCATACTGTTGTTTCAGAAATCAATATTTTTTTTTACCCAGTTCTAGTAACACAATAACACTCTTAAAAAAAAGGTTCCAAAAATAGTTTGCAATGATGTCATAGAACATTTTTGGTTCACCTTTCAGTGAACAGTTTTTAAAAGTAACATTTTTTGGAATCTTCTGTGGAATCAAGTGTTCTGCAAATGTTAAAGGTTCTTCATGGAACCCTAGAATTATTTTTCAGAATGCAGTCTTTTATGTAAACAAGTCCATCACTGCTATTTGTACTCCTGTCTAAATTAGCTTACCACTGATATTTTACCCTTCTGATTTGACCTACTACTGTGAAATGAATTATGAAACACACAAATAAATGATCAACACCTAATCTATGACTTTGTTTGTTCAGACCTCTGCTGAGAACTTTAGGCAAACTTTTAGGAAATCTAGGCTCTGCACGATTCTCTGACAAATGACATCGTAAAAGCACTAACACGCAGCACACAAACACACATCTGTGTTACATAATACACAGCAGGCGTGATACAGAGTGATAAGACCGCTGCGTGAACCTCTGCTCTCTGGAGGATCCTTCGGCACGCAGCCAGAAGCTGAAGTTGCTGACCACTGCAGAAGATTATTTGTGCTTGTTACACTTTTGAGTCAGATGATCTGTCTTATCTTTAGGGTGAAACAGCCATGGAGATTCAAAGTCTAACTTGGAGTGTCAAATATCACATTTCTATTCCCTAATTGAACATGGAACAATGTAAACAGTGTCTGCATGAAACCTTAGTGTGGAATCAAAACAGAACATGATTCAAGTGCATCTATATTTATCACTTCATGTCCTGGATCATCTATGGGGATTACAGCTTGAGTAACTTTCATTCAGTAGTTTTGAATGTTTCCTAAAAACAGACAATCTGCAATGCATTATAAAGCATTCATGGCTTAATCTCATGAAAACACGTGCAGCCCAAAATCAAAATAATAATAATAAAAAAAAAAAAAAAAAAAAAAAATATATATATATATATATATATATATATATATATATATATATATGTATAAGGAAGGAAGCATCATTTTCTTTATATATATATATATATACACACATACACACATACATATATATATATATATATATATATATATATATAAAAGAAAATGATGCTTCCTTTTAGGACCATTAAGCACAAACGAGGACTTGTTTTTTTGTAAATTATTTAAATAATTATTGAAATAAATACTACCACGATGTATACATACACTACAATTACACTACAATATAATGAAAAATATGTACTTATTTTTTAAAATAATTACAGAAAAATATAATAATTAATCCAAATATTTTAATTTGAATCTAATTATTTTCTAATTACAGTAATGAAAATAATCATGAAGATAATGTCAAAATGCAAAGATATCAGACTTTTTTTTGTAAATTATTTAAGTAATTATTTAAGTAAATACTACCATGATGTATATATACATTAAAATATAATACATTTTTACTTATTACTAGTAATTATTAAAATAATTACTAATATAATTTATTATAATTCATCGAATTATTTTCCAATCACAGTAATGCAAATTGTATTAAAATAATGTCAAAAAGCAAAGATATAAATATTTAGCAATTAAATGTAATAAATTATTATTATTTACATTTATTTATTATTTATTAAATTATATTTATTTATTATTTTTAACACCCCCACACATATATATATATATATATATATATATGTGTGTGTTTATATATATATATATATATATATATATATATACACACATATTTATATATTTTTTAATAAGATCAGTTTAGAAATATTACTAATTATTATTATTATTATTAATTTTGTAAAAATTAAACATTTATTTTCTTTATATTATATATATATATTAAAATAACGTATAATGATGTTTTTAAACAAATTTCCCATCTGCCACTGACTAAATAGACAGTATGTTTATTTCCTCTATATTTTTGGGGAGACAGCAATGTTAACTACTACTACAGTTCTGCTATTTTTTTTGTTTTCCATATAGCCGGTCGCAGACTGCAACTGCACAGCCATTCTATAAATATGACAGCAGATAAACCAACCCCTATATGACACATGTGGTTAATTGATTTACATGTCATGTGGTGTTTCTCGGTCAAAAACACAAGCTGCAAACAAGACGTTCTGCACAATGCTGTTTTCTATTTTCTGAATGATACATTTTTAGATGTGGTATTACTGATGACATTTAAAAAAGCAATGAAATAGCTCTCTAACTATTAATGCTAAGAATTAATTCAAAGAATGAAACAATACAGAGACATGAAACCACTTTGCATGAGTTAAAATAATATAATAAGAGAATGAACAGAACACTTTGTAACAAATGTGACTTTTATATCTCAAAACCAGGCAGAAAGACAACTTCAACATGTGGGAGAAAGATCTTTAAGGAGGGAAAGCAAATAACAAACCACAAGAAGGTCCCTAACAAAGCATCAAGAACAAAGCCTGAGCCAACAAACAACTGGTTTCGTTTAAACGGCCAAACATGCTGTACCCCCCTGAGATCTGGTTCTGTCAGGCTGGATAGTACCAACTCAAAAATGGGGGAGGCTCTGGGGGGAATAAACCAACCTGTGACAATGCAGAGGGAGTATGGGAGGGTTTCTGGACTCAGGTGGTCCAGTATGACGGGCCGTGGTACGGAGAAGGATGGGTCCTCTGCTTCCACTTGGATCACTGTCTGTTCCCAGCAGAATATCTGAGCTGGTTTAGGAAAAGGAGCAGTAGCTTAATGTCACGGAATGTTCTACAGTCACGGCTCTGACAAATAACAACACAAAGATTAATGTAGGAAACCTCTAAATCTCAAAATAGTTCAGACATGAAGAAGCAACCACAAAGACTTTCAGCTTGAATGGCTTCCACTCAGTAGTGCTGAATTTTCCTTAAAAAACAGAATTTTTAATGCATTAAAAAGCATTTGTGGCTGCATCTCATGAAAACACATCCAGGTCACATTTCACCCCACAAATGAAAAAAAGGAAAGGATGAAGAAAAGGGAAAGCTATTTTTTAGAACCATTTTTGTGACATTTTTTACAGTTAAGCACTAATTCCACAAATTCAGTTATTTATATTTATTGCGTCATTTATTTAAATAATTTAATTTACGTACATAGATACTACCATGATGTATAATTACATTATTATGTAAAATATGTAATTATTTAGAATAATTATTTAAAATATGTAATGTAATAAATATGTAATTATATATAAATAATTATTTATTTACCTAACATATTAGGTAGGTTAAAATAAATAAAATAATGTCAGCATGCAAAAAATGTTAATATAATTTATTACTTTTCTCGTTTGATTTCAGGGTTAAACATGTTCTGGACTTGTTCTTTACATTTTTTTATATTAATCCGCATCATGGACTATAATACCTTATAATCAGTGTTAATTTGGTATTATTGAGATATATAAAATTTAATTAGAGCCATTTAAAATATTATATTATTTCTTAAATGTATTCAATTATTATTAATTATTATTATTATTAACATTTATTATTTATTCAATTAAATGTATTTATTATTTTTATTATTACAATTATTTTATTAATTAATACGTTAATTTTATATTATATATATTACAGATTATTTTAAATAATGGTTTTAAACAAATTTCCAAAGACCAAATAGAAAACAGAAAATTAGAAAATTAAAAATTAAAATAATTTATTATTTTTCTCTTTAGATTGCAGGGTAAAACATGACCTGGACTATAGTTTTTATGGTAACACTTTACAATAAGGTATCATTTGTTAACATTAGTTAATGTATTAACTACCATGAACAAACAATAAACAATACATTTATTACAGTATTTATTCATCGTTGTTAATGTTAGTTAATAAAAATACAGTTGTTCATTGTTCATGTTAGTTCACAGTAAATTAACTAATGTTAACAAACACAACTTGTGATTTTAATAATGCATTAGTAAAGGCTGAAATTAACATTAAGATTAATAAATGCTGCAAGTATTGTTAATTCTTAGTTCATGTTAAAGTAGTTAACTAAAGTTAAATAATGAAACTTCATTGTAAAGTGTTAGTTTTTTTTTAATATTTTGAAAAGTAATTAATTTTACATTTTCTGTTCCTATTTTAATTTTAGTTAAATCTAACTAAACCAAGTAGATGTTTTTTTTTTTTTGTCTTTTTTTTTTGTCTTTTTTTGTGCTTTTTGTTATATAGTTTGTATTTATTTTATTTCAGTACATCAAATTAAACAAAATTAAAATTAGAAATGTTGCCTTGCCAACTGGATGAATTTCAATTTCAATTTCAATTTTTAATTTCAAGTAACATTTTTATGGTTTTAAGTTTTAGTTAACTATAATACCCTAATTGCAGATTACAAAATGTGCTATACATACATATATAATGTATATGATTATATAATATTAAGAAATGTGCACTGTACAATAAAAAATACTCCAAATAAAGTTTCATTATAATTTTATATCAGTGAATTATAATTAATTATGATATATAATTCTATTTATATTAATTATTTTATCATATTTCATTATATTTATTAAAATTATAATTAAATATTAATTATTATATTATAACTCTGTATTAAATTGATGTATTTAAGGGGAGACACTCCCAGCAAAAACAGTTTTTTCATGCACCTGTCAAATTTTTGGGCTTTTTGTTTTTTCATAAAGTGTTTTTTCAGACTAGCGGAAAGAAAACATCCAAAAGACACTGTTAAGTGTTTCTTTTATAGCACTTTATCTATTTGTTTCAATAGATTTCAATTACAATACATATTATTAAAGGCTGTTATCTCAAAATGAGTTTTTCTCCTACACTGAGCCACAAATCTCTTTAGTAGCACTTACACATACCAATCTTTACATTTTTATTCCTGTCTATTTCCTGAAGGTTTTTACAGAGGAATTTATTCATATATAATTTGCTTGATTTTATACATTTTATTCCCCCCAAATATTGTAAAACATATTGTTTTCTGTCTGTTCTAAGTATTTCCTGAATTATAGAGTGACAAAATGAGATACCCAAATTCCCTTTGTATAAACATTTGACTCTATGTAAAAAATTTTTAAAACTGACTTCATCCAGTGTTTAGATTTTTGTACCAGAAATGTATGCAAATTAGTGCATATTTCATTAAACAGCCTCATTTGCATATTTAACCCTAACATTTTAGAAATCTTGTAATACAAAAAATGTTTGCATATATCAACGTAATCAATCAACTGGGTAAGTAAGAAGATAACTTTTCTTTTTTTTACCCTGTTCACCTGCAGTGTCTCGCCTTAAGATAAATTACGGCATCGGTTTTGTTACTAGGATGTAGGCTTTACAATTATGTTATCAGATGCATTGTTAAAAGACTGAACCAGTAATTAGCAAGTCATTTGAAATGCAGTGTCAGTATAAAAAAAAGCTGTGTATGACACAATACATTCAGACAGCTGACATGTTCATATATGTCTAACAGGTAAAATACCATTCTCTTTCACAGCGTCTCTGAACATCAGGACGGGTTGTGCCTGCGGGGCGTCCAGGGCTTGTGTTACTGAGCTCTGGATCAGGCAGGACGGGCTCAGACACACGGCTACGGTTCTCCTGTTCCCCTCTGCACTCGACTCCATTTGTAAACTGGGATCTGTCACAAACAGCAGCATCTCCCTCTCGCCTGCATTCGAGCTCTGCAAGACCGAGATGCATGTGAAAATCAGTCAGTTTTAGTAAATAAATTATTATGAACAGACTTGATGTTTTAAGATTAGCACTGGAATATACCATTAAATGAATGCACATTTTCTCTTTTCACAAATGTGAACATAAATATTGTGCGAATGTGTAAAAGCTTAATTAGAATAGAATAGAATAGAATAGAATAGAATAGAATGGCAAAATGGAAAAGGAAAAATATATATATTTTTTACTATAATAAAAAAATGTATTATATTATATTATATTATATTATATTTAGGGCTGGCAAACGATTAATCGCAATTAATCGCATACAAAATAAAAGTTTGAGTTTGCCTTATATATGTGTGTGTACTATATATATATATAAGCAAATTCATGTATATATTTAAGAAATATTTACAAGTATATGTATTTAATTTTATATTATACTAAATATATTATATTATTTATATTATATATATAATTAAAAATATTTTGAACATAAAAAAACATTTCTCTTAAATATATATATTAATTTGTATGTATTTTTATATACATAATTACACAGCACACACATATTTTAGGCAAACTCAGACTTTTATTTTGCATGCGATTAATCGTTTATTTTAATGAGCCCTAATTATATTATATTACATTATATTATATTATATTATATTATATTATATTACATTTTATTATATTATATTATATTAGGGCTGGCAAACGATTAATCGCGATTAATCGCATACAAAATAAAAGTTTGAGTTTGCCTTATATATGTGTGTGTACTATATATATATATAAGCAAATTCATGTATATATTTAAGAAATATTTACAAGTATATGTATTTAATTTTATATTATACTAAATATATTATATTATTTATATTATATATATAATTAAAAATATTTTGAACATAAAAAAAACATTTCTCTTAAATATATATATTAATTTGTATGTATTTATATATACATAATTACACAGCACACACATATTTTAGGCAAACTCAGACTTTTATTTTGCATGCGATTAATCGTTT
Source organism: Labeo rohita (assembly GCF_022985175.1). Lineage (NCBI taxonomy): Eukaryota > Metazoa > Chordata > Actinopteri > Cypriniformes > Cyprinidae > Labeo > Labeo rohita. The sequence goes on along the minus strand of NC_066892.1, from coordinate 4,938,300 downwards.
ATTTTAATGAGCCCTAATTATATTATATTACATTATATTATATTATATTATATTATATTACATTTTATTATATTATATTATATTAGGGCTGGCAAACGATTAATCGCGATTAATCGCATACAAAATAAAAGTCTGAGTTTGCCTTATATATGTGTGTGTACTATATATATATATAAGCAAATTCATGTATATATTCAAGAAATATTTACAAGTATATGTATTTAATTTTATATTATACTAAATATATTATATTATTTATATTATATATATAATTAAAAATATTTTGAACATAAAAAAACATTTCTCTTAAATATATATATTAATTTGTATGTATTTATATATACATAATAATTACACAGCACACACACATATTTTAGGCAAACTCAGACTTTTATTTTGCATGCGATTAATCGTTTATTTTAATGAGCCCTAATTATATTATATTACATTATATTATATTATATTATATTATATTACATTTTATTATATTATATTATATTATATTTAGGGCTGGCAAACGATTAATCGCAATTAATCGCATACAAAATAAAAGTCTGAGTTTGCCTTATATATGTGTGTGTACTATATATATATAAGCAAATTCATGTATATATTTAAGAAATATTTACAAGTATATGTATTTAATTTTATATTATACTAAATATATTATATTATTTATATTATATATATAATTAAAAATATTTTGAACATAAAAAAACATTTCTCTTAAATATATATATTAATTTGTATGTATTTATATATACATAATTACACAGCACACACACATATTTTAGGCAAACTCAGACTTTTATTTTGCATGCGATTAATCGTTTATTTTAATGAGCCCTAATTATATTATATTACATTATATTATATTATATTATATTATATTACATTTTATTATATTATATTATATTAGGGCTGGCAAACGATTAATCGCGATTAATCGCATACAAAATAGTTTGAGTTTGCATAATATATATGTGTACTGTGTGTAATTATTATGTAAATATAAATACAAATTAGTGTATATACTTAAGAAATATTTGCAAGTATATGTATTTATTATAATTTGTATAGAAATTATATTTTATATAAAAATATTTTGTACATAACATATTTCTCTTAAATATATACATTAATTTGTGTGTATGTATATATACATAATTACACACAGTACACACATATATTAGGCAAACTCAAACTTTTATATTATAATATATTATATTATATTATATGTGTGTAATTATTATGTATATATAAATACAAACACATTCATGTATATATTTAAGAAATATTTACAAGTATATGTATTTATTATAATTTGTATAGAATTTATTATATATAAATAAAATATTTTGTACATAAATAACATATTTCTCTTAAATATATACATTAATTTGTGTGTATTTATATATACATAATTACACACAGTACACACATATATTAGTGTGTAATTATTATGTATATATAAATACAAACACATTCATGTATATATTTAAGAAATATTTACAAGTATATGTATTTATTATAATTTGTATAGAATTTATTATATATAAATAAAATATTTTGTACATAAATAACATATTTTTAATATATACATTAATTTGGAAACTCAAACTTTTATATTATATTATATTACATTACATTACATTATATTATATTTCTTTTAATCAATGAATTGGACACTTGGCTTTACTACATTATTTTAACAATCAAGTATAAGGAAATTTGGGAAAAATATGGGTGTTTACCAAACAGTGGCCTGAATACACAAGGCCAAATAAAACTTCTATTGTTTAGCCGCATTTATAAAGACATAAATCTGTCATTATTGCAGGAAAAATGCTTTAGGGCCAATTTCCCAGACAAGCTGTTCTTTCATACACCTACGCAGACGTGCAATGTCAATAGTAAAACAAACAGCGCAAATCAAAACAAAACAAAATACGTTAATCTACTATCCACACCAGCGTGTGTACGTGACCCCTAACCTCCTACAAATAAATCCCAGGTTATCAAAGTCCAAAGTCTGAGGGTTTGCTAGATCAGTCAAACAGATTGTCAATGGATGATGTCACTTACGGAAAGCTAGCGTCAAACAGAGCGTAAAGCTTTCCAAAAGCTTTTCCAAAGGTGTACAGTTTGGAAGCAGCCCTGAGGGATGAAGACTTGGCAAATGTGCTGGGAAAACAGCTACGGTGGGTTCTTAAGAAGACAATCTAAAGGCAAAGCTAAGGGCTATTTCTTATTCTCACACTCTTTAAACCAAGCGTGCCAAGGTGACCCACAAAGATATAGCTATGATGAAAAATGATCTGATTTACGCATTTGGTGTTAAAAATAGGTTGAGATGTCACGCCGATAGCCCAGTGGGCAGTTTGCCGACATATAACGCCAGAGCTGAATTCTGGTTTGAGAACCTTTCCCGATCCTACCCTCTCTCCCCCACTTCGCTTCCTACATGGTCCTACAGTAATAAAGGCAAAATGCCAAAAATGAAATGTTAAAAAAAACACAGGTTAAGAAAACACAACCATACCAGCAACTGTTTATGAACTACAGTGGCCCGAAAGCTGCAACGACACCTTGAAGTTTCATCCTTAAAAAAAACAAAAAAAGAATCATCTGTGAATAATTTTACATTAAAATAAAATTCTTTCATGGTTTGCACACCAGTGATGGTATTGTTAACTTAAGATATTAAACGCCATTTTCATCCATTTAAAAAAGCTGGAAATATTGTCTTGGAAAATACCTGAAACTAATAGGCTGAAAGTACTAAACCTGAAATAAAAATAAATATTAAATATATAAAGAATAAATATAAAAAATATAATATAAAAAAATATAAATTAGCATTACTGAATAATGACCTTTAAAATTGATAAAAATAATAATAATAAAATGAAATAATAACTATATTAATTAAATATATATATTTTTGTAAAATTGTATATATGTATATATAGTCCTGAAAATAATTTGAAAAAATATTTATACCTAAAAACCATCAAAGAATATTATATATAATTCCTTAATATTTAAAATATATACAATGTCTAAAAACACAGTCCTAAACACAATTAGAAATAATATTTATACATGAAAATCATAGGAATATATATATATTTATATAGTATTTCTCTTTACCTCTCTCTATATATATTTTATATATTTTTCTATATTTTATTTAAAAAAAAAGTTTAATCCTGAACATTTGAATATATATATAGTCCAAAATTCATACAATAAGTGCACTTATGTTAATCTGTTAATTTTTACATTTTATTTTAAAATATTTTAATCTTCAACATAATTAGAAAAATATTTATGCATAAAAATCTTCAAAAAACCCTCTCTCTCTCTCTATATATATACACATCCTTTATATTTAAAATATACAAAATTTCTAAAATTATATAAGCACACTCGATAAGAGTATTTTTGTTTTTACATTTTATTTTAAAATATTTAGTCCTGAACATAATTTGAAAAAAATATTTATACATAAAAATCTTAAAAAAAAAACTCTCTCTATATATTCCTTGATATTTAAAGTATACAATATCTATATCTAATTATATGTGCATTTTTAATTTGAACATATTTTTTTATTTTTTACATTTTATTTCAAAATATTTGAGTCCTAAACGTAATTTGAAAAAATATATAAAATGTCTAAAATTGTTTAAATGATATAATAAGTGCACTCAAAAAGAGTCATTTTAAGTTTTTTTTTTAATTATTTAATATTAACTTTATTAAAAAATAAACAAAGAAATCTCACAATTCCTTGATATTTCCAGGTTTTTCTTTAATTTTATCTAGATTTTTTTAAGCATGTCTAGTAAAAAGGTTTCTTTCAATCTGTCTGGTTATCGTTTTGAGTGTTGTACCTGAAGGATCTCTGTTAGCGTCTGAAGTACAGGTGGTCGGTACAACGGAGATTCAGTCTGTCCTGATAACGGAACCATGTGACCCGGCTGGACGCTCAGCCTATAGCAGAAACTAGGCGGTGGGACTCGATCCTGAAAACCACAGAATGTCCCGACTACTTAACATCAAGCAAATCATTTAACAGTTCAGAAATAAATGAATACCATTTACCTGTCACCCAAAGTAAAGTTCCCTTCCCAGTCAACTTAAAAAACACTCATTCAGAAGCCACCTTAAATGAGAAGTCCACTTCAAGAACAACAATTTACAAATAATTTACTCACCCTCTTGTCATCCAAGATGTTCATGTCTTCAGTCGTAAAGAAATTCTATTTTTCGAGGAAAACATTTCAGGATTTTTCTTTATATAATGGACTTCAATTGTGCCTCCAATTTTGAGCTTCCAAAATGTAGTTTAAATGCAGCTTCAAAGGGCTCTAAATGATCCCAGCCAAGGAAGAAGGGTCTTACCTAGCAAAACGATCAGTCATTGTTTTTGAAAAATAAAAATTTGCATCCTTTTTAAGCACAAAAGCTCATAGCACAGGCTCTCGGATGCGCGTTCACGGGTTGTTCTTGAACGATTCGTTCATTTTGAACGAATCTTTAATGTGACTCGGGGAGTGATTCGTTCAGTCGTGCATTCGCAACATCCTATTAGGTTCTGTACTGGAATTAGTTCACCTGTTTCGAGTTGTTCGTTCATCTTATGGGGCTGTCACGTGATGCTGATTTTGCTAAAATTAACAAAATGACTCTCAAAAAGATTTGTTTATTTTGCTGAACGAGACTCTAAGATCCGAGTTGGTAAAATGATCCAAACTTCCCATCACTACTACAAATCACTTCTAAGTTCACTGTCTGTGTACTCTGGCTCAGAAAGGTAGAGTATGGTGGAAAACTTCATCTTATTTTCTCCTGCAACTTCAGAATCGTCTGACACGTTGTACCTTTTTGTTTGTAAACAGCGTTTGACTTGCACTTTCTTAGTCTTTGCGCGTTCGCTTTGTAAACACTGGGTCTGTGGTTCGGCCTGACCTTTTGACGTGATTCAATAGTACGTAGCGTCGTGAACGTGCATCCCAGAACCTGTGCTACACGAGCTTTTGTGCTTAAAAAGTATACAAATTTTTATTTTTCGAAAAAAATGACTGATCGTTCCGCTAGATAAGACCCTTCTTCCTCGGCTGGGATTGTTTAGAGCCTTTTGAAGCTGCATTTAAACTACTTTTTGGAAGTTCAAAATTGCACAATTGAAGTCCATTATATGAAGAAAAATCCTGAAATGTTTTCCTCAAAAACCATAATTTCTTTACGACTGAAGACAGAAAGACATGAACATCTTGGATGAAAAGTGTCTCTAAAAGTGGACTTCTCCTTTACGGTCATTAACATACGACTGCATACAATTGCATACATTTACATTATTTGACCAGCTCTGATGATTCAAAATGCAACTGTTTTTGCTGCAAACAAACTTCACTAATAGTGAATTTTAAGAGAAGCTTCCTTCAAGATACAAAAAGTAATAAAATGCTATGAATAGTAGAAAATGGTTCTGGCTTTTCTAAACTCAAGGTAGAAAAGTAGTAGTTTTAGGACTAATAAAAGATAAAGGCCATTACTTCGGGTGGAAAATCTAAGATTGGATTTGATTTGCGTTATCATTCATGTTTGGTATGGGAAGAGTCACACGGAAAAGTTTAATATTCGGCGTCAGAGGTTTGTTTAAACTCCCAGTACGAGAAACTGCAGCGATGTTTGTCTTCGCAACCACCGCTAATGAGTAATTTTGTATTTTTAAGCTCTGAAGGTTTATTTATACGTGCTTTGGTTAAGAATGCAGCGCCGTGGTTGTTTTGACGTTGGGCTGCCGCTATCCAGGAGGAATCTTCCAGAAGCAAGAGGTATGTGAGATAAATGTGAAGTAAACAGACTGTGATTTACGATGTGATCTGAAGACCTACGCTGGGAGACTGCGGAAGATCGTCATGAGATTTCGGATCAACCGGAGGAGGCCACAAACTGTCAATCAAACTGAAGAGCGGAGAACATCTGCAGAGAAGAAGAAGACAGGAAAAGAAAATAAGGTTTCAATCTCTGAATGTTCAAATTCAGGGGTCCTTCCAGAAACGCAGGAGCCGAAGGTGGAGTGTTTACAATGTCAGTCTCATTAGCTTCGGTAAGACTGACATGCTGCCAGGTTGAGCTTCTGTTGGAGCTGAACAGTGTCTGCTGACAAGTACGAGATCAGTTTCACTAGCAGGCCGAGGCTTGTTCACACACACACACACACACTCACACACACTCACAGAGAGGTAAATAATCTGTCATTAAAACATTCAAAAATTAAATTAGCGCCATTGAAAATGCTGACAATTTCATTTTTGGCAGGCTGAGAGTTTTTTTTAACGCTCCAATTCTGAGTTTTGCTGCTAACAAAACACCTCTGACGGACTGACATACAGACAAAAGGACAGAGATCAGCTCAGCCTGTGTTTGACTTAACAGACTGACAGATAAACACTCCCACTATATGACAATTATGGCGGATATGGCGTAAGTAGGTTCCAGGGTTATTATCATGAGCTAAAACTGAAACTGTAAAACTTTTTGTTAACTGAAATAAAGCTAAAATAAAATAAAATAAAAATGTTGGACGAAAAACTAAAGCAACTTTGGTAATGCAACTAACTGAAATGCTGAACCAAACAGGAAATAAAAACTAAAATTAAAATAAAAATAAATGCAATGTATACAGTTCTAATAATAATTTAAAAAAATTACACAAATGTGAAATATAAAAAAGAAAAGAAGAAAAATGGCAAAAACTGAAAAAAAACCCTGGAAATAAACATGAAATAATAAAAACTAACAAATAATCCAAATTACAAAAGTACATAACCAAATTACTAAAGATTAGCTAAAAATAAAAAGCAAACTGAAAATATAAAAAGAAAAGCTAATTCAAAATATGAATAAACTAAACAGTAATATTTGTAAAAAAAAAAAAAGGCAAAAACTAAAAACAAACAAAAAAAAAAACTGTAAATAAAAATGAAATAATAAAATCTAACAAATAATACAAATTACAAAAGCACAATACCAAATTACTAAAGATTAGCTAAAATTAAAACGCAAATTCAAAATATTAATAAAAACTAAATAGTAGTTTTTGTAAAAGAAAAAAGGAATAAAAATGGCAAAATCACAAAACAAACTTAAAATATTAAAATGAAGCTACAATTAAAAAAACAAATCTGATATTGCAAAAAGAAACACTAACAATATTGTAAAAAAGACTATTTTAAATAGTAATATTTAAAAAAGAAATAAAAATTACAGAAGCACATAAAAGTTACTAATGTTAAACCAACATTAAAAAGAAAATATAAATAAAAGCTAATTCAAAATATTAATAAATACTAAATCGTAATATTTAAAAAATAATAATAATACAAAACAAAACAAACTGAAAACAAAAACTGAAATAAAAATTAATTGAATCTACATATTTATAATAATAATAATAATAATTAATTATAATAAAAAAATAATACAAATTATACTCAAAAAAACGAACTAAATATTTGTTTAAAAAAACAATAATTTAAATAGCAATATTTTAAAAATGAATAAAAAGTACAAAAGCACATAAAAATTACTAATGTTAAATTAAAATAAAAAAGAAAGCTGAAAATATAAAAATAAAAGCTAATTCAAAATACTGATAAAAACTTTAATGTATATATATATATATATATATATATATATATATATATATATATATATATATATATACACAAAAAGAGTTTATTTGCAAAAACATAACATTTTTTTCTTTTCAAAAGTCGTGTTTTTTTGTTATGTTTTTATTGTGTTAGTTAGCTGTATTTTTAAGTTATTTTTACTTAATCTAATCTTAAATAACCTAACTGCAGTTTGATTGAGACTAACTGGAATGCATAATGAATGTTAATGTTAAAAACTGAGTTTTTGCAAATGAATTCTTTATATATTGGTGTATGCTTCTCAAGTTGCTATTTGGCTGTTTGAAAAACATCACAAGCTCTTGATTTTTCATTTTTCATAAATTCTTCCATTTCTGGCCTCTTAAAAGCTCCCATACACAGATGGATTTCTAAAGCATGAGAATAAAATGTTCTTTGTGGAGCTTTAAAAGCGTTCTTGAACCCTGTGTGTGCCTCAGTGCAGCATGATCTGATCACTCACAACCAGTTCCACAGCTGTCTTAATCACAGTCTAGCTCTCCTTTCCCCCCTCACCTCTTCCTGTGACCCGCTCAACCGCCCCATCCAGTCCAGCGGGACGAGCCCTCGCTCAAAACACTCAACAGAGGAGCTTAGTGCAAACTGAGAGAAAGAGACTGACATTAAGCCAGAAATTTTATGTCATGCAGTGCAGACAATCATATTGTTCATTTCTGGAGAAAGTTGTCCATTCTTGAGAAATAAGAAAATTACTCACCCTCAAGCCATCGAGATGTGTATGACTTTATATTTTCAGACGAATACAACCGGAGTTACATTAAAAATGTCCTGCCTCTTCCAAGCTTTATAATGGCAGTGAATGGTTGTTGAGATTTTGAAGTCAAATAAGGTGCATCCATCTATTATAAAAAGTGCTCCACATGGCTCTGGTGGGTTAATAAAGGTCTTCTGAAGCAAATCAAGCACTTTCTATAATGGCTGGATGCAATTTATTTTTCTTTAAAATCTCAACACCCATTCACTGCCATTATAGAGCTTCATCTGAAAAAAATGTGAGTGTGAGTAAATCATATGGTAATATTCATTTTTGGGTGAACTATCCTTTTAAGTGCCCTAACCCTAATCTCACAGACCCTGTTCACCATATAGATGGCTGTTGATCCCAAATAAGCAGCGCATGTTGAAAAGCATCTTGGGTATTCGTGTACACGGCTCATGTTCATATCCTTAGAAACATGTCACTAGAATTTCCCATCACGTGCCATCTTGAACTTAAACAACACATATGTTATAGCAGTGACCACGCAGACAACCTTGAGTGAGCAGACGCATGTGGCGAGAGGCCAATAATACTCAACACAGACGTAAATCTAACAGGCCGGTGTGCTGCAGACACACTGACACTGTGAGCTGCTAATCTGAGATGGAGGGGGTGGAAACAGGAGCTCATATTAACTTTAAGTTCAATGGAGTGCAGTAAGGTTCACTAATTATTCACAAATAGCGCAGGAAACAGGGTGTAGTTTGAGACAAAATATTGAGAGGATATGCTGTTTGAATGAATTTAGCCAGACTCAGGAGGATAAAGCAATAATTTGTATGTTATATTAGCTGTTCTAAATTTATTTATTTATATATATATATATATATATATGTATAGCTAAATAGCTATAAATAGCTATATAGATATAGATATATATAGATATATAAATTGAAATTATTATTAATAATAAATAGGAATAGGTATAAATAGGTATATAAATACTGATTTATGTATATATATAGGTATATATATATTTGGATACTGCATATGCATATTTGGATTTAGAATTGATATAGCTATTTATTATATATATATATATATATATATATATATATATATATATATATATATATATATATATATATATATATATATATATAGTAAATAATAAATACATATCTTTAAATATAAAAACAGCATATCTTCTCAATATTTTGTATCAAACTGCACCCTGTTTCCTGCACTATTTATGAATAATTAGTGAACCTTACTGATTTATGTATGTATATATACATATATATATACACACACACACACACACACACACTCACACATATTACTATTATTAGATAATTTATTATTTAATCAGCATTTATATAAATAAATTAATAACAACAATTTCTACAAAAAAAATAAGATAAAATAATATATATATATATATATATATATATATACACACACTACCGTTCAAAAGTTTGGGGTCAGTAAGACTTGTAATAGTCTTTAAAGTAGTCTCTTATGCTCATCAAGGCTGCATTTATTTGATTAAAAATATAGAAAAAAAAACAGTAATATTGCAAAATGTTTTTACAATATAAAATAATGTTTTTTATTTTAACATACTTTAAAATAGAATTTATTCCTGTGATGAAAAGCTGAATTTTTATCAGCTGTAACTCCAGTCTTAAGTGTCACATGATCCTTCAGAAATCATTATAATATGCGGATTTATTATTAGAATGATCAGTGTTGGATAATATCAACAGTTGTGCTGCCAAATATTTTTTGGAACCTGTAATTTTTTTTTCAGGATTCTTTCATGAATAACAAGTTTAAAAAGTACAGTGTTTATTCGAAATATAAATATTTTATAACAATGTAAATTATTTATGATTAACCTTTAATAAACTTTTAATTATTAACTTAATACATCCTTGGTGAATAAAAGTATTAATTTCTTAAAAAAAAAAAGAAACAATAAAAATGTACTGACCCCAAACTTTTGAACGGTAGTGTATATGTAGAAATTGTTGTAATACAATACAATACAATACCATACAATACCATATAATATCATACAATACAATATAATATAATATAATATAAATCCAGCAGGCATTTGAGTTATTTAAGTTGTTTTATAATATATATATATATATATATATATATATATATATATATATATATATATTGATATATATTGATATATATATATATATATATATATATACACACACATATATATATATTGATATATATATATAGATATATGTTACTGATGCTCTTTTGTTGGTTTAATTGTTTCTATTGTTCTCATGTGTAAGTAGCTTTGGATAAAGAGTCTGCTAAATGATTAAATATGATTATAATATAATATAATATAATATAATAAAATAAAATATTATATAAATCCAGCAGGCATTTGAGATGTTTTGTAATATATATATTGATATATATTATTGATGATCTTTTGTTGGTTTGATTGTTTCTCTTGTTCTTATGTGTAAGTCACTTTGGATAAAAGAGTCTGCTAAATGATTAAATAATATAATATAATATAATATAATATAATATAATATAATATTAAATAATATAAAAGGACGTTTACTAACTGCTAGGCTATGGCCAAAAAAAAGGCTTTAGGGAAGAGGGAATCAATTTGATTGTTTTTCTTAACAGACATCAAATAATAGTCATTTTAGTTTCATGTTACTATACCACAGACTCACTTGTCTCGTGTGAGACGCTGGACGACTCTCAGGGCCTGGAGGAGACACACACGGCCCTCCAGCTGCTCCGAGTTCTCCTGGATCTCTAATTCTGTGGACACACACTGCAGAAGAACCTCACCGAACATCCCGTAACTGTCCTGAACGAGAGCACACAACCTGAGAAAGAGAAAGAGAGGAAAACAATCATTTACCAATTTTGTAATGGCTGAGATTTTATTTCATTTTAAAATCTCATTTACTCCATTTGCACAATTTGCATTATTTTGCTTAGTTTGCACAATTTCCATTGCTTTTGCAAGACAAAATTTTAGCATTTTTGACATGGAAATAATAAAACACACTAAACTGGTATTAAAACGTCAAGAATGGGTGGTTGAGAAAGTCTGAAGTTGTGACTACCTTTCTAAAAATCCAGCAGGCATTTGAGCTCCTAATGACAAACTGTATTCATAAATAAACTTCCCAAAATTAAGACCTGCACATGAGAGCTCCTGATGAAGAGGGAAGCTTCATCCCAACAACAAACATTCACATAGATACAGATACCGTCTACAGATTAAATGTTGACTTTGGCACCAGACAGGGACTAACTAATAACTTGATCTATGGACTGACTCGCAGCGGTCACATGGCGGTGTTTCTATACTCAAAATGATATTTTTGCAGGTATTAATAGTCTCTACAGATAGTCAGCTCACAGAAACTGGTGACTTTTTTTGGAGCCAGCAAACCACAGGACTAAACAAACAGGCTGGTATTTAAATATATTTTCACATGCGAGACAGTGATTTGATTGCACAGTAGAGATAACTATAGTGGAATACAAAAATAAACACAGTTGATTCATACATTCTTCACACTGATTTGAAGACATTTTGTTTGGTTAAAAAAAGTGCTTGCAAGGCAGATCTGCACTGATATTCCTGAAATAATCTGTTTTGATTCTTTTTCTTCTCCACATTTTCTGCAACTAATTCAGCTCAAACCACTTAATGTGGAGACTATTACTAAACACTGTTTAGAAGAGAGATTCACAAAGTTTTTGCTAGCCGAAACCATATGACCCATATGTTTACTTAAATTACTCCCCAAGATTTGACATTAATATTTCAATAATTTAACATCTTTCACTCGTTCATGGTTCTAATGTTGCTTACTGGTCACATGATGTGGGAAAGCAAATAAAATTGTGTATTTTTTAGCAAGTGTTTTATTTTTATTGATTATTCTAAATTAATTAATTTATTTTATATTTAAAATAATAAAAAAAAAAAAACTATAGAACTTTTTATGGGTTTTTAAAATGTTAAAAATATCATGCATGAAAATCTCTCATACCAGAATAATCTGACCAATGTCATTACAACATCTGCTACTGAATTGCATTTATTTTCAAACTAAATTGTGATTTTCTGCCTATTTTCTCATCTGTTTCTGTCCATTTATCTCATCTTCAGTCCATTTATCTCATCTTCTTATCTCATTCATCAGTTTCAATTTTTCCATCCATTTCTCTCTTTTTATCTCATCTTTTGTCATATTACATTGTTAAATGTGGCAAAGAGTTATGTGATGATTCACTCGCAGAGCCAACAGAAAACAAGACTCACTCAAGCTTCTTATTGTTTGCATTCACCTGTGTTGAATAGTGTGTGTGGATATGAAGTTCAAATTTGTGCTTGGATATGAATCAGTTTCAATTTATCCATCAGTTACTGTCTATTTATATAATCTTTTCTGTATTACATTGCTAAAGGTGGCAAAAAAGTCATGTTAATTCACACACTCGAGCCAACAGAAAACAAGATTCACTCAAGTTTCTTTTTGTTCACATTCACCTGTGTTGAAATGTCTGTGTGAATATGAATCAGTTTCAGTTTTCCTATCAATTTCTGTCTATATATCTCATCTTTTGCTTTATTACATTGCTAAATGTGGCAAAGAAGTTGAGTCATGTGTTTATTTACACGAAGCAGAGAGAAAAGAAATGCACTTTTTGTTCACATTTAGCTGTGCTCAAATTTCTGTACGGATATGAATCAGTTTCAATTTGTCCATCAATTTGTCTCTATTTATCTAATCTTTCGCTTTATTACATTGCTAAATGTGGCAAAGAAGTTGAGTTATGTGTTGATTCACTCGAAGACCAAAAGAAACAAGATTCACTCAGCTTCTTTTTGTTCACATTCGGTTCTGTTTAAAATTCTGCACAGATATGTTTCAATGTTTCAATTTTCCTATCAATTTCTGTCTATTTATCCCATATTACATTAGTAAATGTGGCAAAGATCAAATTATGTAATGATTCACACAGAGCCGACAGAAAATGATTCACTCAAGCTTTTTTTTTTTTTTGTTTCGCACTCAGTTGGGTTCAAATTTGAGCCCGGATATGAATCAGTTTCAATTTATCCATCAATTTCTCTCTATTCTTCTCATCTTTTGCTGTATTACATTGCTAAATGTGCCAAAGAAGTTGAATTATGTGTTGATTCACACACAGAGCCAACAGAAAAAAAGATTCACTCAAGCTTTGTTTGGTTCGCATTTGGTTGTTCAAATTTCTTCTCGGATATGAATCAGTTTCAATTTACCTATCAATTTATGTCCATTTATTTCATATTTTGCTTTATTACATAGCTAAATGGGCCAAAGAAGATGAATTATATATTGATTCACACACAGCTGAGAGAAAATGATTCACTCAAGCTTTTTTTGTTTCGCATTCAGTTGGGTTCAAATTTGAGCCCGGATATGAATCAGTTTCAATTTATCCATCAATTTCTGTCTATTCATCTCATCTTTTGCTGTATTACATTGCTAAATGTGCCAAAGAAGATAAATTATGTAATGATTCACACAGAGCTGACAGAAAATGATTCACTCAAGCTTTTTTTGTTTCACATTCAGTTAGGTTCAAATTTGTGCTTGGATATGAATCAATTTCAATTTTATCATCAATTTCTGTCTATTTATCTCATCTTTTGCTGTATTACATTGGAAAAGGCAGCACAGAAGTTGAGTTGTGTGTTGATTCACGTGCAGAGCCAACAGAAAACATGATTCCCTGAAGCTTGTTTTTGTTTGTGTCCAGCTGGGTTCGGATTTCTTGGATATGAATCAGTTTAAATTAGTCCACCAATTTCAGCCTATTTATCCCATCTCTGGCTGTATCACATTGGAAAAGGCAGCACTGAAGTTGAGTTGCATGTTGACTCACATGCAGAGCTGACAGAAAACAAAAATCTCTAAAACTTTTATTTCTTTGCATTCAATTGTGTTCAGAGAAGCTGCTTGGATATGATTCAGTTTCAATACTCTCAAATTTGCACACCGGCTATACAAGACGACTCAACTCAAACCAGATCAGGATAAAACAAAGTGTCATTTAAAAAAAGTCTCAAATCTAACCGCAAATGAATGTCCAAAGACAAATCTGCTATCAAAGAAGATAAAGAAAGCATGTAAGCTAACGACGACAGCGTGATACGCGATGACCTTTGATAAACCGTGACTGGCGTATCTGGAATCATCCTGACCTGTTGTTACCCTGTTGTAGCGCTGCTAAAGAACACAGGGGTTAAGTGAGTGCGGTTGTGAACACTGAGGCTTGTTTAGACCCGTGTGTCTATGAAACCGGAGAACAGGAGGGGTGACTGGGCAGTAGCATTTGGTGGTATGGCCAGGTTGACATAAACAACCCCCTTCTTTATTCCCCTCCGGTTCGTTTCAGGCGCTTCCTCCAGCGGAGCGGGACTGAGGGGCCGATGCCCCCACCGGGTCCCTGTCATTGGTCAGCCGCAGTCACTAGCCGCTTTCAGGAATCTGTTATTGTGAGCGTTCGCAGGAATTCGCAGCAACTTGGAGGCGCTTCCAGGAACTGCGATCCATTGAGCTTGTCCAAACACTCACACACACATTTCACACAAGCCTACTCGATGTAGGTACCCCACTCCCCCTCCGTTTCCTTCACACATGCACCAAAACTTCTCTGGCAGCCGATTGGCCGTGGCACAGTGGGCGGGATTCCTTCCGGCACGGCTTTGGCCAATGGGAGCGGAGCTTTTGATAAACAGGGCTGTAATCCGACACGTAAAGCACATTGTGTTCTACTTCTTCTAGAAAACATCCAACCCCTCCTGTCTGAGCACACAGAACTTCTTCAGCCTGTTTATACTGCTCTGAGTTTTTACTGGAACAACATATCTTCTTGGACCCAAACTTAAATGCTAATTATTGTCTGGAAACTGGCCACAAAAACTCAAGGAGGAGAAAGAAACATAAAAAAAGCCAGGACGTAACAGAAAACTAGTTGTAATGAGACCGTGAAGCACACACTTGAAAAAAAAAATATTCTCAACATCTAAGCAGCATGTTGGAGGGTATAAACATGGATTTCAAGCATATGCTTGTAATCTGATTTTAAGCATGTGTGTAGAGAACTTATAAACAGAGTCAAGCTTGAAAATAAGAAACAGTGTTGATATTAACTAAAACTTAACTTACTAAAATACTGAAATAAAGCTAAATATATATATATCAGATGAAAAATAAAAAAAAAACACTTTTTTTATTGCTGTGTCACCAGGCAAATAAATAAATAAATATGAATATATTAAAGCCCACAGTTCAGCTTCTCAAATTAGTTTGGGAAAGACTGAACACTAAGGTCAAAAATGTAAGTAAAAATAAGTATAAACAAAAATATAAAACATCTTCTTGGTAGAGCAAATGAACAAACATAGTATTTTCAGGGTGTTGCTATGGGGTTGTAAGTGGGTTTTTAGTGGTTACTTACTAGTCCAAAGCAAAAGAGCATCAAAAAAAGCATATGCAAGTATAGATCACTAGAAATAGTGATAGTTGCCTTAGCAACAACTAAATCATTTAGATAAAAACAGTGAGGGTGCAGAAGTTGAACTGAACACAGTCAGCTGACCCACTCTTACTCAGACTGGGCCAACAAAACACGCAGAAGATCATTTATAGTTCTAAAAAACAAAAACACACAAGTTAATGTTATTTCACTTCATTTGAAAACTTTGGCCATGACAAATCAAATCATAAGGGAGCAATAATGGGATGGCAGAATCAATGACGCTGCATTTGAAGATGTGTGTTAAAGTGCATTTTTATCTGAAAGACGCTACCAGCTGAGCTATAGTAAGATAGTCAACACTTCTGTATATAAACGAGTGATAAACTTAATGCACTGTTTACATAAATTACTCATCTGTTTATATAACAGCTATTCATTCTCGAGGAACAATTTAAGCTTAACCGCTGGACACAACCCAAACAAAGATTAAACCAATTTGCAATTCAAATTGCAATTCAGATTAACACTTTCTTTTGGTGACACTATAATTGGACTACAAACAGAAAAAATTAGCCTCTATTCATATTATAAAATGATGATGATGATGATGATAATCATAATAATCATAATAACAAAAATAATAATAATGACAACAAAATAATATGTAATAATAATACTAATAACACTGAAACACTAATAATAATTATTCTTATGAAAATTTAAAAAATGCAAAAGGAAAAAATACTATCACATTTTTTTAAAACATATGTATATTTAATTAATGAATAATAATAACAATAATAATGACAACTAAATAATATGTAATAATAATAATAATACTAACAAAAATAATAACTGTTATTATTATGATTAAAATAAAAAAAAAATAAAAAGGAAAAAATACTATCACATTTACAAAATATATGTTTTTTTTATTGATAAATAATAATAGTAACTAAATAATATGTAATAATACTAATATTAATTATATATAATAGAATTGTTAAATATTTTATAATTGTTATATATATTGTTAAAATAATTTAAAACAACTTAAGCAAATTAACAAGCAGATTTTTTTTAAAAAAGTGCAAAAGGTAACAATACTTTTTAAATATTTTTAAATTACTACTACTACTACTACTGCTAATAATAATAATGACAACTAAATAATATATAATAACATTAATAATTATACTAATTGTTAGTATTATTACAATTATTCTAAAATAACTTAAAAAAAACAAGTATTTTCTTCAAAAAAGTGCAAAAGGAAACAATACTATCACATAAAAAAATACAATAAATAAATACATATATGTAATTATTATTATTAATAATAATGAATTATTGTTGTTGTTGTTGTTACTATTACTACTCCTACTAATAATAACAATAATAATGACAACTAAATAATACATACTACTACTACTAATAATAATTATTATTATTTTTACAAATATTCTAAAACAACTTAAGCAAATAAACAAGCAGTATTTTCTTCAGAAAGTGGAAAAGGAAAAAATACTGTGAGATTTTCTGAGAGCTACCTGTCCATGTAAAACAGCTATTATTATTATTAATAGTATTATTATAAATAATAATTATAACAAATGCAAGGAAAACATCTATTATTATTATTTATTAATAATAACAACAACAATCATAATAAAAGTTTTTTTTTCTCTTTGCCATTTTTTATTGATTATTTATTTTAGTGTCAAAAACATAAATCAACAATTAAAATTGGTTCTGAATATGAGATATTTAATACCTGCACATAAAACGTCTTGGTCTTGGATTTATGAGTCTTAAAAATACAATACTGGTCAGAGATCATGAGACTGCTTTACAAGGAAAAAAAAGCATGGAGTGAGTGTCACAGGAAGCAGATGAGGCTGCGAATGGCAGCTGGTCATGTGCTGGGGTCTGCTAAAAATGTTGCGCATTGTGTATGCATGTATGTATTGGCACCATCTTTGATTCAGTCAGGGTTTCCCCTGTCAACACACACCAAAGTCCATACCAAAGTGTCTGGTCTTCCTGAGCTCCAGTGTTTACGGCATGCTGCAGCGTCTGACGGGGATCCGGTTACCGACAGTCAAATGACTCTTTTTCCATCACCCTTCATCAACACAGCACCACGTGCATTTTTTGACAACAAAACAACGTGTCTCAGAGCGGTGGAGAGATCAGGGGGACGCGTGAGGGAGGAGAACGTGGATGCTTAACCTGTGGAAATGATTTTAATCTTGCTGAATTCATGCAGCATGTGTGTAATTAAAACCTGCAAACGCTGACAATGCAGTAAAAACAGAAACATATTTGGTTTCCGATTGTCTTACAAGATCTTACGCTCACCACTGAACCGTTTAATAAGAAACCTCTGACTGTAAAGGCACCAACACAGAAAAGGCTCAGATGGAACATCTGACGGATTGGAATGCAAGCGATTCACATTGAGGGCACAGAAAGTGCCATGTCACTAGGAGTGTGCGATATTTATCACCTGCATAACTGTTGTTTTAACCCTGTGCAAACTGACAGGAACTCAATTTGCAAAAAACACAAACACGTCTTGAGAGTCATAAGTCAAAAGCATTCAGTGGGTGATGAAGTCTATCAAAATGCAGTTACACTCTTAAAAATGAAGGTTCCAAAAGGGTGTTTTTGCAGCCTAGAAGAACCATTTTTGGTTCCCCAAAGAACCTTTCAGTGAACAGTTCCTGAAAGAACCGTTTTAAAGAACATTTTAAAAATCGACTATAAAGAACCTTTTCTGCATTTAAAAGGTTCCATAGAACCACTGATGCCAATAAAGAACCTTTATTTTTAAAGGAGAAGTCCACTTCCAAAACAAAGATTCACATATAATGTACTCACCCCCTTGTCATCCAAGATGTTCATGTCTTTCTGTCTTCAGTTATAAAGAAATTATGTTTTTTGAGGAAAACGTTTCTGCATTTTTCTCCATATAATGGACTGATATGGTGCCCCGATTTCGGTTTAAATGCGGCTTTAAACGATGCCAAATGTGGTTGTAAATGATCCCGGCCAAGGAAGAAGGGTCTTATCTAGCGTAACGATCAGTTATTTGAATAAAAATAATACAATTTATATACTTTTTGATGCCAAATGCTCGTCTTGTCTTACTCTGCCTGGACTGTTTTTGTTCTGGTTTAAGACAGTTAGGGTATGTCGAAAAACTCCCATCTCATGTTCTCCCTCAACTTCAAAATCGCCCTATATCACTGTTTTACCTTTTTTGTTAAGGGTGTTTGATCTTCTTTGCATGTTCACTTAATACATTTGGAGTTTTTTGACATACCCTAACTGTCTTGAGCTAGAATACACAGAGTTCAAGGAGAGAAAGGCAAGACGAGCATTTGAGATTAAAAAGTATTTAAATTGTATTGTTTTAATGAAAATAAGCAATCGTTTTGCTAGATAAGACCTTTCTTCCTCGGCTGGGATCGTTTACAACCTCATTTGGGATCGTTTGAAGTTCAAACTCGGGGCACCATATCAGTCCATTATATGGAGAAAAATCCTGAAATGTTTTCCTCAAAAAACAATTTCTTTTACGACAGAAGAAAGAAAGACATGAACATCTTGGATGACAAGGGGGTGAGTACATTATAAGTAAATCTTTGTTTTAGAAGTGGACTTCTCCTTTAAGAGTGTAGAATGCTCTTAGAATTCAGGTTATGAGGACAAAAATGTCCCTGTTTGTGTTTTTAGTAAGATATCATAAAGTTTAGTAATAGTACAACAAGCAAGGAGTTTTCCCGAATATCAGCGTGTGGGCGTGATCGTGAATGTGAAATTGATTTTATACAAGAGTACAAGTTACATTTTAGACACAATATTGTCTTTTTTTCTATTTTGCCAACAAAAATAGTTCTAGACAAAGCCGGAGTAGAACATTTGTGCATCTCAGAGCAACACTGTAGTGTTTCGTTCCTGTGAACAAATCGGTTTTTCAATAAATCATTTGAGTCAGTGATTCAATGATTCATACAGATATACAGATATACAGTCACTTGCTTAGTTTCTAAACAAATCAGTTGTTTTATACAAATCATTTGAATGAATGATTCAATGAATCATTCTACTAGTGGTTTTAGAGTCATATTTATTTATCCAAGACATGCTTAAACCAACCAAGTACCACTTGTGTCACTTTGAAAGCATGCAGGAATATAATTAATTTGATTTATGAAAGCACAGCTGAACCTGCTTGATATTCTCATTAGGCAACTGATGCCTATATGACTGTTGTAAAAACAACAACAAAAAAAAAAAAAAAAAGTTGTTTTTAACAAACTCTCACTAACCCTTACACTTTCCTTCTATGTCATTGTGACACAGCATTTATATTTATATCAATGGGTGCAGTTTAAAAAGAATTCAAAGTATGAAGCAACTAATTTTCACCTGGCGATGATAGAACAGGCAAAAAAATCTTACATAATTGAAAACTGAAACATTGAAGAGAAAGGAATAATCACAGAAACTTTGGATTTTCTTTCTTTAAACTACTTCTTTCAACTCTAACAAGCATAGACTGCATCTTTGCTTTCCTCAACTGCAGAAAAGTGAAGCCAAAATGTCCTCCCTGATGCATTTAGAGCCCGAGTCTGCGCAGTGGTGATTCATTTGAAGCCAAAATCTGCGCAGTAGTGAATCTTTTGGAGTCTGAGTTGGCGCAGCAGTGGTTCATTTGGAGCCTGAGTTTGAACAGCAGTGATTCATTTGGAGCCCAAGTCTGAGCAGTGGTGATTCATTAGGAGCCCAAATTTTGAACAGCAGTGATTCATTTGGAGCCCAAGTCTGAGCAGTAGTAATTAATTTGGAGCCTGAGTCTGCGCAGTAGTGAATCTTTTGGAGGCTTAGTTGGTGCAGCAGTGGTTCATTTGGAGCCTGAGTTTGGACAGCCGTGATTCATTTGGAGCCCAAGTTTGTACAGTAGTGGTTATTTGGCACACAAGTCTGTGCAGTAGTGATTCATTTGGAGCCCAAGTCTGAGCAGCAGTGATTCATTCAGTAGTGATGCATTTAGAGCCCGTGTCGGTGCAGTAGTGTTTCACGTGGAACCCAAATCTGCAAAGTAGGGATTTGCTTGGATCCCAAGCCTGAGCAGCAGTGGTTCATTTGGAGCCGAGCCTGAGCCGTAGTGATTCATTTGGAGCCCGAATCTGAGCGGTAGTGGTTCGTTTGAAGCCTGGGCAGTAGTGATTCATTTGGAGCCCGAATCTGAGCGGTAGTGGTTCGTTTGAAGCCTGGGCAGTAGTGATTCATTTGAAGACTGAGTCTACACGGTAGTGAATCATTTGGAGTCTGAGTCAGCACAGAAGTGGTTCATTTGAAGACTGAGTTTACACGGTAGTGAATCTTTTGGAGTCTGAGTCGGCACAGAAGTGGCTCATTTGGAGCCTGAGTCTGGACAGCAGTGATTAATATGGAGCCCAAGTCTGAGCAATAGTGATTCATTTGGAGCCTGAGTCTGCGCAGTAGTCGCTCATTTGGAGCCCGAGTCTGTGCAGTAGTGATTTATTTGGAGCCCGAGTTTACACAGTAGTGATTCTACTGGAGCACAAGTCTGCTCAGTGAATCTTTTTAAGTCTGAGTCTGCTCAGCAGTGATTCATTTCCAGCCCGAATCTTCGCAGTAATGGTTCATTTTGAGCCCGAGTCTGTGCAGTAGCGTTTCATTTCGAGCACAAGTCTGCTCAGTGATTCATTTGGAGCCTGAGTCTATGCAGTAGTGATTCATTTGGATCCCAAGTATGTGCAGTAGTGATTTATTTGGAGCAAGATCAACATGCTAAAACAGCTCAAAACACCTTTGCAACACATTAAAAAACTGGCAGAACAACTGCATAGCAACATACTAAAACTACTCAGAACACCCCAACAATTACACAGCGATGTGCTACAAAAAAAAAAAAAAAAAAAAAAGGACAAAACACTACAGCGACTGCATAGCAACACCCTGGAAACAACTCTTTATAAACATAGATAAACACTCATGTTTTTCCAGATTTAGGGCCATATGTCAAACTTTTTTTTTCTTGCAAGGCACATTCTCACTCTCACTTTCTGTCCTTTATTTCCTTTTTTCTGAGAAGCGTGTGGCTATGGATCACTGACATCGCTGGGCTCAATTAGAGTTTGTAGAGTTGTACCATATGGCTGAGAGAACTGCGCGAGGCAGAGAAAGACGGAGAGATAGAGAGAGAAAGAGAGAGGACTCTGTGTACTGGGAGGGGTTGTTTGGTTAGTCATTGACAGAATATGGAGCAAAGTTGCTCTCTCTCACCATTTATCACTCCATGAGGAGACTGACCTCTTGGAGCTTTAACAGTGTAGTTCAGAACAGACAATGGCCTAATTATACCGCACTGGAACACAGAGCAAACAAACGACACATCTCGTAAAACACGTACAAAGATGACAGTGCATTGAAGCACATTCTACATCTACTGATGTTCACTACTCTGTTTGATTTGGACGTGACAAACCTATTAATGTGTTTAATTATGTCCTCAAGCACATTTCCAATGAATTCACATACAGTACATTTTATTAGAAGAAAATTAGAGCAAAGGTTTTGAGATCTAACTGTTAACTGGTTGGTTAAACTGGTTGGGCTGGTTACTGGATAAGGAAAGTCACTGATAAATTGCACGTTGTATTTATTTACATAGAGCTCAAGCGTCTGTGCTTGTAACGGTTACAGAGTGAAAATGCCAAAAAAAAAACCCTGCAAAAATTACAGTATTTATAGTATTAAAGTATTAAAATTAAAGTATTAAAATGGCAAAAATGAGAGTATTTATAGCATTAAGGTATTACAATGAAAGCATGTAAAGCTGCTTTGAAGTTCTGTAAAGCTGATTTGAAACGGTGTGAACTGTGAAAAAAGAGCTATAGGCCTAATAAACTTGAATTTAAAAAAGGAACAGAAAAATAAAATATTTATGTTAAATATGCTTTTGCTTTTTGACTAAAAACAATATTCTATGTGCAGGTACTCACTACTGTTCAAAGGTCTGGGGGCAGAAAATATTTTTTACGAAAAGAAAATGATAAAAAGTGAGACATTTATAATATTAAAAAGAGATTTCTACTTTGAATTGCACTATAATATATGCAATACATTGCAGTATTACTTAAGGATGTAACGATTCACTCAACTCAAGATGTGATATGACTCACAAAAGACAAATCATAAATGAAAAGGTGTCCTTTTATTATTGTTAGGACAAAATGCTGCAGATTTCTTTGCTAAACTGAAATAGGTCAAATAACAAAACTGAAAATTTAAAACAAACCCCAAATCAAATAAATAAATAACACAAATCAAAGAAATCTCTTCATATAAACAAAGGCTTTGCCTAAGCTCTTTCCATTTGAGGCAACCATTGCATTTTAACCACAATCCAAACAAAAATGCTGCATAGATGCAGAATGAGCAGTTTTTAATCTAAATTAGATTATAAAGTTTCCAAATCTAATGCAAAAGCAGAATGCTCTGATTTTAGTTTAGTGAAACGAAACAAAAAGAGCAAACGGGCTGAATGAAAACGCAAAGTTACTCTTTGCCAGCAGGTGGCGCTTATGGAACAGCAGCAATGCAATGTTTCTTTGGTTACTGTACTGTAAACAACTTTAATATGCATTATACAGAGTCAAAATCTTTTAGACAGTCAGTTCACCTCAGAGATACATCCATTTAAACTCCCACCCCAACTGTATCGCAATTCGTTTAACATCTAAACCGTTTTGAATAGTCACATATTTGTATCAGTTTTCAACCGGTTTAAGTTGCATTGTTACATCCATATCATTACTGCTTTTGCTGTTTTTTTTTTAATCAAATAAACGCAGCCATGCTGAGCAGAAGAGACCCACAAATACCAAACTTTTGAACAGTGGTGTATACAGGTACATATGTTTTTTTATATAAACATATACATTTATTAAACCAGAGAAATAAAACAGAGGTCCTGTACCTGCCGATGTGTTGCGGGGGTGCTGATTCTGATAGATGTCTGTCCAGTGCTTTGTGCTGGAGAGAAGCTCTGTGAAGGGATTGGGTGATAGGTATGCAGTAGACCCTCTGAACAACCACCTCAACAGGACCGCTCTGAGAGCCCGATGACCCACAATTCTCCACTGCATCCAGCAGACACTTTCGCTCTCCTTGTCTGTTCAACTCACTGACCTGAAGATGGAAAAATGGAAATGTTAGCATTTTTTTTTTCCGAAACACACCAGTGTTTTTATAAATTTTACGTAATGACCACAGAACGGCAGCACAAATTCATTAAAGCAGCAGTCAGCGTCACCAATGTCACATCAAATCAGCCACTCTTACTGAAAATGAATAATTAATGGTCTCTTTTTCACTGCAGATCCCCAAGTACACTTCTACACTACTTAAAATCAAATGTAACAGTAAAGACACTTGTAATGTTGCAAAAGATTTCAAATAGTTGCTTTTCTTTTAAACATTCTACTCAAAGAATCCTAACAGAAAAATCAATCAAGGTTTTCATAAAAGTATAAAGCAGCACAACTGTTTTCTACATTGATAATAATCAGAAATGTTTTTGAGCAGCAAATCAGCATACTGGAATGATTTCTGAAGGATCTTTTGACACTTAAGTATGGAAGCCCATTTTTGCCACTGAATACTAAATAATAAAAGGTAATTGCGACAGTTCAATTCTGACTTTTTTTCTCAGAATTTCATGATATAAAATCAGAACTGAGGATGTAAATTGCAACTTTTTTCCTCAGAATTGTGAGTTTAAATTTTACAATTGCAACAAATTTCCCTTAGAATTGTGATTTTATATCTCGCAACTGCAACTTTTTTCTCAGAATTGCGAGTTTTTATCTCACAACTGCAAAATTTTTGCCTCAAAATTACTTGGTTAACATCTTGCGATTGTGACTTTTTTTCTCAGAACTGATTTATATCTGACAATTGCAACATTTTGTTCTCAGAATTG
The DNA here is from genome assembly GCF_022985175.1 of Labeo rohita. NCBI lineage: Eukaryota > Metazoa > Chordata > Actinopteri > Cypriniformes > Cyprinidae > Labeo > Labeo rohita. The sequence goes on along the minus strand of NC_066892.1, from coordinate 4,913,294 downwards.
CGAGTTTATATCTATAAAGAGTTTATATCTTGCAATTGCAACTTCTTTTTTCAGATTTGAGTTTATATCTCGCAATTGTGACTTTTTTTTCTCAGAATTGAGTTTATATCTTACAGTTGCAACTTTTTGTTCTCAGAATTATGAGTTAATATCTTGCAAGTGCGTTTTTTTCCCCTCAGAATTATGAGTTTATATCTTGCAATTGCAACTTTTTTTTTCAGATTTGAGTTTATATCTCGCAACTGCAAAATTTTTGCCCTCAAAATTTAACATCTTGAGTTAATATCTTGGGAGTATGACTTTTTTTTCCTCAGAATTGAGTTTATAACTCACAAATGCAAATTTTGTTCTCAGAATTATGAGTTTATATCTTGCAATTGCCGCTTTTTTTTCAGATTTGAGTTTATATCACGGAATTGTGACTTTTTTTCTCAGAACTGAGTTTATATTTTGCAACTGCGACTTTTTTTTTCTCAGAATTGAGTTTATATCTCACAATTGCAACTTTTTGTTCTCATAATTGCGAGTTTATATCTCGCAATTGTGATTGTTTTCCCCTCAGAATTATGAGTTTATATCTTGCAATTGCAGCTTTTTTTCAGATTTGAGTTTATATCACGGAATTTGTACTTCTTCCTCAGAACTGAGATTATATCTTGCAATTGTGACTTTTTTTCTCAGAATTGCGAGTTTATATCTTGCAATTGCCACTTTTTTCTAAGGTTTGCACGTTTATATCTGACAATTATGACTTTTTTTTCTAAGAATTGCAAGATATAAATTCTAAAGAATTGTGAGATGTAAACCTTTTTTTATTTTTTATTCAGTGGTAGAAAATGGGCTTCCACACTAAAGCCTGAAATAATGATGCTGAAAATTCAGCTTTGATCACAGGAATAACTATGTTAATAATTAAAAAGATAAAATAAAACATTAATACATTACATTGTAAAATATATTTAAATAGAAAATTGTTATTTTAAATTATAATAATATTTCACATTATTGCTGTTTTAATGTTTTTATCATAGAAATGCAGAATCGGTGAGCTTAAGAAACTATCCAAGAGTGTATCTGTTAATGACAATATGACAAGACACACTGAACAGGATACTCCACCTAAAAATAAAAAAAAATCTATTAAATAAAATGGAAGAATATTGGGAAACAGCAACACTGTAGCCTAATGACTTCTATTCTAAAAAGAAAAAAAATCTTAAAATACCTTCTTATGTGTTTCATTTTTGAAATGACATAGGTGTGAGTAAATGATGACAAAAAACTGATTTTAGGTGGAGTCTCCCTTTAAGTGTTTTGTTGCTCTGCTCAAATTTTTGATAAGACCTCAACATGATCTCAGAGTAGCAGATGATACTTACTCAGTATTTTGAAAACTGTGGCTAACACTTTATGTGTTTACAACCAACACGAACTCTGCATGGACAAAACTGCACTGGTTATTTTGAGTATAACAGTACAATAACAAGAACAAAAAGTGCAAAGCCTCATTCATCAAATGTCTTAAAAAAAATCGTTACGCCAGAGTCTTGTCGAACAGAAAAATTTGGCTTCGCTTTCACAGTACAGCAAATATTTATGTATAAAAAACATCCCTCATAAATCATCCGCACTCATGAGTGTCACACAGGAAGCGGCAGCTGTCTCCATTCCAGCAGCACTTTCACACATTTTTATGTGTGGCCGAATTCAAAATCTAACATAGACGCTCGCTCTTCTGGGAATTTTCGTTTCCTTCCCGAGATCACATGAGAGGGAACAGCTGACGAACCTGTTTACAGGGAATGGACGTCTCGGTTGACACTTGGCTCGTCTCTGACCGCCACAGGCTCCTGGTTAACGGCGGAGGTCTGAGTTTCTCCACAGCGACCGCAGCTCTCGGACCGCCTGCGTTATTCGGCTTAGTCTCCTCGCACACTTTCTGACTGAAGTGGGTGTTGAGAATTATGGGATAACGGTCACCCTCCACGACCAGATTCTGCCTAGAGAGACAAAAATACAGGTCTGAGGGTTGCAATGTGTTGTTTTTGGAAATACAGTTACAGTATGAAAACATCAAATCTTTTGGAAAAGCCACATGATGGTTTTATGACCGCTTGACACTTCATAAAACTCAGCTGCATTGATTTTAGTGTCTACGCTGATAGATTGACAGCGGTCTCGCCGAGCACAACCACCTCCACACTTCTCACACACATAAAAGAGTCTCAAAATATCCTCAGGTACACACGAACGCTCAAGCTCGGCCCTCTCTGGGTGGAAAACAACTGTTAGTGAGTGACTGATCAACAAAGATGCTCTTTTCCATTTCACAGGCAGTCTAAAAACATGTTTGTATCAAAGCACTGAACTTGACACTATTACTTTGTACTTGGCATCTAACAGTTTGACTGTGAAACAAGCTGTGCTCTTGTGATAATGGTCTGCCTTGGTGCGTCTTGGTAACAGAGAAGAGAACAAACACACAAAAGCAGTGTTAGATGTTGTTTGCCAAAAGAAAAACGTGAATTTGTTATGATTCAACACAGAGTGGCATCTAAACACGGGTCCTTCTGAAGGACTATTCATCTTTTTTCTTTTCAAATGGTTGAAAACGAGCTGCAAAGTGGACCAGATGTTACGCTGATGGCTAAATGAGACTAGTTTTTGCCTAGGTGGGAGGGAGCTAGAGATGCACAAGTTGAATTGTGATTTTGCTGATAAAAAGTGTGATTGCAAGGTTAAAAAAACAACAACAACAACAACAACAAAAAAACAGGTTTGCTGTGCTTGTTTGTAGGGCTGCACAATTTGCCCAAAACTTTGTAATTATATACCAAATAACTATAAAATAATAATAATAATAATAATAATAATAATAATAATAAATAAAATTCTAGTAAATAAACCAAAATAAGAGATATTAATATTGTAATATTGACTGTAAAAAAAATTGTTTTAATAGTTAATAGATTTATTTTATTATACATTACAGCCATAAAATGAAAATAACAATACATTAAAAATAAAAATAATGTATTATTATTATTTTTACTAATAAATAACTAATAAAAATGACAAAATAAACCAAAATAAGAAATCTATTACTGCTATTGCAATATTTTTTAGATTTGTAATTGATTTTACTGCAAAATAAAAAAATAGTGTTTAGGAAAAATAATTATAAAATAAAATAATTTATTAATATAGTAATAATAATAGTAGTAAATAAAATAATAATAATAATAATAATAATAATAATTATTATTATTATTATTATTATTATTATTATTATATTTTACATAGAAACATAAAAACAACTGTTTATTATTAAATAAAATACTTTTTTTATTATTATTTCATGACAACCATAACATTCACTGTAAAATAAAAAGAGTATTTAATAAAAAAGACTAAATAAATAAAATAAAAATGAATAACAATAATAAAAACATTTATTATCATTACTACTAATAAAAACTAATAAAAATACAACTAAATAATTGAATAAACAGACAAATACATAACCTAATATAATAAATGACTGCTATTGTATTATTTTACTGCTAAATTAATTTGCAATTGATTTTACTGTCAAATAAAAAACACTAAGAAAAATGATCATTTATTAATAAAATAATAATAATTTTATTTTACATCACATAAAATGAAAATAATAATAATAATTAATAGTTAAAAAGAAAAATAAGAAAAACAATATTTAACAATTACAATAATTATTAAAACAATAATTATTACTACTAAAACTACAAAAAGAAAAGAAAAGAAAAGAAAAGAAAAGAAAAGAAAAGAAAAGAAAAGAAAAGAAAAGAAAAGAAAAAAATTACCATTATTATTATTATTTATTTATTTATTTTTAATTATACTATTTCACTATTATATTACAACCATAAAATTACAATAACATTTATGGCTTTTTAGGAACAGTCAACCACTAAACTTTTATGTTGACAAAAAAACAACACTGAGCCCTTAATGTTTCTTTTTTTGTTGCAAAGCACTTCTTATTACAAGTATAGGTAGATAGTTGGCATATGTTGAGTTTCTAAATGCACATTAAAGAGACTCAAACTCAAAGCAGATGCAGAGATGGAGTTCACGCTTTTCCGTAAACTGTATAAACAAAAAATATACCTTATGCATACATGTAATAATAAAACTGCACTAAGCCATTTTGCAATTTTCAGTTTCATCCTGATTATTTATGCAGCCCTATAAAGGTCTATGATCAGTTTCATTATTGTAACAGCAAAGATCTACACTATTAGGCAGGACTTACTGGAACATGTACAGGAAAGTGTTTACAACTAGTTATTGATATGAAGCACATGGGGACAAAAGCTTGCAAACGACACGTACTTCTGTGAAAACATCTGCACGTTGGTAAGTACATACATTAAAGTGCTGTCATGAATGCATGGGAATGTACCCTTCGCAGTTACTCAGAACTAGGTTACAAAAGCGCTGATCAATCCTTGTGCTGACTGTAGGGTAATTTGTCACAGATCTGTTCCAAACAAACATGTCTTTAATAAACGGAGGCCTCCACTCCACTACAAGCCGGGACCTGCAGAGCTCATGTCATGAGACGTAGCACATACGTCAGCATTCAAATCATCCTGCCCTGAGAGAGAATTGAACAGGTGCCAGCAGAGACGAGTAATCACACTGAACCTACTGAACTTCAGCCAACAGTGCGCGGCTCCAGGGCAGCCAGCAAAGGCAAGTTTACACAGGAGAGGTGGAGGTCCTCTCCGCCCTAGTGCAAACAAGCGCTTTTTTCAACATGCTGTCAAACTAAGAAGAATAGGAAAGAAAATTCCAGTCTTTGACAATCCAACAGTGACAGGTCAAAAAAATAAAATTAAATTAATTAATTAAAAAAAAAAAAAATGCTTTCAACCTCAGAAGAATAGGAAAGAAAAAATTCTAGTCTTTGACAGTCCAACAGTGACAGGTCAAAAATAAAATAATATTAAATAAAATAATGCTGTAAACCAAAGAAGAATAGGAAAGAAAATTCCAGTCTTTGACAATCCAACAGTGACAAATCAAAAATAAAATATATAAAATATCCAAATATATAAAAACAAAATAAAATAATGCTGTCAGCGTAAGAAGAATTTCAGGCTGTGAAAATCCAACAGTGATAGATCAAAAATAAAATAAAACAAAACAAAACAAAACAAAACAAAACAAAAAATAAATAAATAAAATAAAATAAAATAAAATAATTAAAATAAAAAAAATAAATAAAACAATGATGTCAGCGTCAGAAGAATAGGAAAGAAAATTTCAGTCTTTGACAATCCAACAGTGACAGGTCAAAAATAAAATAAAATAAAATACAATAAAATAAGATTTTCTTGCTGGCTGTTAAGTCTAGAAATTAGAAAGTATTTTTCCATGTATAATTCAAATTTAATTGTACTGTATAATTAATCCACATTTGTGCATTTTTTGGTATTTATTGACATTTTTTTAGTCATACTTCTCAAACTTCCAATAGATTTGTTTTGACTGATAAATTATTGCTAAATATTTTAACATCATTTAATTATAATTATACACTATATATATATATATATATATATATATATATATATATTGATGACTTTATTATTCTAAGATGTAGATAAATTATTAATAAATATTTCTTATTGTAGTTCAGTAAATAATTTTTTTTGTAAAATTAAATTGAATGGTTATAATTTAATATTATTGCTATAATAATATTATAGTTATTATAACTATAAAATAAATGTTATATATATATATCATACTTCTTATACTTACACTAGTTTTGATGACTTACTCTAAGATGTAAATAAATTATTACTAAAAATTGTTTATAAAAATACTAATTGTTTATCAAATTAAAATGTATAATTATAATTGTATATACTTTAGTAATTATAAAATCATATATTTAATTATAAATATTCATTGAATAATTAAACATTTTAAGATTATAAACCATTGTTTAATTACTATCATTTAATAAAAAGAGATACTAATCACACTACTACTAATAAGAAAATAAGAAATAAATAAGTATTCCTTTAGATTCCTGCAAACAAAAAAAAAAACCTTCAGAAATTATATGCAAATAAAAATACAAAGCTAAGTCTTGGTGATCAGGTGCACAGAAAATCAAGTCTTTATCTCAGTGCACACATAATCATTACGATCATGATATACGTGTGAATGCATTTCCGGTGGATCTGTACAGGAAGTCCGAGAACAAACAAGAGCGTGTGTGTTGACGTCAGATCGGACAAAAACAGGTGAGGGTGCGGCACAGGTGTAATCACTACCTAGTGATGACAGGTATTTCCTTCATAGCTGAACCGTGAAGAAGCTTGGGAACAGTGTGTGTGTGTTTATGTGCAAGGAAGTTGGTCATCAGAAACACTTCAATAAAGCAGTACAATGAACATAATTCAAAGCAGTTTATATGACTGTCAATCTTTGACTCAGACTTAAACGTACACCAAGTCAGTGGTTCTCAAACAATAAACTGAGACTATATATGCAAAAGAACATTTTTAAGATAACAATGTGTTTATCAGATTGAAAAGGAAAATATTTCCCATATTATTTGTTGTCATTGTTAACAGCTACGCATCTGATCAAACTGTAACATTTAGTGCAAATACATCTATCACTTGGTAGAAACAAACCAAAGATTAAAAAGGATACTTAGAAACACAAACTGTTAATTTCTCTGTTCAGCCTATGCAGTTCTTTATGTATATTAAAACAAACCTAAAAAATAAATAGAAAACAAATATTAAAATTATTATAATATATAATTTAATAATAATAATAATAATAATAATAATAATATATTAAAAATGTTTAAAAAAATAATAATAATATAATAATATAATAATAATAATAATAATATTATATATATATATATATATATATATATAAAAATACACTTTCGTACACAAACAATTTTGGCAATTTGTTTTGTCTCCAAAGTAATTTTACAATGGGATGCTAGTAACTTGCTAATCATGCTAACAACATGCTAGTAACATGCTAATAATGCTAAAAACATGCTAGTACCTTGCTAATCATGCTAGAACTATGCTAACAAAATGCTAGTAACTTGCTAATTGTAGTAGGATCATGCTAACGACATGCTAGTAACTTGCCAATCATGCTAGAAATATACTAGTAACATACTAATCATGCTGAAATCATGCTAGCGACATGTTAATCATGCTAGAATCATGGTAACAACATGATAGTAACTTGCTAATCATGTTAACATGACAATCATGCTAGAAACATACTAGTAACATACTATTCATGCTGAAATCATGCTAGCAACATTCTAATCATGCTAGAATCATACTAACAACATGCTAATAATTTGCTAATCATGCTAGAAACATGTTAATAACATGCTAATCATACTAGAATCATGCTAACAAAATGCTAGTAATTGCTAATCATGTTAACATGCCAATACTGCTAGAAACATGCTAGTAACATACTAATAATGCTGAAATCATGCTTGCAACATGCTAGTCATGCTAGAATCATGCTAACAAAATGCTAGTAACTTACTAATCATGCTAACAACATGTTAGTAACATGCTAATAATGCTAAAAACATGCTAGTAACTTGCTAATCATGCTAGAATCATGCTAACAAAATGCTAGTAATTGTTAATCATGTTATAAACTTGCTAATCATGCTAGAATCATAGTAACAACATGCTAGTAACACACTAATCATGGCAGAATCATGCCAACATGCTAGTAACTTGCTAATCATGTTAACATGCCAATCCTGCTAGAAACATGCTAGTAACATACTAATCATGCTGAAATAATGCTAGCAACATGCTAATCATGCTAGAATCATACCAACAACATGCTAGTAATTTGCTAATCATGCTAGAAACAGGTTAACAACATGCTAATCATGCTAGAATCAGGGTAACAACATGATAGTAACTTGCTAATTATGCTAACATGCTAGTAACATGTTAAACATGCTAGCAACACACTAATCATGATAAAATCATGCTAGCAACATGCTAGTAATTTGCTAATCATGCTAGAAACATGTAAACAACATGTTAATCATGCCAGAAACATGCTAGTAACTTGATAATAATGCTAGAGTCATGCTAACAAAATGCTAGTAACATGTTTATCATGCTAGAATCATACTAACAACATACTAGTAACTTGCTAATCATGCTGGCATGCTAGTAACATGTTAAACATGCTAACAACATGCTAATAACATGTTAGCAACATGCTAGTAATTCGCTAATCCTGCTAGAAACATGTTAACAACATGCTAATCATGATAGTAACATGCTCATTTTGCTAGCAACACATTATTAACATGCTAACTATGCTAACAACATGCTAGCAACATGCTAATCATGGTAATCATGCTAGCTAATTTATCTACCTGACAAATTAGTCTTCAAAACATTCAAGCTTTAAGCTTTAAAAGTACTTTAAATGTCAATCTATTTCTGAAAACTTTTAAAACTTTCCATTCAGGCTTTCTCAAGCCAACTTCAAAGTTTGTCTTGACAAACTTTTTTTTTATTTATTTTTTTTATCTAGTTTGACTTGAACTTCATGTCGTTTTTAACTAGAAAACAAGGGTTTGGCATGAAAAACCCTGTCTGCCTACATTTAAAGAAGTTTCTAAACTGTAAAGGTTTTACTGGCTGTTTGAAATGAACCTAGGAACTTGTACTAGTATTTAAATATCTGAATAATTTAATTCCGATTTAACTTCCTGTGGGCTGTGGCTGAATCAATTAAACTCCACCTGATGAACTGAAAGGAAGTCAATTGTTAACTCTGGAATTTTGCCCAACCCTGTGTCACACCGCATGACTACTTCAGAGAGCTGCAAAAACCAAACAAGTGACTGGAAATCGTCAAAACCTTTTCAGAACGCTTTATGTGTTTGACACTAACAAATTCCACGTCTACATTAATCAACTTCCCGCAAGTTTTTAAATACATCTGACGATACGTAAAACGCTATCATCTGCTGCAAACCAAGGGGGCCGAACTGGAGTCGATCCTGTGGACTTTCCAGGGTAAAATGAACTCTTGGACTTTCCAGGGTCAACTATGCCTGGCCTTAAAGCAAACACTCCGCAGGGGGAGAGAAAGAAAGAGAGAAAATGAGACAAGAGGAGAAACTGTGCCAGCAACACACTGTGCCGCATGTGTTTTCTATTCGGCCCTCTGGCCTCTGTCACAGTTATTGTGATCCGCTGCCTAACTTTTCTCAAAAAAAGAAAAAAAAACCCAGAGAAGGAAAAAAGGCGAGGGAAGAAAAAGGATCCAGCGATGTTTTTTCCCGGCTTGCTGGAAATGAGCTCAGAGCTGCCAGGAAGAGGTATGCAGGCCATTCCCTGGAGCTGAGGAATGACGTGGGAGCTACGCTACATGGGGGCGATACGGGGGGGAGCGAGAGGGGAGGGGCCTTGGCTTCCGGCGAGTCCTGGCCTCTCCGGTTTGGACCGATTCACGGATCTGTGGTCCTCCCACACAGATGGAGACTGGCTCGTCTGTCCCTCTCACCTTCAGCCCCGCAGGCCTCTCGTTCTTATCAGCTCAGTGCAAAACACACGGCTGCACACGGCAAGACTGTTCCTGCCAACCTGCGGCTTACTGCTCGAATGGTGATTCATCACAAATTACCGCAGAAGGTATAAGGAGATGTGCGTCAATGCCGTGCAAAACGAGCAATCTAGTCTCGAGTTGATCAAATTATGATGAAATTGAGTGGGGAAAAATGCCAGCGGGCAAAACAAGTCAGAAAATTCATTAGGAAAAAATGTGGAAACTTTAAATATTTTACTAACTATATGATATATGTCACCCTGGATCATAAAACCAGTCTTAAGTAGAACGGGTATATTTGTAGCAATAGCCAAAAATACATTGTATGCGTCAAAATTATTTTTCTTTTATGCCAAAAATCATTAGGATATTAAGTAAAGATCATGTTCCATGAAGATATTTTGTAAATTTCCTACTGTAAATATGTCAAAATGTAATTTTGATTAATAATATACATAGCTAAGAACTTCATTTGGACAACTTTAAAGGCGATTTTCTCAATATTTAGACTTTTTTTTGCACCCTCAGATTCCAGATTTTCAAATAGCTCTAGCTCAGTCAAATACTGTCCTATCCTAACAAATCATACATCAATTTTATAAAATTGATCCTTATTACTGGTTTTGTGGTCCAGGGTCACATACATAAAAAAATAAATAAAAAGTTTGTAAACCTGGTTGTTCGTACACACACACAGAAAAAAACAACAGTCAGGACATTTATAGACAAAAAAAATGCATATAAGCTTTTGTTGAGCATCATATTTAATGCACCAGGTTTTCATGGCTCATATAGTATAATACATGGGAAAAAGGAACTCGTACTCCAGGGAAAAAAAGCCCAATTTTATTTAGAGCCGCAAAATGAGCAAAAACATGCAATTTGGCGCAGTTGCTTATATTTATATGCCCATAAAGTAAAATGAAATTCTGATAGGTTATAATTTTAAACAATGAGATCTTTATAACCGTATACCAGACTACTTACATAAAATGCATATAAATATTAGTTGTCATTCTATATCTCTAAATAATACGTCTTGGTAAGATGATATTTAAATGCTTAGTTTTATGACCAAACCTCTGTGGTTTTTATTGTGGGGGGGGCAAAACATATAATGCAATGCAATACAATGATGATTGACAAATATAAACAGTGCTTTAAAGCCTGATTCATCATTTTTTAAACTTGTATTTTATAGTTAACCTAAGCTGCTTCAGTCTAGTAAGTGGTTACCTTGAAATACTAATATCAACATAAAAGTTATTCTTTAATCAAATTACTATTTACTTCACCTTCACAAAAAGGCTGGGCATTAGAATTATATTAAAAGGTCTTTTACTTGCTAAAATATGTAAATGATCAGTCATACGACTGAAGATATATTATAGATTCTGTACAAGTTTTTACACTTTTAAAGGGATATTACTCCCCAAAATGATAATACAGTCATTAATTACTCATCCTCATGCGGTTCCCAAGCCCTAAGACCTTTGTTCATCTTCCGAACACAAATTAAGATATTTTGGATGAAATCCAAGAGCTTTCTGATCCTGCATAGACAGCAATGCAACTGACACGTTTAAGGCCCAGACAGATAGTAAGGACATCACTAAAATAGTCCATGTGACATCAGTGGTACAAGCTTAATGTTATGAAGCTATGAGAATACTTCTTGTGTGCAAAGACAAAAAACGTGTGGTGCTGCTGACGCAGGAGTCAGTGTTCTGATGAAGAACGTCCATCTGTCTTAGTTCATCATCTGTATATTCTGCAAGTCGTACTGTCTGTCGAAATTTTCAGACATGTTTACAAAGTCTGTTTTATGTACAGTGTGCTTTTTCCTCAGCTTGTATACATGTGTCATGGTACTCTTGTGAACACTCGAAGACTGATTGTTAAATAAAATTGTAGTTTTTGCTTTCTTTGTGCACAAAAAGTATTCTCATAGCTTCATAAAATTAAGGATGAACCATTTCTATTTAACAATGTCCTTACTACCTTTGTGGGCTACAGAAGGCTACAGAAATTTGCATATTAAATACAATACAGTAGGCTTTACAGGGTTAATATAACCATATTTATTGAAATCTGAGTAACTAATAAAAATAATCTGATATAACTAGAACTTGCAAGTTGTTGCGAGTGGTTGCTAGGGTATTCTGGGTGATTAAAAAGTGATTTTTCCCCCCATTTTATGATTTGCTGGATGAAAATTCAGTCTAATCACAAGTAAATGTAAACTATACTCCTTTCCTTAGCAATCCACACATCTTGAGGCATCACAAAAGTCCATAATACAAGTAAAGTTTATTAGTTAGGGTTACAGCTTTGTTTAAACTAATAAATAAATGTTTTTAAACTAATGTCAAAATCAAGGGTATTATGTCTGTAATCAATAAATAATCAATTTTTGGTCATACAGATAAGAGTTTTACATCTTTCGAAATTGTTTTTTTGTGTGCACTCACAATAACAACGAAACATTGCGCTTTTGTAAAATAATGAAAGTACACAGGATGTGCTTTCTGTCGTCTCGGTCTCTGTGAACTTAAACGTTAAAGTTCGAAACTCACGACATGAAAAATATATCTATAGAGAGTGAAATGTCTTTTTTTAAATGAACCAGTTCAAATACGGAGATGACAAGCGTCGCCAACTTCATCTCTTAAGCCAAAAACAAAGAAAGCGCTAGTTTATCAATAAATTGTTAAAACATTGATGCATTCTCCTTGCTGTTTTTCCCTGACACATTCATAATTATTATATCTGCACAGTTGCAAGCGTTTTTGTGTGTGCTTGAGCACTTGTAGGCAATTAAAGATTCATTATTATGATTTATATGGTTTAGTAATAAACATGTGACCAGGGCTGGACGATAAATCGATAACGATAATTATGCGATATTAATTTCCTAAACGATAACAAGAGTTCCATAAATGTTCGATATAATGTTTATGCAGCAAAGGCGAAACAAAAAAACGCTAGTCAAAACGCGCCACTCAGACCGTTTATCTGTTTGGATCAAAGTTCAAACTGAATTCAGTGAAGAACACAAATGACTTGGTTTATAGCCAGATAAAACAGCGCTGCCAAACAGGAGAAACACTGTGCGCAACGAGACAGTGAGAAAGCTTTTAAATCTACAAATCGCCATCATTTAAGTAGCACTAACTGCACAGTGGTATTGTGTTAGAAATGTGGGTATATTTGTGTCGAATTTTATTATATTATTAATGTAGACATGGAAGGACGAGTAATGGAATATAATTACAGTATTTTTTATAACTCAAACAATCAGAAAAATTAAATTTCACCACATAAAAATGAGGTTGCTACAGTTTTTACAGATATCACTGATTTTGATAATGAACATAAATCTACATCTGCATCCGAACTCAAGCTACTATCAAATGTGTATTGCTAAAAGACAACAAAAATGTTTTAGTATTATTATTAATATTATCAGGTAACACAAACCTGTTTCTTGATTTGAAACAATATTTTACAGTTTTTACAATTTTTTTTTTTTACAATTTTTTTTCCTATTAAGATATTTATGTTGTTAATGAAAAATGACTGAAAAAAGTGTCAGGAATTCAAAAAAATATGAAGCGTTTGTCATGTTCTGACCATAAAGAATATTTTAAAGCCACATTTAACTGTGTGGTTTTTAAAACTTTCACATTGTAGCAAAAATCTGCCTTTAAACTTAAAAGACATAACATTTTGACATTTATCGTGATAATAATCGATACGGACAGATATGAAAAAAAATGATTGTGATCATTTTTTGGCCATATCGCCCAGCCCTATGTATGAGTAATAGTCGATTAATGCTTAAAATGAATGACTACTAGTCATCAGTCACTAGGGGCAGCCCTAATCATCAGGAATAATAAACAAACTCTATTTCTGATATTTTACGTTGAAGTGGTAAGGAACAGGACTCTCACCATGGTGGGTAAATGTGGACGATGTCTCCGGGTGCAGGCTGTAGCTGGGCAGCCGTGTCTTTGCTGAAAAGAGCCACACACGTTTCTCCTTCCGGCAGCCTGTCACACACAGCGGCCTGCATTCCACATTCCTCCCGAACTCCCAGAATCCTCAGCATCAGGACCCCTGGCTTGTCAGCTTGGAATAAAAAAAAAATACAGTTTAAAGGAATGCAATCAAAATTTGAAACTTGGTTAAAACAAAGGTCTTACAGGTTTGGAACGACATAAGAGTGAGTAATTAATGAAGTTATTTTAGACAACATTAGTTTTCTTCCATCAAAATCTCTGCTTATATTAGGAACAAATGTTTTGAATGTAGCTTAATTTAAAATAGGACTGATTGAACAACTTTTAATATAGTAGCATGGACAGTTAGCCTGGAAGTAAGCTTTAAATTTGACAAAATGTGCAGGTCCGAAAGACAGTTTCATTCTCAAAGTCATTAAGTTCTGCAAAACAGCACACATACAATACAGGCCCAGTAAATGAATAACAGCAGCAGGATATTTTGGGTTATGCAGTGAAAACTAAACCCTGGCGCGGCTTCAAGTTTTTCATTTCAGTCAGTTCTGAGGAAATGAAATAAAATCCAGCACTCTGACGGGATATATTCCCATGCTGACTGTTCAAGGAATAGTTGGCCCCCTCCATTGGACACATGAACACAATTGACTCAGCTGAAATCATGGCAAGCACAGCCAAGATTTCAGAGAAGAGCAATGTGTAATGGAAATTTTGGAGAAATATTTCAAGCAGGGAGAGAAACAGCCTACACTTACTCCATGCAATCGCATGCAAAACAAAAACACAAGGAACACTGGCTTTTTTTAGTTTTTTGAAAGGAAACCGTACTAAATAACTATGCATGACTGTGAAAAGGAAAGGAACAAGCTGTTGCATGAGACACAAGAACAAATATGTTGCATGTAAAAAAAAAACAGATAAAAATAAATCTTGCAATGAGTGGGAGACGCGTTCTTTAGGCTGTGGAATTTTCTAAGGAATTATGCCAGTTGCAAAGCTGTCTATAAACCATGTCCAGTCATCCTAAATCATTTTTCCACATGCAATCGTGAATGAAAAACAAAAAATAAAAATGCTTGAGAACTAAATTCAGAGTTCATCTTAGTCAGCTAACATTACATGTACAAGAATGCAATGAATCAGTAGATGTGGAAAGACAGACATTCAGAACTAGAATATTAAAGCAATATAAATTTGAGATTTAAAAATGTTTACATTAATAACAACTGCAGTCAACATTTTTTTAAATTATGATAATATTTAAAAACTTCCCAAAACTTTTATTATTGTAATTTATTTATTTGTTTTATAAAAAATATGTTTTAGTTTATTTAGCGTGTTATTTCAGTACTTCAAAAATTAGACATGTTGGCTTGGCAACTATAGTAGCTGAAATAAAGTTTTTCAGATATATTTTTAATATATTTAATGTGCATTTTATTTCAAGTAATGAACATTTAGTTTTACTTAATTCTAATAATGACAACCCTGTTTTGCACTGTCAATGCATCACACACATTTAATTTCCTCATATCATTTTACATTTTCTCTTGAATTTCCACCGTCAACTGAAACATTAACTTCTTTAAACCTCCACACAAACATACCTACACACGCTGAAGACCCTTAGTAGGGCACTGTTTAAAAAGAAATCCGTTATACCATGGAAAATGAAAACGTAAGGTGTGTGACATTGTCTGCAGTGTGTTTGTGTCTGTGGTTTCCTGTCGCTTTGGCTGCGAGACAATTACATCCTATTGTCACCTGAATCACCTGAAACAAGCGTGCTTTCACAGCCTCCTACTCCTCCAACTGTACACGGTGAGATCTCATCGCTGGAATATTCAGCACATTTCATCAAGCATGACAAGCAGTTATGGAAATATGAAAACTGCGGGTTGGTGGTTAAATTATTTCCTGGCGTATTCTTTGGGTCAGATCTGACATTGGCAGTATTCGAATGAAACAATGTCAGTTTTTTAATTGTGAAAGTGCTACTGATAATATTTTCATTAGTGGTTAGAAAGAGAGAACTAACCACTAATGATCTGACATTCAGCCCTTAATTGAGTCTTCACATAAACAGACATGATTTAGATTGGATGTGTCGTACCAACTGATGTGGTTGAGTTGCACTGATGTCTCCAGAAGCTGATGGCCGATCTTTGTCTGCTGTGGAGTCGGTTCAGCCTTTCAGCGAGACCTCCCCTATAGAGAAAGAGAAATCACACAGAATCACACAGAATCACACAGAATCACACAGAATCACACAGAATCAGTCCAACAGAATCAACTGAATTCAAATGAATCGCAAAGAATCATTCTAAAGCTAATCACTTAGAATCAAATACAAAAATTTAAAATCACACACATTTAATATCAAACACAAAATCAGTCATTCAGAATCACATTCATGATCACAATCAGAATCATACCTATTGAATCAATCACACAGAATCAATTATTTAGAATCAAAAACATAATCTGTGTACTGATTTAGGGTGATTTAACCATCCTGATTCCTGAATCAGTCAGACAGAATCACATCTACAGACTTGTTTATATAAAATAAAGTCAACAATTTATATATGCCTTTAAATCCCAAGAAATCAATCACATTAAAAATCAATGATAAAGCATAAAAGAGAATGATTTATATAGAATTAAATAGTGAATCTGACTGAATCAGCTAGAATCGATCACTGAATGAGAATGTGAAAATTAACTAGAATCAGTCTCATCAAATCAGAGAATCAATTTGAATCAACTGCACTAAATCAAAAACAGTCAGTTGCATTGAACTAATCACAGAGAATCAGTTAAAATGAGTCCCATGGAATCGGTCCCACAGAATAATTCATACAGAATCAATACTTTGACAATCAAAATCACACAGGATTACAATCAGAATCAAACCTACTGAATCAATCATACGGAATCAGACATTCAAAATCAAACACATAATCTGTACGACTGATTCAGGGTGATTTAAACCATCCTGATTCCTGAATCAGTCACAAAGAATCAAACCTATAGATTTAGTTACATGAAATCAAGCCTAGAGAATAATTTATACTCTATATGCACTAACTCCCAAGGAATCAATTACATAAAATCAATGATAACGAATAAATGAAAAAATGAGATTTTTAATAGAGTTCAATAATGAATCTGACTGAATCAACTAGAACTGATCACACAGAATGAGACAAAGAGAATTAACTAGAATTAGTCTCATTAAATCAGAGAACCAATTTGAATCAGCTGCACAGAATCAAAAACAGAGAATCAGTTGAATGGAATAGATCATAAAGAATCAGTTTGAATCAGTCATATGGAATCAGTCCCACAGAATCATTTATAAAATCAATAATTTGATACTCAAAAATCACACATGATCACAATCAGAATCAAACCTACTGAATCAAACAGACAGAATAAGTCACTCAAAATCAAACACATACTCTGTGTGACTGATTCAGGGTGATTTATACCATCTTGATTCCTGAATCAGCCACACAGAATCAAGCCTATAGATTCAGCTACATGAAATCAAGCCCACAGAATAGTTTATATGCAACAAATCAATCACATAAATCAATGATAAAGAATAAAAAAAGAATATTTCTATAGAATTTAATAGTGAATCTGACTGAATCAGCTAGAATCAATCACACAGAATGACAGAGAAAGCTAACTAGAATCAGTCTCATTAAACCAGAGAATCAATTTGAATCAATTGCAAAGAATCAAAAACAGATTCAGTTGCATGGAATCAATCATAGAAAATCAGTCATATGGAATCAGTCCCACAGAATCATTCATATAAAAAAATCAATATTTTGACATACAAAATCACACACAAAATCACAATCAGAATCAAACCTATTAAATCAAACAGACAGAATAAGTCACTCAAAATCAAACACATACTCTGTGTGACTGATTCAGGGTGATTTATACCATCTTGATTGCTGAATCAGTCACACAGAATCAAACCTATAGATTCAGATACACAAAATCAAGCCCACAGAATAGTTTATATGCAATAAATCTATAAAATTAAATAAATGATAAATGAGAATAATTTCTATAGAATTAAATAATGAATCTGACTGAATCAACTCGAATCAGTCACATTGAATGAGACAGAGAGAATCAACTAGTTGAATCAGATCCATCAGGAGAATCAATTTGAATCAACTTGACAGAATCAAAAAGAGAGTCAGTTCCACAGAATAAATCAGAGAATCAGTTTGAATCAGTCAAATGGAATCAATCCCACAGAATCATTTATATAAAATGAAAATGGAATCATTTAGAAAGAATAAATCAAAATATAATCAACTGCATGACTGCAAATCAGTCGTAAAATCCACCATGCAGAATCATTTCTACAGGATCACTTACAATGAACCTATCCTAAAGTATGATTCCCATGTGTTAGATCATAAAAAAATCCAAAGAATACAATCAGTACAATAGACTCAGTCTCACAGAATCAGTCATAGAGAATCAATTAGATTCAATCCCATGAAATCAGTGCTAAACAATAAATTAGAATCCGTCCAATAGAATGAATCACAGAGAATGAATCAGTTTAAATCAATCATACAGAATGAATCTGTTTGAATCAACTAGAATTTAGTAATAGAGAATCAATCAGAACCAATGTCACTGAATCGAGAGTGAACTGATTCAACTCCATAGAACAAGAAATTTATAGTCACTGCACACTGAAAATTATACTGATCTATAATTACCAAAACATCTTTTCTTCAATAAAACTTTAAAGGCTTAAATTTGTTACTGGCTTGTTAGTTAAACTACATTCTTCTCATTACCACAGCAGCTCCATTTGGCATGCTCCATATTTGCTTTATTTATGTTTCTGACACACATATTTGGTTTTTTTTTTTTTACGAGTGTGTGGTAGTTTTTATGTGTGCTGTAATATTTATGTGTGTAGTCCTATAAAAGCACAATAAAAGCCGCATCAACAGGCAAGCAGGCAAGGGGTGACCTATCCTGCGATTGCCTGCAAATAGGCCTGGGGGTCAGCAGAAGGAGCGGTGGACAAACAAGAGCCAAAAAGAGACACAGCTCCCCCGTGAGGGAACAAACTCGACACGTCCTGCCTCTCCCATTCACAAAATCTGACAAACGACTCATTTATGGTAAAAACACAATGGGCTGGGCTCAGTCTTTAATGGTGACTAGAAAGCATCTGCTGAGTAATATCTGACAAAAGAGACTTATGCATGGTTCTTGCGCGCAAAGGAGGAAATACTTGGGTAAATTAAATAAGGTGACAAAATTGAGAGCCAATCAGATACCATGCTGACCAGGTTTTTACGGTAAGGGTGTGGATGTACTATTAAACTACTTCACCTAGACTTTGAACCCTTTTGTGTTCTGTGTGTTTACACTGATATGAAACTTTGAGTGAACCTGACGTCAAACTGTGAAAAAAACCCAAAAAAACCCCATTAAGAATAAATAACAGTGTGAAGGATTACTGCCAGTTAAGGCGATAAATCCCAATCATAAAGCCAGTCAGTGAACTCATAAATTGAGTTCATCTTGCACGGGGTTGTACTGAAATGAAGATTAAGATCCAAACGCCATAGATCATACCTTTCAAACCTCCTCCTCTTTTTACTCGAGTCCTCTGGGGTCTTGATGCTCTTGGGGGTTTGTTTCTGAGGTGTCTGAAGAATCGCCTGAGCGGATCGGACCCACTCGCTGACCGACTGCCTGCTGGTCTCGGCGGCGTCCAGAAGGGAAGAGTCTGCTCTGCTTTCTTCTGGGTCTTCATCGTTATCGTCGTAAGAGGAGTAGTCTGAAATCACGGCTGGTGACTAAAAAGGAGAGGAGAGTTTTACATTTAGTCATCTGATATGCTTTTATCCACAGCAGTGTTGTTATTGTTAATTAACAATATTTCAAATGATTTTATTTTACAAAACAATTTCTATTACAAAAAATAAATAAAAAATAAACACTATAGTACAGCAAAAAAAAAAAAAAAAGGTACTACAATGGCAAAAAGTAAATCCAAAATAAAAATTAATTAAAAGCAAAACAATTCCATATTATAAAAAATAAGCACAAATGACAAGTAAAAAAAAGGCAAAAATTTAAACTAAAATTTAAATGAAAACTGGAAATATAAAAATAAATATCCAAATATTAAAAATGAAAATAAAAAGAAAGTTCAAAATATTAATAAACACTATAATATCATATACAATGAAAGAACATTTTAAGACATTTATTTATTTATATTTATTTATTTATTCAATATATAAAATATGAATATCACATGGAAAACTAAGCTTAAAATAAAAAAATACATTAAAAAAGTAAATTAAATAATAGAAATGTTAAACAACCAATAATAAAATAGGTTTAAGTACTAAAATGACTAAAACTAAATCTGAAATTGAAAAAATTAAAAGCAAAATAATTTATATTATAAAAAATAAATTAAAATGACAAAAGAACTGAAAAAAGCAAAAATGTAAACTAAAATTAAAGTGAAAACTGGAAATATAAAATAAAAGCTAGTTCAAAATATCAATAAACACTATAATATCGTAAAAAAACAGTATATACATATGACTTATTAAAGAACATCATATGCAATGAAAGAACACTAACAAATTTATTTATTTATTTATTTATTTATTTATGCAATATATAAACTATAAATATTAAACAGAAAAACTAAACTTAATGAAAAAATATATTAAAAAAAAAAGATTAAAAGCTAAACAAAAAAAAAGAAACTAAAATTAAAACTAAAACTAAAAAAATAAATAAAATGTAGTTTAATTTAAAAGATATTTTCTATTTTATTTTGGGGCTTTTGCAACTTTTTACTGACAAGGAAGGAATACAATACACGAGAAATAAGGATATGATACGTCAGATTCGAACCTGAATCATCCACATGAGCATCAAGGCTCAAGGTCAAATACAATCTGAAAATCTGCAGCCTCTATTTCAAGGTCTGCCTCATAAAAATCTTCCTTAATGGCTTAAAGTTTGGCTATAAAATGTGCAAAGTCAAATATCAGAGTCACAGTAATAAACCCACAAAGGATGACAAATCTCAATACTGTATGACGTCAAAAACCTTGACATAATATTAAGATCGAAAGCTTCCGGCTCAAAGAAAAACACCTTGAGCGTTTGACCTTCCCTGCCCGTCTGCCTGGAGGCCAATAAATATAACAATTAATCTTATAGCTACTCACTTCTCAAGCTAAACGCACGCAAAACGCTTGAAAAACTCTCCACACAAATTATGGGACCTGAATGACGCCTCCTGACAGGGTGCCGCCATGCTGTCAAAGTGGAATTACACACTAAACAGGTGTTACAAAAATAAGGGAGCCTGTGTATTCAACGTATTCACATGTCAACAGAGCCAGAACCTTTAAAAAAGTCTTTACAGATGGCTGAGGGCCACCAAAGCAAAGCCAAAAACCTCAAGATCTATGATCCAGTACCTTGTACAACACGATCATCATTCAAACTCACGTTTCACATGGATGCTGGAGAAGAAAATAAGTGAGAAGGGCAAAGGTGGGAAGCTAAAAAACAAGAACTCAATGACCTGCCATTAATTCTATCCTCCTGCACATATCGTAATTCCCAGGGGGCCTCGAAAGCGCTATCTGAGCATCTGCCTATCCAGCACTGCATTAATTTCAACCTCTGCCCTACGGAAAAGGCTTGAAATCAGTCTTCTAAAGTACTGCCACTGAACTCTCAAACCACACGCAACTCCCACCCGTGCTTCCCACATATGACACTTGCCTTTTAGTTACTAAATAGAAATTCACTGGCTTTCCGAGTTGCATATTGTTCAATTTTTTAGTGGTGTTTGCTAAGGCAACAATCACTGTTATTATTATTGCTCATGCTTAAGGTTAAGGGTTCCTTCAAATAAATAATAAATGGGAGATAAAATAGACGTAAAAAAATAAAATGTCACAGACCTACATTCAGAGAAGAACAAGAAGTCTAGAAAAGTACTGAAACTGGTATTTAAAAATCACTTTGTGGGGTTAAAACTAACACTATATATCTATCGCTGTAAAAAAAAATATATATATTTAATTATTTTAACTTTAAGAAAATAAGTTCAGTTGTACAAGTTGTTTCAATTAAAATTACATTAAACTAGCTTTTATATAACTCTTAAAAAATTCATATACATTTTACATACTTTACATAACTTAAAATGCAAATAATAAATAATAAAATACTAAATAAATACAAGCTGTTTAAACTTAAATGACAATAAAACTTTTAATAAATCAAGTTAAATTTTATATAACTTTTTCAAATTTTATATTAATTTTATATATTTATTTTACTTTACATAAATCAAAAAGTGAATAATTATTAAATAAATTCATTAAAAAAAATAAATACAAGTTGTTTTAATTTAAACTATATTAAACCAACTTAAAAATTAAGTTGGATGTCATAAAAAATGTCATTTAAAAATGTATAAAATGTATATAAAGTTTATATATTTTATATAACTAAAGTAAATAAATAAATAAATAAATACAAGTTGTTTCAAATTAAATTACATTAAACCAACTTATTTTTTTAAGTTGGATTTCATATAACTTCAAAAAATGTATATACATTTTGTATACCTTAAAAAGTAAATAATTTATAAATAATAAAATAAATTTGTTAAAGTTGTTTTAACTTAAATTACATTCAACCAACTTAAAAATTATAAATTTTACATACCTTATATAACTTAAAAAGTAAATAAATAAATAAATACAAGTTGTTTCATCTTAAATTACATTAAACTTCAAAAAATTGTTGAATTTTATGCAACTTAAAATGTATAAATTTTATATACTTTATTACACTTTATATAACTTAAAAAGTAAAATAATAATAATAATAATAATAAATAAATACAAGTTGTTTCAACTTAAATTACAATAAACCAACTTTTAAAAAATTAAGTTGGATTTTATATAATTTAACGTATTTAAATTTTATATACTTTATTATACGTTATGTAACTTAACAAGTAAATAATAAACAAATACCAGCTGTTTCAACTTAAATTACATTAATCAAGTAAAACATTAATTATATAAGTTTAATTTTACATAACTTTAAAAAATTATAGAAATTGTATATACTTAATTGTACTATTAATTGTACTATAAATTAAAAAGTAAAAATCAGTAATAAAATAATAAATACAAGTTGTTTCAACTTATTTTACAATAAACCAACTTTATATACTTTACATAACTTAAAAAGTAAATAATAATAAAATACACAATAAATAGAAAAAGTTGTTTTGACCTAAATTACATTAAACCAATGTAATTTTTAAATGAATTTTATAACTCCTTAAATATTTATATAAATGTTATATACTCATAAAAAAACTTGATGTTATAAGTTGTTTTAACTAAAAATACACTAAACCAACTTTTTAAGAAAAAAAATCAAGTTGATACAATCAACTTTATATAACTTTTTTAATATAAACTTATAAAGTGCACTATATAGGGTCAGCTATGAATAAATGTAAAATGTAAATATAAATAACTAATCATTAAATGAAAAATATGCCTATATATATATATAGAAAGACATTTTTATCATGCCACATTTGGATATATTTGTAAACCATAATGAAGTAATTATAACTAAAAAAAAATTATAACTAATGAAAAAAATTATAACTAAAAATAATATTCAATAAAAAGTCAATAAATATGTCAATGTCCAACTATTATGTTATGTATGTTAACTATATATTGTAATATATGCGGTTTTTAAATATTTAATTTATAAACAATTTTCTAGGCCTGTAAATTACAACTTTTTCAAGTCCACTTAAATGTTGTACATATGCATTTTTCTCATGCTTTTTCAGACGGAACACTGGAATATCTGTACAACGCATGCGAATCCTACAGTCTGTTGTGTGAAAATAAAAAAATAAAAAAACTATTCCAAATGGATTATGGGAAAATCTTCAATGCAATCTGAGATGTGACAAGGGACATCCAGCTCTGACAATGCACACACCTTTAAACAAACAATCGAAATACAAAGACAGAAGATACATTCCACAGATGAACCTGAAGATACGACCCGGACCCGATGAAATGTGATACATGACTCATTTACCTGATGACAGACCATAAAAGACGGGCGTAAGCGAACGGGAGGGGGGTTATGTTTTTGTGTATGTGAGCGTTTGTGGTTGCAGTGTCACAAACTGGTTTTCTTGTGGAAAAAAAATCGGCTGCCTTCTTATCATGTGGAGACACGAACGGCATTCCATCCCGCCGAACAGCCTACACACTCTTTTATTTGAATCAACTTGACCCTGCAGGGCAGCCAGCCAGCAAACAGTGCACTACGCGCGCTCTCTGTCTTTCTCTCTCTCCGCAGTACACTATGTTCCTGGCCCCGGCTCAAAAATGTGTTCACCCTACACTGGCTCAAAATGAATGGAGGAGTACACAGACTTTTTGCTCTATCAAATTTATCTCACTCCCACTTTTTTTTTTTGGTCTAATCCAGACACGTCATATAGGGGCAGTTCCCAAACCAGCGGGAACAGGACGGATCTGCTGCGTTAACGGAGAGGGATGCCAGGCCGCAGAAAAGTGTGTCATTGCCAAGGACGCCCTAGTTTAGTTTGCAATAGCAGGAAAATGTAAGGAAATTACATAAAGGTAAAAGCGCAGGTGTAATTAATTGAGAAATAAAGCTAAATGTGATTAACGTCTAGACGCATGTCTGTTATTTTTCCCTCTTCCTGTAAATGGACACGAAGCATTTTTCCTCCGAAAGCCGGGCAAGTAAACAATCCACTTTTTTTTTTTTAAACAAATGGTTTCAATCTTGAATCCAGGAAGGAGGGCTGATTTAAAAGACACTTTTAAAAGGAGGCATGGCAATAAGGGCTAAACATAGATGTCTGCTGATAGCCAACAGACGATTTAGATAGAGATGTTGTAGAATCCTTCACGACACCTTGGGAAAATCCTGAAACGAAGTTTCAAAGATGCTCTTGATTGGGTGTTGTTGACTTGTTTTTTTTTATTCCATAAACCGGTCTGTTCTGGTTCTGATCAGTGGGGGGAAAACAATACTAAATGCACATAATTCTTGCCATATCTTCTGTTGTTGTTGACGTCAAAGACGTTCAATCAAAGTCTGTGGCATTTTGGCACAAATTCATCAGCCACTTGGTTAAGCTAGACAAATTATATAGATATCAACATGGATAGCGACGTGTCACATTCTCAAAAGCCATGAACAAAAACACACAAGGCGAAAGAAAATATAAAAAAAAGATAAAATTATTCAAAAATAAATCAAATACTAGTTCATTCACAAAAGTAAACATGCACCAAGCACAATGTGTTCTGTATGGTGAATTATTAGATGTAGAGATTCATATTAAATTCATAATTATTTATAATAATTTAGCTATTTATTCATTGTAATACAAAAAAAACTATTATTATATTACTTTACAATAAGGTTTATTAGTTAACATGAACTACGAATTAACAATATTTCTACAGCATTTATCTTAATGTTAATTTTAACATTTACTAATGCATTACTAAAAACACGAGTTGTGTTAATGCAAGTTGTGTTTGTTAACATTAGTTAATGCACTGTGAATTAACATGAACTAACAATGAACAACTGTATTTTCATTAACTAACATTAACAAAGATTAACAAATAGTATAATGTGTTGTTCATTTGTTTGTTTATGTTAGTTAATACATTAAATAACTAACTAAATAATGGAACCTTATTGTAAAGTGTTACCAAAATAATATTCAATAAATCATGTTGATAAATAAGATGTGTTTGTTAACATTAGTTAATGCACTGTGAACTAACATAAACAATGAACAATTGTATTTTTACATTAACAATATAACAGTATAGCATTAACAAAAAATCAATATATAATGTAATTATTGTTTATTGTTCGTTCATGTTAGTTAATACATTAACTAATTTTAACAAATGACATTGTAAACTGTTACTAATAACTTGAAATAGTATTTATGTTTTGAATAAATATTTAATATATTTATTTTATGAATATTAATATAATTAATATTATGAATATTCTGTTCTGTACATCAATTGAGATTGGTTGCAATTTAAGGTGAAGCAAAACCGGTAACACTACAATAAGGTTCATTAGTTAACATTAATTAACTACATTAGTTAACATAAACTAAGAATGAACGTCTACAGCATTTATTTTAGTTCATGTTTATTTCACATTTACTAATGCATCATTTAAATCACAAGTTGTCTTTGTTAACATTAGTTAATGCACTGTGAACTAAAATGACCAAACAATAAAAGACTGTATTTTTATTACAAAGATTAATAAATACATGTACTGTTCATTGTATTGCTCATAGATTAATTTATTTTAACAAATGACATTGTAAAGTATTACTAATAAATTTAAAATATTATTATTTTTATTTTTTAATAAATATTTAATATTATATTATAACTTTTTACTTTTTTACTTTACTATTTCTTTTGTTCTGTACATCAGTTGAGTTTGGTTGCAATTTAAAGTAAAACAAAACTGGTAACACTACAATAAGGTTCATTAGTTAACATTAGTTAACTACATTAGTTAACAAACTAACTATTTAATACTATATATTGATTTTATGAATATGATTATTTATTCAACCTAAGGGTTTTATTTTGAGGGAATATGTAAAATATTTCTATCTATAAGTGTTCACATTCAAATACATACAAATATTTAAAAATAATAATAATAATAATAATAATAATAATATATACATACATAAGAAATTTACACAGTACACTCACATTTTATTTAAGTAAGT
This sequence comes from Labeo rohita, assembly GCF_022985175.1. NCBI lineage: Eukaryota > Metazoa > Chordata > Actinopteri > Cypriniformes > Cyprinidae > Labeo > Labeo rohita. The sequence continues at coordinate 4,886,699 of NC_066892.1, read as the reverse complement.
ATTTACTATTATATACTGATTTTATGAATATTATTATTTATTCAACATAAGGATTTTATTTTGAGGGAATTTCTGTTTCTGTTCTGTACATCATTTGAGTTTGGTTGCAATTTAAAGTAAGCATAAACTTTTATTTTGAATTGATTAATCACAACTAATCATTTTGCAGCCCTATTTATTAATCTTAGTTAATGTTAATTTCAACATTTACTAATGCATTATTTCAAACAAGTTGTGTTTGTTAACATTAGTTAATGCACTGTGAAATAACATGAACAACGAACAACTCATTTTTATTAACTAACATGAACAAAGATTATTAAATAGTGTAATTAATGTATTGTTCATTGTTTGTTCATGTTAGTTAATACAACTAATGTTAACAAATGACATCTTATTGTAAAGTGCTACCAATAATTATTTTTATTTTTTTAATAAAGATTTAATATTATACAGATTTTATGAATATTATTAATTGTCCAACCTCAAGGTTTCATTTGAGGGAATTTCTGTTTACTTCTGTTCTGTACAGAAATCAGTTGTGTTTGCATTTGGTTGCAATTTGAGGTGAAGCAAAAGTAGATGAGAACCACTGATCTAGTTTTTTAAGGTTCCTTGACCTAATTCAGGCTAAATGATTCAAAAACCATTTCTGAAGAGTCTTTACCTTTTTTTTTTTTTTTTTTTTTTATGACCCAAACATTTCCGATGACAAATAAATCTGTATCTACAGCTCTGAAGTGTTCTCAAATTATTCACTGGATCTGCGCCACATGACATGATCTGACTGAACTATGAGGAAAAGCTGAATGCTTCAGAAATGTGTGATGTGATGCCTTTTAACTATTCCAACTATTAATGAGTCAAATCAAAGCTGTGTTTATGCAGCGCTGCATAATACCTCTTTAACATGACAAATTTGCCTAGCACTGCCCTTCCAGGAAGCCGAAGCCACTATCTAGTCTGGACATAATTACAGCCTATGACAATAACTGTGAACTGTACCATTATGACAATAAGATGCATCAGGATGAATTATGATATGCACGGTCAAAGATCACTAGCATGAGACAGACCATGATGTCATTTCTGAATACACAGATGTCATAAAATGTTATAAAACATCAGGATATATTTGAAGATCATTCCGAAAATGTAAATTCTGTCATTGATTAATCACACCCATGTCATTCCAAACCTGTGTGACTTTCATTCTGCGGACATTCTAAAGAATTCTACAACTGCTTTTGTCCATAAAAAATGAAAGTGAATGAGATCCAGTGATGTTTTGCACATTCTAACAAAAGCTGTTGCACCATTCCTATTATTCTTCAAAAAAAGACACATTTCTAAATAGCCACGTGACAGTGAGTAAATGAAGACAGGATTTTCATTTTCTTTTTTAGTGTCTAGCTCATGACCACATTGGTGAAAGCAAGACTGAGATCTAAGTTCCTCTCCAGTTCTTGGATCAGCTGAGGACTGAACCTGGAATCACTATGTTCGCAGTCCAAATCATAACCACTTTACTAACATTACAGGTGCTAAGTTAGGCATACAGTTATTAAACTACATAACCAACCTCATCTAATTTACATTCTCAAACCATAGTGGACTATAAAGCATATTTGTGACCCTGGACCACATATTTGTAGCAATAGCCAAAAATACCTTGTATGGGAAAAATTATCGCTTTTTCTTTTAGGCCAAAAATGTATAGGATATTAAGTAAAAAATGTTTCATGAAGATATTTTGTAAATTTGCTCCCGTAAATATATCAAAACTTAATCTTTGATTAGTAATGTGCATTGCTAAGAATTTCATTTGGACAACTTTAAAGGCGATTTTCTCAATATTTGATTTTTTTGCACGATCAGATTCTAGATTTTCAGACAGCTGTATCTCAGCCAAATATTGTCCTATCCTAACAAATCATACATCAATTGAAAGCTCAATAAATCTGAGCCTTATGACTGTGGTCCAGGGTCACATTTATCTATTTCTTTGTTTTGCCTTATTTCATTTAACATGCCTAAGACATCTCAGAAAAGATTACGTCTCCTCTTTGACTTTCAGATGCTTATGCATTACATAATGCATAATGTACAATTCTAAGATGCATAGTGGCATCTTCTAATGGTGAAAACCATAATTTTGCATTGGCACAACCAGCATTATTCACCTTTCATACCTTTATGTAATTTAAAACGGAAGTCATTACTTAATTTCACGTGTCGTGTGGAAAATAATATGACACGGCTGCTAAACCACATTTGCTTTTATATTCAGATGACTTGAGTGGCACATGTACTCTACAAAATGTCAAATATTAATAAACAAATACCCAGAACGGTTACAAATACATATTCAAGCCAAAGGTCAGTCCTAAAAGGAGCAGGAACATTGAGAACCCTGATGAGCACTTAAGACGTCTTGTCTGAGGAACCATAGCGCCCCCTACTGAGTAACCATGTGTTCAGTACCACACTCACCTCATCCAAAGTTTTCTCTTTTAATAATATTTTTCTAAAATATCTGTTTTCTTCTTTTAAAGTTAATATGAAAGCACTTTAATATATGTAAAATGATTCTGCCAGTATAAAGATAAAATATACTTACCGCAATGGGATTTTGAAGGTCAGTGTGTTCGATGTGTTCTTTTGAAGCTGAATTGTCCTCCTCTACCTCACTGTCTGAATCAATAGAGGGCAGGTCATCTGTCTCTGAGGGCAAAAACAGCAGGTTATCAGGATTAAATAACAAGCCAGTGCATATTAAACTGCAGTTATGAACTTCTAGCATCGCAGCCAGAACAGATGGTTTTGATTGGACGAGAATATTTTTTACATCATTCCACATTCCTGATCGCACTTGTCCAATAATTACACTACACTTGTTGAGTAACATGTACTTTAATACACTTTTAACTCAAAAACAATTAGGAGTATTGCTGTAAGGGAATCAAAAAAAAGGTATTCTTTACCACAATGGTGCTAAATTCGGTTTTATTCAAAATTATTCTGCCATATAAAGCACCTACAGAATTTATTTTTTGTTATTTCATCTCATGTTTTACAATTCAGGACTTCTCCTCCCAAAAATTGTTTTTCAATTTTATTGTTTTTTATTGTTTTAATTTATGAAGAAAAAAAAGATTTTATTTACATTATTTACATTTAGAATTTTACAGTTGTTTTTTTCACACATTTTTCACACACAAATGTAATGCAAATATCATTTATTCTACCGGAAGACAGCCATAAATTATATAACAATCTTTGCTAGAAAATGATGGAAATTTACCTATATTAGCCATTTAGATTATTTAACATGATTCAAATGTTGACAAGCAGAATTCCCAACCAAATTACTAAAAAATGTGTGTAAATTATCAAAAAAATGTAAGAGTGACAGGCTCAAAAAACTGTAATATTTTCTCTGGGCCAGTGGACAATCCTTATTGTTAAGCCCTGAAATAATGGTTTAAATTAAAGGAGAAGTCCACTTCCAGAACAAAAATTTACAGATAATTTACTCATCCATTTGTCATCCAAGACGTTCATGTCTTTCTTTCTTCAGTCGTAAAGAAATTATGTTTTTTGCGGAAACATTTCAGGATTTTTCTCCATATAATGGACTTCTGTGGTGCACCTGAGTTTGAACTTCCAAAATGTAGTTTAAATGCAGTTTCAAAGGGCTCTAAATGATCCCAGCCGAGGAATAGGGGTCTTTTCCAGTGAAACAATTCCCATCTTATTTTCTCCTCCAACTTCAAAATCGTCCTACATCGCTGCAGAAGTAAAACAGTAAAACAACGATGTAGGACAATTATGAAGGTGGAGGAAAAAATGAGATGGGAGTTTTTCGACATACCCTAACTGTCATGAACCAGAATACACAGAGTTCACGCAGGCAAGAACTAGAGCTAGACAAGACGAGCATTTGTGGTTAAAGAGTATATAAATAGCATTTTTTTTGTTTGTTTAGAAAATAACCATTCGTTTTGCTAGATAAGACTCTTCTTCCTTGGCTGGGATCATTTAGAGCCCTTTGAAGCTGCATTTAAACTTTTTGAAGTTCAAACTCAGGAGCACCATACATATCCATTATATGGAGAGAAATCCTGAAATGTTCTCCTCAAAAAACATAATTTCTTTAGGACTGAAGAAAGAAGGACATAAACATCTTAGATGACAAGGGGGTGAGTACATTATCTGTCAATTTTTGTTCGTGAAGTGATTTGAACGATTCATCCACATGACTACCAAAAAATGTCTTTGTTCTTACCTACACCAGTGCTGAACATCCGCAGACTTCTGTAATAGTCCACAGGACGTTGTTTGTGTGCTCTGGGCGGCTGTGGTGCCTGTGTGACATTCAGTCGAGGAGGAGGATGACTTTCGCTGTCTGATTCTTCCTCTTCACTGGAGCTCCAAGCAATGTGAACCGGTTCATCTGTACCAGCATCTTTATTCCCTGAAATTAATACATTTATTCAGCAAAGATGCATCAAATTAATCAAGAATGACATTAAAGACATTTATAATGTTTTAAAGGTTCTATTTCAAATAAATGCTATTAGTTTGAACTTTCTAATTATTACAGAATCTGTTTTTTCAACAGTGATAATGAGAAAAATGCTTCCTGAGCAGCAAAAAAGCATATTAGAATGATTTCTGAAGGATCATGTGACACATAAGACTGGATTAATGATGCTGAAAATTCAGCTTTTTAGCACAGGAATAAATTGCATTCTTAAATATATTAAAACAGAAAACAGTTATTTTAAACTGTAATTATATTTAACAATATTACTGTTTTTACTGCATTTTTGATGCAATAAATGCAGCCTTGGTGATCATAACTTCTTTAAATAGCATTAAAAAACAGAGTATCTAAAACTCAATATCTAGAATACAATATTTAATATCTGATAACATTGCTGCACTTCTCACTTAATCATAAATCTCTTAACGACTATGAATTGTGCAATTTCATAGATTGAACAATCGGTTCTATTACCTATAATAGATGATAGAGCCACTTTACGTGCATTTCTGCTCTTCTTCTCTGATGTTTGCAGCTTCTGAAACACAAAAGCATGACATTCAGTGAATGTGTGTAACAGACTGACAGCATTACACACATCTAGTGTAACACACCTGGATGACGGGAGTTTCCAGGAAACTGTCCCCACATTTCTCCCAGGACTTTGTGGCAGGTGTGGATGTTCTGGAAGATGCTTTTCCCGCCTTCCTGAAAGTGTCTTTCACATCGTCTGGAAATAACACACACCTCATGTGCAAGTTTCTCTTGCGCTGAAACCACACACACAAATTGAAATTAAAAGTCAAAAGTTTTTAAACAGTAATATTTTTAATGTTTTTAGTCACTTTTTTAAGTCACTTTTCCTCCCCAAATCCAAAGTCCAGCAAAAACAGTAAAATTTAAAAAAATATTTCTACTACTTAAAATAACAGCTTTCTACTTGAATATATTTTAAAATGTAATTTATTCCTGTGATTTCAAAGCTAAATTGCGCCAGTCACATGATCCTTCAGAAATCATTCTGATATTCTGATTTGCTGCTCAAAAAACATTTATTATTATGTAGAAAACATCTGAATAGATTTTTTTCAGGTTTCTTTGATGACTAGAAAGATCAGAAGAACAGCATTTATCTGAAATAGAAATCTTTTGTAACATTATAAACAACTTCATCATCACTTCTGATCCCCTTTTGTATTAGTGTATAATACAAATTTAAAATATATATTTTTTTATTTCAGACAAATGCTGATCTTTTGATCTTTCTGTTTATCAATAAATCCTGAAAAAATGTACTCAACTACTTTAAATATTGATAATAATAAAAAAAATTCTTGAGCAGCAAATCAGCATATTAGAATGACAGAAAACTGGAGTAAAGATGCTAAAAATTCAGCTTTGAATCACAGGAATAAAATGCATTTTAAAATATATTCAAATAGACAACAGCTATTTTAAATGGTAAAAATATTTCACAATTTTACTGCTTTTGCTGTGTTTTGGATCAAATAAATGCAGGCTTGGTGAGCAGAAGAGACTTTTAAAAAAACATAAAAAATCTTGCTGTCTAAAAACTTTTGACTGATAGTCATTTTAAATGATTATTAAATTTAATTATTTTAATTTTAATTCTGAGTTTAATTAAAATTTCATGGTCATTACACTTTCACAGACGAATAAAATATGTAAAATATAAGTGGGTGTGTCCACATCATACATTGATCTCTTTCATTGTTCTCCTAGCTAAATTGTGTGATTTATATTTCTAATCACATAAAGTTCGCATTTCTGCTGCATGCTGTAATAATGTGTAGTGGATAAATAGACTTCGACTAAACTGACAGGGAATAAAAGCATACAAGTACTTCTCACAAAGACCTGAAACATACTTAAACTTTGACAAACTCTGTTAATAAAGTGTGTATCGATCGCTTACCTTGCCCATGATGTTTAACAAACGTTTAACGGCTTTATTTTTCTTCAAATAAGACTTATTTGCTTATTGAATGCCAACTGTTTACATTGTACTGCGAGTTACTAAACTGCAGCACAGGCAGTTTCTTCTTCGGTTCGTCTCTCCCGCTCTTTTAGTTCGTAACCTTGCGCGCTACTGACACCTGGCGGCCAGTGATGTTTAATGCTCTATTGGTAAGACAGCTTCTCAAATTTTAAGTCGGCTTGAGAAAGACAACTTACTGATATGCTATTTTCTTCTGAGACTAAATCTGTCGACACTAACTCGTCCCAGAGATTTAACTCTACAAACTCCAAACTCAGCCCAGATCTTCAGACTGATCTGAAGTTAGTTGCTATATCTTTTCTAACTGATCGGACTTACGGTTTTCCTAAAAATGACGATTAAAATTGGGAAAAATCCCATAGACTTACATTGACGGAATGTTCAAATGAGCAACACTTTTTAAATTCCAACTGTCAAAATCCCCAGAATCCTTTGACACTCAATCAAGCTTCCTTCTATGTACTGTATTTATAATCCATTTAAACTCATTCAAACTCATCTATCTATGCCTAGCAACCAGAATCATGCTAGTAACTTGCTAATCATGCCAGAAACATGCTAGCAACATGCTAAAAACTTGCTAATCATGTTAGAAACATGCTAGCAACTTGATAATCATGCTAGTAACATGCTAGTAACTTGCTAATAACATGCTAACAACTTGCTAATGGCATGCTAATAACATGTTAACAACTTGCTAATCATGCTAGCAACATGCTAGTAACTTACTAATCATGCTAGTAACATGCTACTAACTTGCTAATCATGCGAATAACATGCTAACGACATGTTAATCATGCAAGAAACATGCTAGCATCATGCTAACAACTTGCCAATCATGTTAAAAACATGCTAGCAACATGCTAACAACTCGCTAATCATGTTAGAAACAGATTAGCAACATGCTAGTAACTTGCTAATCATGTTAAAAAATGCTAACAACATGCTAGTAACTTGCTAAGTTAGAATCATACTAACAACATGTTAATTATCTATCTATCTATCTATCTGACAGACTGAAAACCATCCAAACTTAAAACTTTTTAAAACTTCTTAAACTTCATACACTTCTTAAACTTTTTAAACTTTTCAAACTTTTCAAATTTTTTCAACTTTTCAAACTTTTCAAACTTTTTCAACTTTTCAAACTTTTTAAAACTTTCTGGTCCGGCTTTCTCAAGCCAACTTAAAAGTTTGTCTTTAACTTTTTATCTAGTTATTATTATTACTATTATTATTAATATTATTATTCTGAGTCTAAAATTTCTGACTGCTACTCCTCCTCAAAACTCATTCAAACCCATTTATCCATCTATCTATCTATGCCTAGCAACCAGAATCATGCTACTAACTTGCTAATCATGCTAGTAACATGCTAGTAACTTGCTAATCATGCTAGTAACATGCTAACAGCTTGTTAATCATGGCAAAACATGCTAGCAACATGCTAGCAACTTGCTAATCATGCTAGAAACATGCCAGGAACATGCTACTAACTTGCTAATCATGTTAGAAACATGCTAGCAACTTACTTGCTAATCATGCTATAAACATGTTAGCAACATGCTAGTAACTTGCTAATCATGTTAAAAACATGCTAGAAACATGTTAGCAACTTGCTAGTAAGTTGCTAATCACGCTAGCAAAATGCTAACAACATGCTAATCATGTTAGCATCATGCTAGCAACATGCTTACAAGTTGCTAATTACACTAGCAACATGCTAGCATCTTGCTAATCATGTTAACAACATGCTAACAACTTGCTAATCATGCTATAAACATGTTAGCAACATACTAGTAACTTGCTAATCATGCTAACAACATGCTAACAACTTGCTAATCATGTTAAAAACATGCTAGCAACATACTAGCAACTTGCTAGTAACTTGTTAATCATGCTAGCAACTTGCTAATCACGCTAACAAAATGCTAACAACATGCTAATCATGCTAGCAAGATGCTAGCAACATGTTAATAACTTGCAAATCATGTTTATAAAATCGTACACGTTAGCAACCTGCTAGTAAAATGCTAATCATGCTAAAATCATGCTAATTGTTATCTATCTATCTCTGACAGACTGTATTGCTTTCAAAACATTCAAACTTCAACCTTTTAAAACTACTTCAGACTTAAAACTATTTCAGACTGAAAACCATCAAACCTAAAACTTTTAAAACTTCTTAAAACTTCTAAAACTTTTTAAACTTTATAAACTTTTCAAACTTATTAAAACGTTCTGTTCCGGCTTTCTCAAGCCAACTTAAAGTTTGTCTTGACGAACTTTTGTATCTAGTTTACTTATTTATTGTTCAGCGTTACGCACTATAATAAAACCAATATAAAAAAGTTTGTTTTTGTCAAAGAAAATTATATTCTGTTCTTTTAAGACGTTTATTTATATGAAAATAATGAAAATACTAATATCTGTAAAATGTACTTTTAATAAAATCTGTTTTACCCTAACTCAATCATAATAAAAACAAATGATTTATTATTTTTGAAAGTGAAAGGGTTTTATTAGGGCAAGTCTATCATATCTCCAGAGATTTTAAACAGCAAGTTAAACATACAAAAAACATTTAACATTTTTTTTTTCCTTTTTTTATTAAATATGTAAAAAGCAGGTCAAGTTATTCACAAATAAAATGCAAACATGCAACACATTTGGGGAATGCATAAGGGAAGATACTGTGAGGGAAATAAAAAGAAAAACATTGTCTATTTATAATTATTAACAGTACATATGTTTACATTCCTTTTCATTGTACACAATAATAAATGACGTAAGCGTTGACCTGTGGAGAATATTGACGGAGATCACGAGAATGCTGTTTTCTGTTCAGAAGACCTGTGCCTGGAACAACAGTTAACAAAAAAATCTTCAAAATGCATTGTTTTCTTCAGATGACGGCTGCTTCTTTTACTGTACATATAAAGTAAAACGTTTAGACGCGAATACGGATTGCACATTCAAAAGAAAATATATCAAACACTGCGATTGGCTTCCACCTCTGTAAAGAAAAATGAGTTTATTTAATCTAACAAGGAGAAAAATTGAGTTTAAATTACCAAAATGCATTAGGTTATAATGCAATTTACTGTGACAACCAATGATTCATCTATTAAGGAAACTATTTCACAAATGGTATTGGTAGCTCTTCCAGCTACTCTTATTGCAGTACTTTAAAATGAAATGGTTCGATATGTCACTTCTTAAAACAGGTCAATTCTCCTTCATCGGCGCGGTGAGATGACAAACAGCAGGTGGAAACGCCAACAGACTTCAGTTAAAGTAAAAACCGAATGGAGCTGATGTGCAGTGGTTGTTATCACGGGCTTCACACGAACAAGATTCACCATTTAAGCTGCTGTCGGATGTTCATAATAGTCATGATGCAATTAAACAGGGCTTCGAAATGAAAAGACACGTTTGAATATTTGGCCAATTGGTCTCATTCCTTTATCACGAGAGCAAATGAGAAATAAACCGTCATGAGTTGGAGGAAAATGAACCCAGAAGCAGTTTTCTGATGGAGTGCATGTATGTTCAGGTGTCTGTTTGATTGACAGCTGTTCAGTATTCGTCCTGCGTGTCGTCAGGGACGTCCTCCTCCTGAGCCGGAGCCTCATGTTCCTCTCCGCCTGCCTCCTAAACGAGATTAAAATGGGTCTTAGAAATTGTCATAGTTATAACATCACACCTAAAGAGTATATTGACTTATGACTGGTTAGATATATCTATTCAGTATTGGAAGATAGTATAAACTTGAGTAATAATAGCACATAATTTATAGAAAATAGCCTGTTTAATTCTAATTGACAGATGGAGGGTGAAGAATAATCATGGGGGAAAAAAAACGTTTTGGCCTTGACCATCATAAGTGGACTTCAAAGGTAATAATGCTATGTAAGTGTTAATATGAAATGGAATGGAGAAAAAAAAAAAAAAAGTCTTTTGTTTATATATATATATATATATATATATATATATATATTAATAATAAAACAATATTAATACTACTATTAAATGAAAGCAAGAGCAGAAACGAGCAGAAAAAGTATTTAAATTAAATTTATTTAAATTAAATTAATAAATAAAACATATAAATTAATAATTAATAAATGATGTTTTATTTAAAAAGCAAAAAGAAAATTAAACAACAAAGGTGTTGTTTTATTAAAACAAAAAAGAAAAGAAAACAATTATTGCAACTAATAAATGACAATGCTTTATTAAAAGCAGAAAACAAGAGCAAATAAATTATTTTAAATAAATATAAGTGTTAAGTAAGTGTTATGTCTTATTAAAAAAAGCAGAAAAGTACTTATGTATTAAAAGAACATTAAAATAAAAATAGTAAAGTGTTAAAATTTTAAAGAAAAAAGCTGAAAAGTAATATATAAATGTATAAAAATAAACAAAAAAATAAAAATTAAATGTAATTTCTTATAATAATAATAATAATAATATTAGAATAAGTATGTTGAATTAAAAAAAAATAAAACAAGTAGTGAAGAAAATAAGTCTTTTTTGTCAAAGAAAATCATTGACCCTGACACTTACATGAAAAAATTAACACACATAAAATACTGAAAAACTGAAAAATAATAATCTTTTGTCAAATATTTTTAAAAGCAATTTAAAGTAATATTTATGTCCAAACCCCAATATCTTCATAAAGCTAACTAAAAGAATTTCAGTTTAGATTCTATATTTCCTTCATAAATAATGACCAGAGATATTAAAGAAAATATGAGTGCACTATAATGGACAAAAACAATTATTTTATACTAAATAAATGCTAATCATAACAAAAACAAATGATTTATTCCTTTTTTAAATTTGTTTTGCATTAGAAGAACATAAAAATAGTAATAATAAAAGTTGTAAGAATGTGTGAAACTTTTTATTAAAAGAAAAATAACAGAAAAGAAATATATAAATATATAAAATAAACAAATAAAAAATGAATAAATAAAAAGTGTGATGTCTCATAATAATAATAACAGTAAGTTGAACAAAATAAAATTAAATAAATAAAGTGTGATGTCTCATAATAATAATAATAATAATAATAATAATAATAATATAAAATAAAAAAATAAAATAAAATAAAAATCTGCTGAAGTACTAACCTGGTCGTCTGCAGAGTACAGCACTTCCATGAGTCTCTCCACGAAGGGCCCGTTGTCCTGGCCCTGCTCCTGACACAGCAGCTCCACCTCTCTCAGTTTCCCAAAGTAGAAATCCCGCTCCTTCTCCACTCCTTCTAGTGCTAGCTTTAATGTATTGAGCTGCAGCAGAGGAGAGAAGCAAGAGTTACCAATGACATAACAGACTGTAAACAAACTTCTGTAAACAGACAGTAAAAGCTGGTTATTGCTTTGGTAGACATGCTTCTAAACAACATAATTCTTCCTTAAATGTATATACTTCCGGACGCCGTGTTTGACTGGTCACAAAAGTGGGTTTTCTGAGTTTAACTGATGTGTATAATCCAATAAAATGTCCTTTCTTTGGTTTTTGTGCACAGTTAACAACGCATAATTCTTTAATTGAATGAAAATATAGCTTTTTATATTTTATGTCAAAATTTAAGTCTAAGGAGGCAACTAAACAGGAGAAAAAAAATCCAAATATATCAATATTACTATATAACAATAATAGTAATAATAATAATAATAATAATAATAATAAAATAATAATAATTATTATTATTATTATTATAATTATTTTTACTACTACTACTACCACTACTAATAAATAAACATCACTAAATAAAATAGAAGTAAATATTAAAATAAAAAATAAATATCAACAGTGTAATGTCAGAATATTAAAATGTAGAATATTAAAGTGTTTAAGAAAATAATAATAATGCTAATTATTATTAGTAGTAGTATTACTACTACTACAACTAAATAAAAATTACTAAAAATCAAAATAAATATTAAAATAAATAAATAAATAAATATAAAATAAATAAATATCAACAGAGTATAATGTCACTGTAGAATATTAATGTATTTAAGAAAATAATAATAATGATATATAATAATAAAGAAAATAATAACAATGATAATTAAATTACTAAGTAAAATAAATATTAAAATAAATAAATATAAAATAAATAAAGCGTAATGTAGAATAAAGTATTTAAGAAAATAATGATAATTATTATTATTATTAATACTACTACTACTACTAAATAAAAATTACTAAAAATCTATTTATAATTATTATTATTATTATTATATTATTACTACTACTACTAAATAAAAATAAATATTAAAATAAATAAATGTAAAATAAATAAATGTCAACAAAGCGTAATGTCACTGTATTTAAGAAAACAATAACAACAATAATAGTAATAATAATAATAATAATAATAATAATAATAATAATATTATTATTAATAGCAAGAATAATAACAACAACAATTTGGTCTTGCGTTATAACCATAAATTTACAATGCATATATTTAAGTCATATATTTTTTATATATATATTTTTAAATTGTATTAAAATCAAAATATATTTATGATTAAAAAATACATATATCTACTCTGTCAAAACAAATCAAGCTTTGACTGACTCTGTGTTTAATTTGTCAACAAGATTTCATTTTGCATTAAGTAAATTTGTCTTGATTTAAGGATGTTTAGATATTTGTATTAGAAAATAAGACAAAAATACTCACAAAGATTTTTCTTTTCTGCATTTAATGCCATAATTTTATGAATTTAAGAACATGTTCTGTTCCAATTAATGGCCTTAATTTGTGGAGGGGTAAATTAAGACTTTTTAAGACTCACAGAAATGATCCACTAAAATTGCACCTTATCTCATGCTTAATTTTTCATCTGTTTAAAGATTTGAATAGCGTTAATAGCGTTAGGGATGTCCACCTGTTCGTTTAGTTGTGTTACTTGGGCTTCCAGCTCCTTCTCTCCTTTAGCGGGTGTCGCTGACATCACAGGGATCTTTTTGGCAGAGGAGGGTCGGGAGGTCGAGGTGGAGGATTTAGGGGTTGAACTGGTTGATCTAGTAGCTCCTGCACACAAGTTAACAATGCCATGATGCAATTTAGTAGATGCTAAATGGCAGCTGATTAATGATGATTACAAATAAAGCCCAACAGACCTGCGGTGGGAGAGCTGGCGGCATGGTGGGATTTCTTTGGCAGGTTGAAAATCTGCTCGCCGGGGTCTGGAGGGGGAATGGCATCCTGGCCCTGTCTGGCCTGCACCGGGTCGTACTCCTTCCCGTCGTAGTTGGCGTCAAAGAACTTCTTGAACCACTGAATGAAGTCCAGGTTGTCTTGAAATCGTCCCTTGACGAGCTTCTCTACAGGGATGATCTAAGAGGAAAGGAAATAGGATGTGAGTGTAAATGTGACCCTGGACCACAAAACCAGTCTTAAGTAGCACAGGGATATTTGTAGCAATAGCCAAAAATACATTGTATGGGTTAAAATTATAGAATTTTCTTTTATGCCAAAAATCATTAGGATATTAAATAAAGATCATGTTCCATGAAGATATTTTGTAAATTTTCTACCATAAATATATCAAAACTTAATTTCTGATTAGTAATATGCATTGCTAAGAACTTCATTTGGACAACTTTAAAGGAGATTTTCTCAATATTTAGATTTTTTTTTTTTTCACACTCAGATTCCAGATTTTCAAGTAGTTGGCCAAATATTGTAAAAAATATTGTAAAAAAAAAAATAAAAAAAAATTGACCCCTAAGACTGGTTTATTCATAAAAATGAACATTAAAAAAATATATATTATTATTATTACATATTAATTTAAAATCTCAAGTAACTTTCAAGAAAATATTTTAGATCAAAAGGGTATGGCTGACAAAAAAAAAAGTTTGGGAACCCCTGCATGTAATTAAAAAGTTTTTAAAAGTGATGCATTTATTTTATTATTATTATTTTTGTAAATATTTATTTGTTGCATGCATAAAATTACAGATCTCACTAAAATAAGTGTCTTAAGAAATCTGTGCGTTTCTGACTGCCTGGTCACTGTAAATATTAAATATTAAATTATTATAATAAAATATTGGGGCCTCCTTATGCTTATTTTAGCAAATCAGTAACACTTTCTGCTATCGTATTAAATTACTAAAAACTACTTTATTAAATTAAAATCATTTAAATTAATATTAACATTATTTAATTATATATTTTTTTCACCAAATGTTAAGATTTTGTTATACAGAAAGCAATAGCTGGACTGTAAAAATATGTAAATAAATAAATAAATAAATAAATAAATAAATAATAATAATAATAATGAATAAATAAAGATGAGAATAGTGTATTTTACAAGAAAATCTAATTTCAAAATTTCACTTTTAATTCAGCGTGTCACTTGCCATTTATTTGTAATTAATTGTGAAATTTACTAGCAATTTCTGAGTGAAAACTCTTTGTAGTGGTAATTATAACTATAGAGGAAACTATAAAAAAAAAAAATCCTATAATTTTCCCATTGATTTTATCACTGCTCAGTCTGGGGTTCTGGGATATTTCATATATTTTCTTATCAGACAAAACCACTACTGTTTTTCAGATTAAAATGTACTTCTCTATGATGATTTTGAAAGGGATTTTATATCTAATCAGATTTTCAGTGCTTATAGTGAAAGCATGACTGGAAGGCCCTCACGTTTGTCTCACCTTATCAACATTCATCCTCTTGAAGGAGGCCTGCAGGAGTTTGAAGTTGTGGATGTACTCATGCTCCAACTTGGCCTGGAATTTCACCTTCTTAAGACTGATGCAGCCGGGAAACAGCATGTCCATGAACTGACAGTACGCAGCTCCTGCAAAGCGATGCACAAATTGTGAAAAAGGTTTCATGAGGACATTATTTAGGTCTCATTCTGCATCTCTAAGATCTCCAACACTTTCAACCAGATCTAGTTTCAGTCTCAGGTTCAACTAAGTGTCAAATTTACTTTGCAGTAAACTTAATCTGCCCAATCAGAAGAAATAAAACAAGGGCACTTAAAGGGAGATCCATTCGACTCCAAGGATGTAATTTAAAATGCCAGTGCAACATCATGTAAATCAATGTCTAGGTAGACCTGGGGCTGATCCAGAGGATATTCAGTGTCTCAGAGATTTTTAAATACCTCTGGCTTGACTTGTGTTTATGCTGAACTAAATTAAGGTCTTGGTGTCTGCTGTGATGTCATGCTAAAGCACAGAAGGGTTTATGTCCACAAACATCTTCTGTTTGATATTATTAGTCAAGGTTCCCACTTAATCTGAATGATGAATTTCTATGATTACTGGATAGAAAACGGTTTTCAAAACTCAAAACATAATACTTATAAACCATACGATTTTAATGCATACCTTTGAAGATTCATACTCGTCTCTTACTGTACAAATCAGAATGTTTAGGTAGAAATGAGCAACACAGACAGTCCTCAACAGACAGAATCAGTAATTTTATACAAACAATGACTATTACAAAAGGTTCAAATGCTCACTGATGCTTTAGAAGGAAACACAATGCATTAAGAGCCGGGGGGTGAAAACCTTTTGAATTTGAAGATCAGGGTAAATTTAACTTATTTTGTCTTCTGGGAAACATGTAAGTATCTTCTGTAGCTTCTGAAGGGCAGTACTAAAAGAAAAAAGTATGATATTAAGACTGTTCAAAAGTTTTCACCCTCAGCTCTTAATGCATCGTTTTTCCTTCTGGAGCATCAGTGAGTGTTTGAACCTTCTGTAATAGTTGCATATGAGTCTCTCAGTTGTCCTCAGTGTAAAAAGATGGATCTCAAAATCAAACAGTCATTGTTGGAAAGAGTTCAAATGCACAAAAATGCTGAAAAAGCAAGAATTTGTGGGACCTGAAGGATTTTTCTGATGAACAAGGCAGTTTAACTGACTCATGAACTATCATTAAAAAAAAAAAAACAGCTGTGGATCATTCAGGTAATAACACAGTATTAAGAATCAAGTGTATGTAAATTTTTGAACAGGATCAATTTTTTAAATTCAACTATTATTTTAACTTGTGGGTTATATGTAAATGTCTTTTATGTGAAATATCTCATTCAAGTCAGTACTAAATAAAACATAACATGCATTTTGTATGATCCCTCTTATTTTGGTAAAATAATTAACATTTTGCAGATTTTGCAAGGTGTATGTAAGCTTATATAAAATGACATATCGCCTACGATAATAGCATGATTTAGTCTATAAAAACAGATTTGGAATTCCTTCAAAAATCAAAACAAGGAGGCAAATATGACTTTCATATGCCTTTTTCATATATATATCATCCGATATAGTCAAGATATAATACAAAGAAAAGCATTTTTCTTCAAATATTAGCACGATGCAAATGTGATACTGATTTGCTGATTTGCTATAAACTAACTTACATTTTAGACACAAGTTCCTAGTTCCAAAATTTTTCTGCTTTTCGTCAAATATAATTTCAAACAAAGTCAAAGCAGTGATTTTGTATATATAGTGTCTGACTATTTGAATTCACTGATTAAATTTAAGAATTTGACACAAAATATGATGCATACATTTAATTAGGTTATGCCCATAAAATGTACAACTCAATTTAAATGATCTTACTACAGTTATTGACAAAATTCCAGAAAATATCCAGATGTTATTTTTGTCATTATTGCACACCCCTATTATACATTACAAATAATGCTATCATTTGTTTCATAAAGTCTTTTTTTATCATAAGGCTTTATGAGCCTATAATTACCATTGATTAAAATAATTCTTTTTCATCATTAATCAAACCTTCCGAAATCCTGCAAAATCCCATCAAACTAAAATCACACAAAGGATTGATCATCTAATTGTTGCAAATAAACAGAAGTTCAGCTGATTCAATTTCAAAGAACTAATTAAACAATGCAAACGGCAATTAATCATAGCAGTGATCAAAAGCAATGTAGTTATTTCAGATGAAGTTACATGCAAACGTATGAGAACTTGATGAAAGAATACTGAAACTCAATGGGTAGATAAATAAACATTTTTGATTAAAATTGAGTTGAATTTGGTAGCACTTTATTTTACAGTCCTGTTCCTTATGTACACACGATGTACTTATTAAAGTAATTACAATAATAAACCCTGAACCTAACCCTAAACCTAACCCTACCCATGTAGTTACCTTATATTACCAGAGCTTTCTTAGATAGGTACACTGTATCTACATGTACTGTAAAATAAAGTGCAACATTACCTTGCAGTTAATGTAAACACCCCATATTATGCTCACATAAAATTGCGTAAGAATTGCATAATTATACAAGAATTACACATTAATTAAACTAAAACTGTTTAAAATAGTTTTCAATGAAATATAGCATTGCACATAACACAAAAAAACAAAATTAGATGACTCAAATCTATTTGTTTTTGACTGCAATAAAGTAGTTCTAGTTTAATTGCTTTTAATTTCACAGCAGTTTAATCCTAATTCATGACCGTGTTACCTAAAGCAGCTGAGAATTCACAACAGCTTTTTATTTATTCTCACAAACGTTTAAAGGTAGCAGCCGTCCTACGAGCACTAACGAAATGCCTTAGTGTAAATCCTCTGGGATTACTGGTCTTTGTCTCTAATGAGTGTCAGCGGCAGTTAAAGTTGGGAGGTTCACATACCTGATGACAGCTGCTCCACTTTAGTGTAGTTTAGACAGAGCAGATCGTTCACCCAGGCTGTGATGTCATGCCTGCTCATAGTCTCCTGGGTGATTGAGGTAGAATAAACATTGACCGCCATCCCCCAGCTGTGAATGAGACACAGATATCATCACCATCATCATCCTCACCAGCATCATAATCATGTGCAGATGTAGTGAAGGACAGCTCAAAATCTGAATGACACTACCAGCACTGCTATTGACTGAATCATCTTGTCAGTATGGGTAATTTATAATGTGTGCATAATATAAGACTAAGTCTAAAGTCATTTGACTTTGAATGCAATGCTTTTCTAAGTGTTTCAGAAAGTAAACTGGGACAACAAAAGGTCGTCATTTGTTAAATCTATACTCTTAAAAGAAATAGTTCACCCAAAAATGAAAATTTGCTTAAAATTTAACTCACCCTCACCTTTATTTCTTTAGCTTTGGAAAAATTTAACATTGCATCATTTGCTCACCAAAGCTTCATCTGTAGTGAATGGGTGCCGTCAGAATGAGAGTCCAAACAGCTGATAAAAACATCACAATAATCCACAAAAAAATCCACACTACTCCAGCCCGTCAATTAATGTCTTAGCTGTGAGTTTGTAAGAAACAAATCTATCATTAAAATGTTTTTTTAACTTCAAACCACTGCTTTTGGATAAAATGCAAATCCTTCATACATAATATTGCTATTTCCAGTAAAAAAAAAAAAGTCATCTTGTCTGAATCAGGAGAGAAATATGCACAAACCAAGCAGTGTTTACAAGCAAAAACAGTTGTAAACAAATATGTCAGTGGGTTTTAAAGTGAAAGGACAACATTGGATTTCCACTTCCTTTTTTGCCAATGGCAGAACTGTTTCAGTTTGTACTGTATTTTGGCTAGAAGTGATGGTTTAAAGTTTAAATGTCTTCAAGATAGATTTGTTTCTTACAAACATACAGCTTTTAGCTTCAGAATTTGTTCACTGATGGACTGGAGTGGTGTGGATTACTTGCGGATTACTGTGATGGTTTTATTAGCCATTTGGACTCTCATTCTGACGGCACCCATTCACTCTACTGAGCAAGTGATGTAATGCTAAATTTCTCCAAATCTGTTTTAGATAAAGAAACAAACTCACCTACATCTTGGACGGCCTAAATTTGAGCAAATTTTCATTTTTTGGTCAACTGTTCCTTTAAGAGCCCTGAATGTTTCTTGCTATCTAGTGCTGCACATTTTGCCTATAAACACAGTGTAACACGATCCTAATGTAAACTAGGTAATCACCAAGTAAATATCAAGATATACAGAGCACTCCACAATGATAAATAGAAGCTTTTGAACTTTTGTTTGTCCTCAGACTGAATTGTAAGTTCACAGACTGTCTAGCCTCTTTGTTTTCAACTCGAAAAAAATCTAAAGTACTTAAACGTAAAGTACTTTTATAAATGAATGCACAAATACAGCAACTTTCCATTACAGAACAGCGTTTGATGTCAGAAACCAGACTGCATATACATTTGCATCAGATAAAAAAGACTTTTTGTTTGTCCTTTACTGAAACTGAAAGGCCCTTGAAAAGCTGCTGATGCGATGACAGATTTGAAACACATCTCGTTTTGGCACAAAACACAGTTACTGACCGACATTATATAAGCTGATAATTATTTTCATGCTATGATTGATAAATATGACTAATATTAACATGCTATTTTGTCTAAAAATAAATAAAAACAAACTTAAATCAACAGTATTAATTTAAAAACAACGCAAATATTTTAGGCATCACATCATTCACAGTATGAAATATTGCTTATTTATTTATAGAAAAGTTGAACTGTGGGACAACCGACATATCATGATAGCATAAATAACCTAAAAAAGGCACAAACAAGCATTAATTGTGCATTAAACAGTTTTTAAAAACATGGTCCTTGAATATATAAAATTAAAACTATTTTTGACACACGCAAAACAACAATGCCCTCCACAACATGTTATTAATATAGCATAATTAAGCATATTAGCATATCAAAGACTTACATGAAACAAGCTAACCTAATTCAATCAACCGACCAAAGTCAGTTTCAGCTCAAATCCAATAAAAAGATCCATCACATCAATCCCATTCTCCTTTATTTCCCAGTGAACCATCATATGAATAATGAAGCAAACCCCTCAAGAAAACCCACATCCCTTACATAAGATTTCTTTAAAATCCTCCAGGATGACAAATCCACCTCTCTAATAATTTCTCATGCCTTTAATAAGCTTAAACACACACACTGCATTTCCAGACATTAGTGCTGTTGTGCTTAAAGAGAGACAGATTCATCTAAATTTAGCAGGAAAGATAAACAGTTTAGTGAGATGTTGGAATGAAGGGGGGAGGACAAAAAAAAAAAAAAAAAAAAAAAAAAAAAAAAAAAAATCAGAGGAGCCAACAAATCAGTGTCAACAAAAGCAACCAACCTAAAAAATGTTTATAGTCCCGTGAAACACATGCAATCGTATTTTTACCCATGCACTAGATGTTATCCAGTGTTAGGCACGATATGCACGCCATGAACAGATTTTGGGGATAGGATGAAATGAATTACATTACGCAATGGCTGACTGCTTAGTGAACATACAGGCCATGCACTGTCAAAACCTGTGAAAGCACTCAGTCAGCGGGCATCCCAATATACATCCGTTTCAAATCTTATGCATAACGTCTGAGAAAAAGCCCTGGAGCATGTACGCATTCACTAAAGAGCGTTTAACATGGTTTTTATGATTGCACCATCGGGGAAACGCCATAGCTGGCTCAGGAAAAGCCCCACCGTTAGATATACCGCAGCCATAATGGGAGTTTTGGGTTCCCAGAGCGAGTGCATGGGGAAAGCATGGATTAAATCGTGTAATCTTGATATTTTCGGCTAAATGCATTGATTGTAGGTCGCTTAAAGCGGAGGTTTCTTTGTAAAGCGGCCGGCGGATGGTAATGGCAGTGGTGTACCTGTAGGCGCGCTCTCCGCGCACTGTGTTCTTTCTGTAGGGAATGATGTTGGTGCCGTTGCTGTCCGGAATGATGTCGTTGTTGTTCTCTCCATTGGGGGACAGAGCTTGGGTCGGACCGGGCATTTGGCTCTGTGAAATACTCGAACGGACGAGGAAAGGGACGTCGGGGATGTTCCCTGCCGCCTGCCTGCTTGTTCTTAGTATAAATCCCGTGTGTATGAGAGAGAGTGTGTGTATGTGTGTATATGGATGTGTGTCTTCCGCTCAACAGCGACCTCACAGGTGAGTCGCGGAACGACAGTCATGTGACTTTGGGAGGGGTGCTTCAGATTTGAGCCAGAGGAACTTTGCCTCTTCCTAAATACGTCATTATGTATTATATATGATGCTTTATTTATAGGAGTATACCTTTGTGGTTCACCGTCCTCATAAGACAAGGGAAAAGGTTTCGGGGTTTCTCTTCCTAAAGACACACTTGCATCTCAGCTATGTGACCCTGGGCCACAAAACCAGTCTTAAGGGTCAATTTTGTGAAATTGCGATTTACACATTATCAGAAAGCTGAATAAATGAGCTTTTCGTTGATGTGGGGTTTGTTAGGACAATATTTGGCTGAGATATCTGGAATCTGAGGGTGCAAAAAAATCCAAACATTAAAAAATCATCTTAGCAATGCATGTTACTAATCAAAAGTTACGTTTTAAAATATTCATGGTAGGAAATTTACTAAATATCTTCATGAAACATGATCTTTATTTAATATCCTAATGATTTTTAGCATAAAATAATTTTTTGTTGGCTATTGCTACAAATATACACTACCGTTCAAAAGTTTGGGGTCAGTAAGACTTGTAATAGTCTTTAAAGAAGTCTCTTATGCTCATCAAGGCTGCATTTATTTGATTAAAAATATAGAAAAAAAACAGTAATATTGCAAAATGTTTTTACAATATAAAATAATGTTTTTTATTTTAACATACTTTAAAATAGAATTTATTCCTGTGATGAAAAGCTGAATTTTTATCAGCTGTTACTCCAGTCTTAAGTGTCACATGATCCTTCAGAAATCATTCTAATATGCGGATTTATTATTAGAATGATCAATGTTGGATAATATCAACAGTTGTGCTGACAAATATTTTTTGGAACCTGTAATTTTTTTTTCAGGATTCTTTCATGAATAACAAGTTTAAAAAGTACAGTGTTTATTCAAAATATAAATATTTTATAACAATGTAAATTATTTATTATTAACTTTTAATAAACTTTTAATTATTAACTTAATACATCCTTGGTGAATAAAAGTATTAATTTCTTAAAAAAAAAAGAAACAATAAAAATGTACTGACCCCAAACTTTTGAACGGTAGTG
Organism: Labeo rohita; assembly: GCF_022985175.1. Taxonomy (NCBI): domain Eukaryota; kingdom Metazoa; phylum Chordata; class Actinopteri; order Cypriniformes; family Cyprinidae; genus Labeo; species Labeo rohita. The sequence continues at coordinate 4,864,050 of NC_066892.1, read as the reverse complement.
TACCCGTGTCACTCAAGACTGGTTTTGTGGTCCAGGGTCACATATATTTTTATTTTGATGTGCATTTTCCCCCATACTAGTTAATGTCTCACGCATGAGTAAAAATTCATCTATTTTGTCTTTTTGAAGACAATAATAAGGTTAAACATGCACTATTGCATGCATCTCTTCAAAATCTCTTCATCTTCAAAATCGTACAAAATTTCTTCATGAAACATGATCTTTATTTAATATCCTAATGATTTTTGGCATAAAAGAAGAATTTTTTTGGTTTTTGTTGGCTATTGCTACAAATATACCTGTGCTACTCAAGACTGGTTTTGTGGTCCAGGGTCACATATATTTTTGTTTTGATGTGCATTTTCCCCCATACTAGTTAATGTCTCATGCATGAGTAAAAATTGTATGCTAAAATTTATCTTTACTGCTAGATATAAATGGATTTTATAAAATGGAGATATAGATATAAATGTTTTTTTTTTTTTTTTTACAAATAAATGCAGCCTTTGTGAGCGTAAGAGACTGCACTACTAGAGAAGTCTCTTCTGCTCACCAAGCCTGCATTTATTTGATCTAAAATACAGTAAAAATCAATAAAATTTGGATTTTTTTTTTTACTATTTAAAATAACTGCTTTCTATTTGAATATATTTTAAAATGTAATTTATTTCTGTGATCCAAAGCTGAATTTTCAGCATCATTACTGTAGTCTTTAATGTCATGTTTAAAAATCATTCTAAGAAGCTGATTTGCTGTTCAAAAAAACATTTTTTATTATTACTATTATTATCAATATTTAAAACATTTTTTAAGGATTTTTTGATGAATAGAAAGATACAAAGATCAGCATTTATCTTAAATAAAATGCTTTTGTAACATTATACACTATACCATTCAAAAGTTTGGAGTCAGTATTTATTTATTTATTTATTTTTTAAAATTATTATTATTTATTTTTTATTTAGCAAGGGCACTTTGAATTGATCAAAAGTTATGGTAAAACATTTACAATGTTACAAAAGAGTCTATTTCAGATAAACGCTGTTCTACTGAACTTTCTATTCATCAAAGAAACCTGAACAAAATTCTACTCAGCTGTTTTCGACATAAAAATAATAACAAATGTTTTTTGAGCAGCAAATCAGAATATTAGAATGATTTCTAAAAGATCATGTGACTGGAGTAATGATGCTAAAAATTCAGCTTTAAAATCACAGGAATAAATTACATTTTAAAATATATTCAAATAGAAAACACTTATTTTAAATAGTAAAAATATTTCAAAATTGTACTGTTTTTGCTGTACTTTTAGATCAAATAAATGCAGGCTTGGTGAGCATAATTGACTTCTTTAAAAAATATTAAAAATCCCACTGTCCACTTTTGACTGGTAGTGTATAACTGATGCTAAAACAACATAAAATATAATAAAACAAACAGTCCAAAAAGTGCTATTCAAACATACAGTGCTTTTGTGATTCTAGATATCCGTGTCTATACGTGACGAGGCGCGTGGCTCATTATTCTTCACTGTATTGCAAAGAGCCCTGTGATTTAATTTACTGCATATACACATTACACAAAGTTTAGATAAGGCTCTTGTTAATGTATGTTGTATGACATCTTTACAATGCAGTCTGTCCAACCAATCAAATCTATGGTTTTTAGAGTCAAAACAGAGAGATAAATTATCTAAATGGCCGCTGGGTCACGAGCGAACGTCTCAAACTGATGAATGAAGTCGTCATACCTTTACAACTGATGACATTATACAAGTGGAAAAACATTAGTGAGGTTATTTAAAGTTTTCTCATGCTCCAGCAAGAACACCACGGCTAACAGTATGAGATTTATCTTCAGTTTACTGAATGTTTATGGAAAATAGTTGCATGTAAATTTACAGTGTAATCTGTCCGTGATGCCATTCCTGATGTGATCAAAAAACAAGATGGCATCTGCTTTTATGTATATACTTGTTAGCTTAGGATTTAAAAAATTATTTTTAACTGAGACATTCAAATGAACAAATTTAGTGGTAGCAAACACCATTTCAGTACTCAGTCTAGACATTGTACGTAAAGTACATAAAAAATATTTAGATAGTAAAAGTTGGTGACTGAGGTTTTCCATATACAGACATTTCTACCACCATAAATCTGGTCATGAATCATTACAAAAGATACATTTTATTTTAATGGTTGAGTTTTCAGTGACTAATACTGAGGTCAGAGTGCCTGATGGATGATGTAATGCTGATGAACATATGAGCCGTTTAATTATGTGCACAAATAAGCTGAAATTAAATACTTATTTTACATTAAATATTTAAATTATATGTTTTTAAAGACATCTCTTCTGCTCACCAAGCTTGCATTTATTTGATCCAAAGTACAGCAAAAACTGTAAAATTTTGAAATATTTTTACTATTTAAAAAACTGTTTTCTATTTGAATATATTTTAAAATGTGATTTATTCCTGTGATTTCAAAGCTGAATTTTTAGCATCATTACTCCAGTCACATGATCCTTCTGAAATTAGTCTAATATTCTGATTTGCTGCTCAAAAAAGAAAACATTTATTATTTTTATTGTGTTAAAAACAGCCGAGTAGAATTTTTTCAGGTTTCTTTGATGAATAGAACATTCAGAAGAACAGCATTTATCTGAAATAGAAATCTTTTGTAACATTATAAATGTCTTTACCATCACTTTTGGTCAATTTAAAGCAACCTTGCTAAATAAAAGAATTCAATTCTATAATTTCTTTGCCAAAAAAAACAAAACAAAACAAAAAAATCATACTGACTGCAAGCTTTTGAATGGTATAGTGTATAATGTTACAATTTTTTTTTTCTATTCATCAAAGAATCCTGACAAAGGAAAAAAAATACTCAACTGTTTTAAATATTGATAATAATAATAATAAATGTTTCTTGAACAGCAAATCAGCATATTAAAATGATTTCTGAAGGATCATGTGACACTAAAGACTGGAGTAATGATGCTGAAAATTTTGATTTGATCACAGGAATAAATTACATTTTAAAATACATTCAAATAGAAAGCAGTTATTTTAAATAGTAAAAATATTTCAAAATTTTACTGCTTTTGCTGTATTTTGGATCAAATAAATGCAAGCTTGGTGAGCAGAAGAGACAACTTTTGACTGGTAGTGTAAGTGTGATTTTTTTTTTTTTTTTAGATAAAACTTAATAACAGTCAGTCAACTGGGAATGATAACTGGCTGATGCCAATAATTTTAAACTGCCTCAAAATTGGCAAATTAATCATGGATGATATACCATTCAATACTGTTTAATAATGCTAAAGAATATTGGCCAACAAAATAAATAAATAAAACAAAGTGCATATACAGAGGGTTCAAACAGTCTGAGACCACATTGAAAACCCATTTAAACCTGAAAATAAGCAGGATGTTTGAGGACTTTTAAGCTTGGGGCAAAGAAAATTTATGATGTGAAATGAAGAAGAAATATTCTCTATTTTACATTCCTTACTACTGTAGATAGGGCTGGGCGATATATTAAAAAAAAATTCAGTATTGTCAAAATTTTTACGATATTCGATATATATCTTGATATATTTGCATTTGCATGATTGTTAAACATTAAACAATATGTTAAACTTTGCATGATTTTCTTCTGCCCCCATTAAAAAAAACAACATAAACAATTTAGATAGAACAGCTATTGTTACAGAGTAAATACAAAATGTTTACTGCAAATTTAAGCAGTTAAAAAAAAATCTGGTGATTCAGGGATTTGAACTCTTGATATTTGGCAACCGCACTCATGAAAGATCGCGTAGTAGAGGCGTGTAGAGCACCCTAACCTCACGTCTCTTGCACGGTAATACGTAAGGGAATGTAATATTGGTCGTTCAGCGCATTCTTTTGTGAAAGTATGCTTGAATTTGAAATATTCAATATTCACGATATTTTCAAATTTTACATCATCGTCAAAATTATTGGGATATTATCGCTAATATTCAATACATATCGCCCAGCCCTAACTGTAGGTCACTAATCAAATGAAATTAGTTAAATTGATAACGTGACTCTTATTACAGACATTTTTTCACTTTCACACTTGCAATTCTAAGAAAAAAAAGTCAAAATTGCATTATTTAAACTCACAATTATGAAAAGAATTGTGACGTTATTTGAGAATTCGGAATTTTGAGATTTAAATTCAGAATTCCAAAAAAAAAGTCAGAATTGTAAAATATAAACTTGGAATTGCAAGCAAAAACAGTCAGAATTTTCTGACTTCATATCAAAGTCACAAGTGCTTTCCCCCCCCCCACAGAGTGTTTTCATGAATCATCATCAATCGGCAATATTGGCCATTGGCAGTGCCACTGAACCGAACTACACTTGAATATTTTGCTGATTATTGCTGCTAAAATGGTCAGTTATTGTCATAATTTGGGCTGTACTAATCGCTCGGACCAGGAAAAAACATTTGGAGTATTATAGACTGCCAAAAGTCATAACAAAACAAAAATAAGTGTGCAAAAAACTGTCAGAGGAACAAAAAGGTGTTTGTGGTTAGTCAAACTGAACCAGGATTTCCAAGAAACGTTTGTGTTCGTCCTTATTTCCAGTCAGGTAGGTGAAATATTAGGCTAATATCTTAAATTAATACTACTCGTATGCATCTTTACCATCTATTAACTTTAGTTTGTCAAAATATTGTGCCCTTTCCTGCTTACTAAGTCCTTCTCTAGATGATTTAGCAGCTTCCACACGTTTTGTCTATGGTTTAGACAGCATAAATTAGCAGAACAACTATTCAGTAGTACATTAACCATGCAATCAATGCTGTCATTTACATACGAGAATCTTTAATATGGCCTCGCATCCTGGTAACAGACCAAACCGTGACGCAAGTGCAAACCCTCTATTAGAGAATTCTGAAATTAAATTTAAACTCAGAATTCAGAGGGGAAAAAAAGTCAAAATTGCAAGTAAAAAAGTCAGAAATCTGAATTCATATCTTGCAATTCTGACTTATTCTCAAATTGTAAGATAAGAAGTCACAATTACCTTTTTCCCCCCTATAAAATGCTCTAGGGTGCCCAAACTCGGTCCTGGAGGGCCGGTGTCCTGCAGAGCTCAACTCCAACCCTAATTTAGACACACCTGAACCAGCTAATCAAGCTCTTACTAGGCATACTAGAAATTTTCCAGCAGGTGTGTTGAGGCAAGTTGGAGCTAAACTCTGCAGGACACCGGACAAGTTTAGACACTCCAGCTCTAAAACATCACAAATGGTGTTGAATATCAAATATGTGACCCTGGACCACAAAACCAGTCATAAGTGTCAATTTTTTGAAATTGAGCTTTATACATCATCTGAAAGCTGAATACATAAGCTTTCCATCGATGTATGGTTTGTTAGGATAGAACAATATTTGGCTGAGATACAACTACACTGTGTGCAGAATTATTAGGCATGTTGATATTCTGGTCATATTTTTTTTCCAAACACATTTTACCAATTCCAAAATTCCAAACCACATCAGTCTTAATAACTACTGTCAATTTTGTATTTAATCATTTATATGTGATATATAATTGTCCGTGAAGGCTGGAAGTGAAAAACTCCTTATATTCAGGTGTGCATAATTATTAGGCATGTTTACTTTTACAGCTAAAATGAGCCAAAAAAGAGATTCAACCCAGACTGAAAAGTCTAAATTATTAAATGCCCATGAGAAGAATGCAATACTAATGTATTACAAGAATTTGCAAAGTTAAGGCTTGACCATTGGACAGCGAAATGCTTGTTGAGTCTGCATGGTCAGAAAAAACAGGTGGAGAAGAAAAGATGCATGTTAACTGCAAAAGAATTAGGAATTAAGGTGAAGAATTAGGTGTGACACCATCAGGAACCGTTTCCAGTTCTCCAGCGCCACCATTTTCCAGAACTGCAACCTACCTGGAGTCTTCAGAAGTGCAATGTGTCAGGTTCTCAGAGACTTTGCTTGGTAAAAAAATCCTAAAAAATGCCCCTGACTTAATAAGAATAACAAGCTGACGTGTTGTGAAATACATGAAGACAATTTTTTTTTTTTATAGGCTTTATAGACATTGAGAGTGACTCTTGAAGGACAAGCATCACATTCTCTTGTACCTCTGATTCAAGAATTTATCTTCCAAAATCTGGCAGTAAGTTTTGGGAGTTCATTTTAGTCCATCTCTGCAAGTCAGACTTTTCAGGATAGGAGACTAAACATGAAGAGTTTTTCACTTCCAGCCTTCACTGACAATTATATATCACATATAAATGATTAAATACAAAATTAACAGTAGTTATTAAGACTGATGTGGTTTGGAATTGGTAAAATGTGTTTGGAAAAAAAATATGACCAGAATATCAACATCCCTAATAATTCCGCACACAGTGTATTTCAGTATATGGAATCTGAGGGTGCAAAAAAAATCTAAATATTGAGAAAATCACCTTTAAAGTTGTCCAAATTAAGTTCTTTGCAATGCATATTACTAATCAAAAATTAAGTTTTGATATATTTACAGTAGGAAATTGACATGATCTTTACTTAATTTCCTAATGATTTTTGGCATAAAAGAAAAGTCTATAAATTTGACCCATACTATGTATTTTTGGCTATTGCTACAAATATACCCCAGCGACTTAAGACTGGTTTTGTGGTCCAGGGTCACATATTTCTTCATGCAGCCCAAGTGCTGCTGTTATTAAATCAAAAGGGGCACAAATCAAATACTAAGACATGCTGGAATTCATATGCTGATAGTTTAAATGAATGCAAAAAATGCATTTGGATCTGACTTTGAAGTTTCTGAACCAACACTAATATGTTACACATGCTAAGCTGTTTGTGTTGCACATTACTGCATTTTAATTGCACCAGGCTGTTCAATTGTCTTTTGTTGGTTTGTTTCTCTCTCTCTCAGACCGGCTTTGCAGTCTTTCGCTTATCCCTGAAAATATGTTCAACATGTGGACTTAAATGTCTAGCATCAATGTACAAGTTGCACCTTGCAGCATAACCCACCAAATGCATGTCTCTAAAAACAGGAAGTGTGTTTAGAAAATTAACAGCTTAATGTTAATTACTAAAAAAAAAAAGCATAAAATAAAACAACACAAATTTGTGTCAGTAATATTATGCATTTATTAACCACGCCATTGTAAAACATAAAAAAGTGACAGGTTAGGTTTAGGGTTAGGACCATGAGGCTATCAATGCACTTCAGTGTAATGAACAGCTGCTGCTACGCTAACAAGCTACTCTGCCTGCATGATCTTTGAACTTAATGACAAAATTAAACATAAAACGCTCGTTTCCGACAGGCTTAGTCCTGCTAGAGCAAAACCAAACCTCTCAATTAACAAATCACATTAATAGGCAAGACAGCACCTGATATAAGCTCGACTCACCCGTGAACTCAACAGTAAATCCGACCAAACCAGCTGCGCTTCTCGGTTCGCACCCCACCCTCCAGCGCCTCGGAGAACCATCAGAGCCACCGCCTATCCACCCGCCGCCGCTGATTGGCGGACGCGCGTTCATCGTTTTCCTCTGATTGGTTGACAGATAGAAAGGCCGTTGTTTTATTCATTGGCTCCTCCCTCTGGTCTGATGAATGGCTGACGGAAGAAACGGATGTTGTCTTTCTCGACCAATGGGAAGGCAGTGCGCTGCTCGTTGAATAAACGCTTCGAGTGCATTGTGGTTTCCTGATGTTTTATGTTTTTATGTATCTAAGGAAATGAGTGATGCTTTTATTTATTACGACAGGAAACATTGTTGGACGACAGATAAAAGGCTATTTAGAGGAAGAATCTGCCTTTGTTTCACTGTAAGATTCCTGGTTTCTGAATCTAATAAATCAATATTTACACATAAAACACATTGCGTTATTGTCATAACATGTAGTAAAAATTGGCAGCGGTCTCATTTACAGGGTTATTATAAATAAGAGTTAAAAAAGTAATAAGATAAAGTAAAAGCATAAAAATCATTTTAGTGAAAAAATAATAAACATGAACTGAAAAAAAAAAAAAATAATATATATATATATATCGAAAAAAAAATTAATAAAAACTATATATAAAAAAACCCCCCACAAAATTACTAAAAATTTAACGAAAATTAAAATGAAAACAGAAATTATAAGAATTAAAAGTAATGATACTAAAATAATTTATTATTTATAATAATTAGATTATTGATTATTTAAGCTGTGAGAACGTCCCAAATAATTAAATAAATTTAGGAAAAATGTTAATATGTTAAAATATTAAACTATATAGACATTACAAAAAAATTAAAAAACAAAAAAATAATAAATAAGGGCGGGAAAAAACACCATATCACAAAAATGTTAACTGATATTAAAACTAAAACTAAAATAATAATAATAAAAAATAAGAATTCAAAATAATGTTACCAAAATAATTCATTAATTAATGATAATAATTAGATCAGTAATAATTAAAGCTGTGAGAATGTCCCAAAATATTCAAATCAATTTAGGAAAAATGTTTTATTTTAGATTAATTAAATTTGATTAATCTAGGTTTAAGATAATTTTATAATTTTAAATGTACAAAAAAGTAACTTTTTTTTTGTTTCATGCAATGAAACATTTATCATTTTCTTTTAGTTTAACTGTAAATACTGAAATAACCAAAACTAAAATTTAAATAATGAATAAAAACTAGACATTAAAAAAAATTTAATTAAAATTTTAACTAATATTAAAACTAAAACAAAACAAAACAAAAATAAACACGAGTTAAAAATGTTAGCAAATTAATTAATTCATTAATTAATGATAATAATTAAATTATTAATAATTAAATCTGTGAAAATCTAGTAAAATATGTTTTATTTTAAATGTCATTAATTAAATCTGATTAATTTAATTTTATAATTTTAAATACACAAAAAAGTAACCTATTTTTTTAGACAGTAAAAAAAAAAAAAACTACATAGACATTAGAATTTTTTTTTAATTAAAATTGAGGGGGAAAAAAAAATCCCAAAATCACTAAATAATGTATTAAAAAATAATTCATCAATTAATGATAATTAGATTATTAATATTTAAAGCTTTGAGAACGTTCCAAATTATTAAATCAATGTAGGAAAAAATATTAGTGTATTTTATCTTAATTGTAATTAATTAAATTTACGTTTAAGGTGTTTTATCATTTTAAATCCTAATGTAATTTTTATTGTTTTTTTTTAATAGAAAAAGTTCAAATTATTCCACAAGGACATCTAGTGGCCGTTGTGTAAATTGCAACAACAAATTAACATTGGCAAAGTTAGAATAGCAGTGTGCAAAATTAAATTAACAAACATTGAACAAACTCTAAAGACATGGAAAACACTGAGACAGATAGTCCACTTTTAATAAAATAACATTAAACGTGGACACTTGATAATACTTGTACAACATAATATTTTTATTTTTCTTTAGTACCATGCAAAATCACTGAAAAGTGCAATGGTTGGCAGCGGAGTGCGGATGCTGCTTTTTTGTTGTTGTTGTTGTTCTGGTATATAACTGTATGTCTGAGTAAACAGTGAGAACAATGAGAGCGCTGCAGTGTGACAGTAGCATATCAAAGAAAAACACATCAATGAAAGAGTCTGGAGATGGTCAAAGCCAAACCAGTCTTCCTTAACCCCGTCTACTGGAGACGGTCTTTACAAGGAATTCATATTCACCAACAAAATCAACCCAAGCATGAAAATTCTGTTCTAGATCAACATATCTTACACCAAAATATGCTTTTTCAAAAGGCATCTTGTCAGTTCTTGAACAACATAACAGCACATTCAGTAGTGTCAGATGCTGTCTCATAGATTCGCCTTGAAAATGTCTACTTTTTTGTTTCTTAACACATTTAAAACATTGTAAGTTGAATAATAGAGCATGGTAAATGTACTGTGTGCCCTTTGGAGTCACATAATATGTTTCACTGAATGTAAATCTCATGAAAAAAACATGCAATAGACTCTAAAATCCAAGGAAATTAACAAAAGAAGCATAAAAATGCAATATATTTTGGAATATACACTACCAGTCAAAAGTTTTTGAACAGTAAGATTTTTAATGTCCCCAAGCCTGCATTTATTTGATCTGGAGTACAGCAAAAACAGTAAAATTTTTGAAATATTTTTACTATTTAAAATAACTGTTTTCTATTTGAATATATTTTTTAATGTAATTTGTGTCTGTGATTTAATGCTGAATTTTTAGCATCATTACTCCAGTCACATGATCATTCAGAAATCATTCTAATATTCCGATTTGCTGCTCAAAAAAACATTATTATTATTATGTTGAAAACAGCTGAGTATAATTTTTTCGGGTTTCTTTGATGAATAGAAAGTTTAGAAGAACAGCGTTTATCTGAAACAGAAATCTTTTGTAACATTATAAATGTCTTTATCATCATTTTTGAACAATTTAAAGCATTCTTGCTAAATAAAAGTATTCATTTCTATTATTTCTTTCTGGTAGTGTATTAAATTTATATGTTTTATATTATTACAAGCTGTGCTTAACTGTCACAATGTCAGAAATAGTAATGGTCCTAAAAAAAGGGTTTATTTTCTCCATGCAAAACATATTGCATTTTTATTTTGGGGATTTGTTAAAAATAAAGTAAAAAAAAAAAATTAAATAAGACCTGGTGACAAATGAGATTTGCTTGTTTCTGCCCTGGTCTTATTGATTAAAATGCATGTCTTTAAAAATGAAATTGCAACAAAGTACACATACCTATCCATCTATTAAAATAAACCGAGTCTGATAAGCTAAGGCAGTGTATTTTGTGTATCAAACACTATGAGAAAATCTCAAATCCTTCCGCTCTCAAAGAGAAGCTGAAGCTACAACATAATCCTAATATTTCTATGCTTTAAAAGAGCATCGGGTCAGGCTATTCTGCTCTTAAATGTACAATAAAAGATGTCGTTTGTAAAGATAGCAGCTTCATTAAAGATCACCCCCACTTTACCCAACAGATATTTAAATACAGTACAGATACACACGGAAATAAACCAAATCGAACACGTTAACACCAAGGAACGGAAATAATCTCATAATCACTGGATTTATGGCACTGGCGGTGTTGTAGACAGTTCCATTATTTGTAGTTTCCAAAGTCGGTTCACAGTATTGTCTTAAAACATCTTGTAGATTCTAAAAATATATTTCTATATTTATAGATTGGGTTGTGTACCACAGTATTGTTGATGCTTTTCAGAAGTGTCGTATGTCCCAGCTCAGGTCTGGTTGCACAGTGCTTCAGAGTCACTCAGAGTCTCCCTGTGATGAGACGAAGCGACAAAAATTCATTTGAACCATCAAACGCTGTTGTCATCTGTCACAATGCTTTAGACGAATACGTACCATTGCTTAATAAAATGAAGCTATTCTTGTAAGGTCACCTGGAAGAAACAGAATTGAGAAGTTGAAAATTGCCTGATGTCCATAAATGCATGTGGTAAGGACTTTGCGGTAATAGTCGTGGCACGTTGCATGCAGCACCCGTGGCAATATTTGTACAGATGCACTGTTAAAATGAACATCATCTCAGCAGTCAAAAACAGGTGCCTGGAAGCAGCCTGGGGATATGTTCATTACGATAAAATGTCCATTTGGTTTAATGGATATTTCATTTCTATTTCGTCTAATTTCTATAGCAATTAAAAAGAAATAAAATTTGATATACGACGCAGTGCACTCGTGACACACCGCTGGCATATTTCCCAGAACATTCATCCAAAGTTTGCTGTTTAAAAATGGCTTTGGGGCACAAAACAATATGGATGTGAATACAGAAATGTAAGAGATACCAGTCAAAAGTTTTTGAACAGTAAGATTTTTAATGTTTTTTAAAGAAGTGTTTTCTGCTCCAAAGAACAGTAAAAACAGTACAATTTTGAAATGTTTTTACTATTTAAAACAAATGCTTTCTATCTGAATATATTTTTAAATGTAATTTATTTCTGTGATTTTAAAGCTGAATTTTTAGCATCATTACTCCACTCTTCATTTCCACATGATCCTTCAGAAATTATTTATTATTATTATTATTATTATTATTATCAATATTTCAAACATTTTTTTCAGGAGCCTTTGATGAATAGAAAGATCCAAAAATCAGCATTTATCTAAAATAAAAAGCTTTTATAAAATAATACACTATACCATTCAAAAGCTTAAAGTCAGTATAATTTTATTTATTATAATATAATATATAATTTTAAGATTTTTTTTTTTTTTTTTTTTTAGGGAAAGAAATTATAGAAATTAATACTTTTATATTCAAGGATGCTTTAAATGGATCAAAATTGATGATAAAGACATTTATAATGTTACCAAAAAATTTCCATTTCAGATAAATGCTGTTCTTCTGAACTTTTTATTCATCAAAGAAACCTGAAAAAATTCAACTCATCTGTTTTCAACATAATAATAATAATAATAATAATAATAGTTTTTTGAGCAGCAAATCAGAATATTAGAATTATTTCTGAAGGATCATGTGACTGGAGTAATGATGCTAAAAATTCAGCTTTGAAATCACAGGAATAAATGACAATTTAAAATATTTAAATATAAAACAGTTATTTTAAATAGTAAAAATATTTCAAAATTTTACTGTTTTTGCTGTACTTTGGATCGAATAAATGCAGGCTTGTTGAGCAGAAGGAAAAAAAACATTAAAAATGTTACTGTTCAAAAACTTTTGACTGGTAGTGTAAACCAATTGTTACATGCATGCATTATTATTTAAATTAAGTCAAAAATCATGTTTGAAGATTATTTGTTTTTTTTTAATGCATTAAAAATGCTCACCAAGGCTGCATTTATCTGATCAAAAATACTGTAAAACCAGTAATATTGTGAAATATTATTACAATTTAAAATGAACATCTGCGATTGCAATATATTGTAAAATGTAATTTATTTCTGTGATGCAAAGCTGAATTTTCAGCATCATTACTCCAGTCTTCAGTGTCACATGATCCTTCAGTGTCACATGATCCTTCAGAAATCATTATAATATGCTGATTTGCTGCTCAAGTAACATTTATTATTATTATCGATGTTGAAAACACTTCTGCTGCTTCATTGTTTTCAGTATTCTTTGATCTAATTCTCACTAAATTAAGATGCTGTCTAATATTGTTACTGTTTAACAGCATAATAATGCAAAGATTATGAATAAGAGTAAAACCATGACTAATGATGGTTAATAATTTGTATATTTCAACGTTTCACATGCAGAACTGTCTAACATTCAGACTGCTCTGGTGTTACTGCTCTGCATCACTGTTTTTGCTTTGAAATAATCTATAAAAAGGCCTCTGTATGTTTAAATATCTCACCAGGACATTCTTGTCCTGTTCCTGCGTGTGTCTGAGTCGTTCCTCCATCTTCAGCTCTCTGTTCAGCTGCTTTTCCAGATCATGTCCATAGAAATCCCCTGGCTCCAGCTTACCTGCTGCCCTATGAGACCAGAAACACTGTAAACATGTGCCCAGGAGATCTGAACAACACGTGATCTGCCTGTTAGCAGGTGGAAACACCAGGTGATTTAGTCTAGTTTTTGTTACCCTGATCTTGAAGCGCTCCTGGCATGGAGAACGTCTGACGTTGGGAATGTGAGGTCAGGGATGCTGCCTGTTTCACTCCCTGGCTCTGAACATTAAAATCATTAAAGGCAAAGTTTAAACATCAATGAATGACTTGTTCTATAATTATAATTTAATAACTGCATGAAATTCGACATTACCCGAGTTAAGCTCTTTCACCAATGAAGACATTGTGTTGGTTATGGAATCCGCAGCTACCAGGAGATCATTTCGTAAGTTCCTTCTGGAGCCTTTTAAAAAAAAGAAATCAAATTATTTGATATTATTTAATAACATTAAATGCGTTTTCAACATTGATAATAATAAGAAATATTTTTAAACAGCAAATCAACATATTATAATAATTTCTGAAGGATCATGTGACACTGAAGACTGGAGTGATGGTGCTGAAAATACAGCTTTGCGTCACAGAAATAAATTACATTTGAAAATATATTCAAATAGAAAACAGTTATTTTAAATGTAAATAATATTTCAGAATTTTACAATTTTTTACTGTATTTTTGAGTAAATAAATGCAGCCTTGGTGAGCATAAGAGACTTTAAAAAAAATATTTTTTAATAATTTTTTTTTAACAGGTGAATGTATGAAATTGTCATGAAAACACAAGAGGAACATGTTTGTTACCCTGAGCGAAGGCCTGCTGCACCTCTCCTCCCAAGCCCATGAGCGAGTCCTGAGGCGTCTGACTGGGCGTGGTATTGCCGGATGTTGATTGGACGGGCATTGGGATAGGTGTGGTATTGCCGGACACTGATTGGATGGATGTGTTGATGGTGTGGCTGGGGGAGGAGCGAGGGGAGGGGCCAGGGCCCTGGTTCTGGAAAACAAAAGCAGATGATCAGATTATACAAATGTAATGTTATACATACTTAAACCTGTGTTGTTATGGTTAATAAATCAAAAATTATTAAAAACCTTTTTATTAATTTAAATAAAGATTAAATATAAAATATATAAACATTAGATGAAACTTGAGCTGAAAAAAATTGAAGTTAAAAATACTTCAATAAAAATTAGAAATATACTAAAATAAATTCAAAACAAAATAGAAAGACAAAAGCACATAAAGTTATTAAAACTAAAATATATGAAAAGCCAAATAAAAATATTAATAATACTATAATAGCGTATAAAAACACTGAAATAACACTGAGTTAATCATAAAAAGAATCCACAATATTAATTGCCCATAGTGTCTGAATGACTAACAAAACATTAAATAAAATACATGAAGTCAAATATTTGTAAATAATGATTAGCAACTTATAAACAATAACAGACATTTTATAATGTCATTTAGCAGATAAATGGTCTATTGTTGGTTGTCTTAAAAATATTAGGGTAGGGGGGTTTTTTTGCACATTTTTATAGTACAAACAATGAGTTACACATCAAAATGTATTATTAATATTTATAAGGTTAAAAGTTTGTTCAAAAACTGACGAAGAAAAATTAGAGTACACTACTAGTCAAAAGATTTTTTATGTTTTTTAAAGAACTCTCTTCTGCTCACCAGCAAAACTAATTATATTGTGAAACATTTTTACTATTTAAAATAAATGTTTTCTATTTGAATATATTTTTAAATGAAATTTATTCCTGTGATCAAAGCTGAATTTTCAGCATCATTACTCCAGTCTTTAGTGTCACATGATCTTTCAGAAATCATTCGAATATGCTGATTTGCTATTTAAGAAACATTTTTATTATAATTAATATCAATATTTAAAACATTTAAGTAATTTTTTTCAGGATTCTTCGATGAATAGAAAGATCCAAAAATCTGCATTTATCAGAAATATAAAAAAGTTTTTGTAACATTATACACTATACTATTCAAAAACTTGGAAATCAGTATTTTTGGGAAAGAAATTATAGAAAATGATACTTTTATTTAGCAAGGATGCTTAAATTGACCAAAAGTGATGATAATGTTACAAATGATTTCTATTTCAGATAAATGCTGTTCTTCTGAACGTCCTATTCATTAAAGAAACCTGAAAAAATTCTACTCAGCTGTTTTCAACATCATAAAAATTCAGCTTTGAAATCACAAGAATAAAATATATTTTACAATATATTCAAATAGAAAACAGTTATTTTAAATAGTAAAAATATTTCAAAATTTTACAGTTTTTGCTGTACTTTGGATCAAATAAATGTAGGCTTGGTGACCAAAAGAGACTTCTTTTGAAAAAACATTAAAAATCTTACTGTTCAAAAACATTTGACTGGCAATGTAGGTAACTGACATGCCCAAATGTAGTCTGTCTGAACAACAGCATGCATTTATTTTTATTTGTGCAATGCTTAATGAACAAATGTAAGTTTAATATTAGCAGGAACAAACACACAACATACAGTTAATCTCAAGTCGACTGAAGCATATTAACACAGTACTGTTACAAGGCTCTGAAACTTACAGCTCTTTTTAGCTCTTCTTCCTGTAGATGGACCAGTTCAGCTCATTAACATTGAACTCTGCATGTCTACATTGTGAATTTAACTTTTTTAGATCATATCATAATCATTTGTTGTGTCTCTGTGATCATTTCTACCTTTAACAGAAGCATGAGCTGCTCTAGTTGGACCATGAGTTCTCGACGGCTCTCCTGAAGGGCCGACATCCTCTGCTCCAACTCCTCCTTCCTTTGCCTGAGACACAAACAGACGAGGAAAGCCACGCTGTTGTCAATACAACTTCGACATAAACCAAAAATGAATTGTGCAACCATAAACAGCATGATTTTTTACCCTATTTGCATGCACTATTTACCACATTTATTAAATAAATTATACAAATTAGGTAATGGTGTAAACACACCCACACAATCAGTGCTGAACACAATTTGCAGGGTGTAGAAGCAAGCAAAGCCTGGTTTATGGATGGTTTTAGGAATAAGATACATAATGCAATGCATAATACATAATAAAGTTATAAATTAGGGGTCGACTAATATGACTTTTTCAGGGCCGATGCCGTTTATTACAGATCAAGTAGGCCGATAACCGATATTTTGAACCGATATATATGTCTGGTGTAAAAATAAAAATTAAAGTCAAAATTAAGAATAAAAAGGGCTCTGGCAAAATCTTTCTTTAAATGCTTTTAAATTATTTTATTGGCAAATCAGTTTTAAAAAAAACGGAACCATAAAATTGCTTAATATCGGTGCCAATAATTGGCCACAATTACAAATGGTTAGTGAGTTCACCCAATATATTTGTATAATATGCTTTCTACTTTAAGGAAATTACTAATAGCAGGTGCATAAAAATATATAATATATAAAAATGACATAAAATAAAATATATAAAAATTAATATAAAAAACATAAACTAAATTTAAAAATAGTAAAATAAAAAAAATTATATAAATAAAAAAAAAAATTTATATATATATCTATACATATATATATATATATATATATATATAAAATGAAAAATTCTTCCCTGGGAACCATATTCTATAATTTAGGTTTTATTTACAGGTAAAATCTAATTTCTATAAATGTAATTATGTTTTTTAATTATTTTGTAATTATGTTTGTTATGAAATAGTAACAAAAACACATTTAGAAACCAAAACTTGCTGAAAATTTACCATAGTTCTTCTCTGGGAATCATATTCTTAACGGTGTTATTTGCATCAGATTATCAATAACAGGTGATATGTAATTTTCTAATTTCTAATATGTAATTATGTTTTTTTATTATGAAAATAGAAATAAAAACTTATTTAGAAACCAAAGCTGGTGCATAAGGATATAAAAATAAAAATTTGCCATAGTTCTTGCCCGGGAATCATATTTTTAACTGTGGTATTTGCAGTAGACTATCAGTAACAGGTAAAATAAAGAGAAAATAGTAATAAAAATACATTTAGAAACCAAAACTGCCACACAAAGTCCTTCACTATTATATTATTTATGAATCTAGAACTAAAATATCATGTTACTACAATTAATATCACTAAAGTAAAACCACAGTAAACTTTCTGAATTGAAGGTCTAGAGATTATTTAAATATCCACGCTTAGCTCAGTTCACCATTCAAATCTGAACTTTTCATGTCCACAAGCAGGAAGGAGTCTTAGTGTTGCAAATTGCTTTTAAAGTGCTTTCACTCATTCATGAGAAGAGCCGTGATCAGGTTACACTCACTTTCAATACCGTCTATCTCGTAACCATCAGCGTCTGTTGTTCACCACTTCCGATCAGGTTTCGGGTCTGATTCATTCTGTACGCTCTGTGTGTGTGTGTAGGTTTGTACCTGAGCAGTCGCAGTTCAGCCAGTAACGTTGGGTTTTGTTGGCTTTTGTCTAACGGAGGCTGGGAAGCTTCTTCATGTTGTTGTCTCAGGCGTTGGATCTCTTGCAAAATCTCCCTGCAAACACACAATTTATTCATTTTAAGAACGCAAATTCAAAATCACAGTGCAATGCTAAAGCAAACAAACTCAAACTCACTTGTTCTTGTTCTCGAGCTCAGCGATAAGTTGTCGTTGCTGTTTATTGGAGTCTAGACAGAGAGAGATGTCCGCTGGGACTCTGGTCTTCTGTTAACAGTTGTCAGGTTGTGTATAAAGTTAATGAGTTGTTTACATGACTTTATTTGCATATATTAATAATAATTAAAGATGAAGTGCGTAATTTCTGTGGAACCACAATTGCGAAAATAATGATGGGTTTCCCAAACAATCCAATTGCCTATTACATTAATATATTCATGGAAAGGAAAAAAATACAACTCATCTTTTCTAATTTCATTTATAGCAGTTTAGAAAAATTATGGCATTAATATTCAATAATAGAATGTTTCTTTAAGCAAGCGTTCTGATTGGCTGTCTTACCGCTGCAGCTCCATCAGCAGCCAATCGGGAGGCGTAACGAGCAATGAGGAAGTGCTCATCATCTTGGTTTTTACAGCTCTCCTGAAAACTGTCAATCATGGAAAAAGGGGTGGAGTTTAGTCATCTTTAGATACTGGTTTAGAATGACACTTACTGTACTGTAACATATACATATTATATATAGCATTATATATAGCAATATATTAGTAGCCTATGCAAAGCTCAAGCAGAGATAGTAAACAAAATAGGGGTTCAATCATTCAGCTCTAACCTTCATATATATATATATAGAGAGAGAGAGAGAGAGAGAGAGAGAGAGAGAGAGAGAGAGAGAGAGAGAGCAGTTTAGAGCTACAAAACAAGACTTTGTTGTGTGTTTTCAAGAAAAAAAATAATTTTGTACTTTTGTATGAACTGTATTATTCTTTAAATATGCAGATAAGAAGTTCTTTCAAGTCACGAAAAAACCCTTTATCAATCAAAGTAACAATTTCAGTGAAATTAGCCACCAATACTATACAAACAACATAAATGGTAGAATTTCCAGCACACAAAAACACATTTCAGGATCTAAGCAAAGCATGAAGGCCACAGAGCCCCAGTTTCCTAAAAAAGCACTGTAAGGTTAGGAGCAAAGGCGGGGATAATCTCAATATTAGACATCTTCGCTGGGAAACACAACCATAGCTAAGGGTGTTTTCTAATAGGAAAACATGAAACATGTAGCCATTTAGAGATAAAGGCGACACTGAGATCCACTATCATAATCATTTTAAAAGTCCATGTTTAAAGACTGGTTGTCAAGCCAAATATAGATAATTTATTGTGTATTTTCTGTTCGTGCATATCAAATTGACAAAAAGTCTTGCCAAAAATGACACACACTTCTACACAAAATTCACACACACACAACCCACTAAGTTTAATACTATTTGAATAATGGATTGGAACAAAATATTTTTTAAACGTAAGAGTTTGGGATGGATCCATTTAAGTTGGGAGTATTTATTCAATAAGCGACGGATGCTATTAATAGCTCTCATTTCAAACTACTGTGTGCATACATCTGGTGCAATCGAGCGCTACAGTGAACAGCACTTTTTTCAGCAGCTCTGGTTATTGATGTATTTTTTTTGGATGCATTTTCTCCATAGGCACATAAAAATCCATAAGCCCAGCCAATACGCTCTGAAAAGAATCATAGCACTGCAACATGTGAATGCATCACAAAAAACCTAAAATTGTGAAAAAGTATATATAAATATAGTAATGCATTTTATGACTTCAAGTATTCCATGGGAATTAAATCTATAATCTTGGTGTTGCTAACACCACTATCTACTTGCATTGAATGATATTTTGAATAACATAATTAAAATAAAAAAAGACAGTAAGATATAAATACATTATAAGTCAATAAATATAAAACAATGGTTTTATGCATTTATAAAACTTAAGTGGTATAACAGCACCTACTCTGATTGGTGAATTATAGATAATGTAGGATTATGGGTAATGTAGTTCTTCACTGGGAATTCAGCAATTAAATGGGCCATTCCATAGAATCTTTTTTAAAGACTGAATCTAGTAATACACATCTATTCAAAATCTGTACTTGTCCAACTTGTCCGTCTAAGTTCTCAGTTGAGAAGAGAGGGGCGGGGCGAGCAGAGCTCATTTGCATTTAAAGCAACCTCGACCAGAATGGGATGATTTTTGCAGAGCTTATTTTGGCAAGGTAAAAAGGGTGTTGTTTTACACTACCATTGAGAACCAAAGTATATTATAGACTTTTCATTAAGACCCTGAAGAATCATATCAACTTGTGGAAAATGGGCATCCGATGACCCCTTTAACAATTTTTAAGTGGAAAATGCATTATTTTTTTCTCAGTCCTGTTACCAAAACTCTTATGTCTTTCAAAAAGCATGTTTAAAAATATTTCAACAAATTCCTTTATTTTCATTTTCCCCTCAGGAAGGTGTTTATTTTAAAGAAATTGTTGGTTTCATGGTCTAAACTATCTACACACGGTGTGTTTTCTAAAATATACAAACCCATGTTTTAATTTTAAAGGCGATTCAAACCTCAAGCTTATCAGTTTTCTATGATGCAGTTTATTAAACAATAGGATAAATGATGGAACAAACTTAATTTAAAAAATAGTGGTTTAACTTAACTATATATATTATAAACTATTTTGGAAAAGGAATGAAACTGGGTAACCGGAATGAGTATCCCTTATATTATTATATAGGTTTGACCACAAATGTGAGGTGTTAATACCCTCACTGATATAGTGAAGGGTGTTGAACACTGACACGTGAGCTGACCTCACTGCTAAAAAAGGCCAAATCATGTTTCTTTTTAAATCTAGTGGTCTGCAGAGGTTAGGGTTATGTTTATGGGTAGGAGGACGGGTTATGAGATAAGATATAAATAATGAAAAATAATAAATATTAAATTAAAATTTATATTAAAAATAATAAACTTAACTAATGCCTTTTCAGTGTTTCTGTGGATATTATTTTCTTACAGCGCAGCTCAAACTCAAATGCCATTCCTTGTATGAGTCTAATACATAATTGCCTCAGGACAAAAATTTCAAGTACTTTTACTGTCATACTTTCAGGAATGTAATATAAAACATCAATGCAGGAACAACCAAGGGCAAAAACTTTGTCTCAGTATGGACAGAAGGCAAAAACATTGAAAAAAAAGATTTAAGATTTAAATGTATTTAGATTAATATGGATGTAGCCTAATATTTACATTAATAAATCAGATGACCCTGCTCAGTCCTGTTACTATTACTCAATTACTATATATAAGTATAGGATTTATGAGTATATGAGTAACAGGAGCGAAAGTAATAGGATTGATATTTTAGGATAAAAATGAGCAAATACATATAACAGTCACATGCTATATTATAGTGCATACTAATATTATGAGGATACTCAGCAAACTGTAGTGATTTACCACAAATTTAAACAAGTAACATCTAAGAAATAATTTACGTAACCGGACAGTATAGTTATATTGATACTCCCAGCCACCATTACAAAATCATCAAATATACAGAAAAGAAAATGTGACCACATGCTTTGGGTCATTTCATGGCCTTCAGGAGATCCAGATGTTGCAATATCCAGTTTTTTTCCAGTTTTTAGCAGGAGGAATGTGTTAGGGTAACAGGAGTGAAAACCTGGGGACACAACTAAAATTTGTATTTTATCAAAAATATCATAGATTTATTTTGAAATAAATGTATTTAAAGCACATATGGGATATAAAGATACACAAAAATGCAAAAAAAAAAAAAAAATTAAACATTATATTATATGTTAAAATGTAGTGTTTGACACTGGGGACATATACAAATGCTACATTTTAATTTTTTTAGGTTTTTTAATTTTTATTTTTAGATCGCAATCTATAGAAGCATATTTTATCACTGTACAACCTCAGAGCTCACGGTAGTTCTGAAGTGAAAGGTTAATACATTAGCACTAAAAGTCAGTATCTCTATGGGGAAATGAAGGGCAGTTTTCCTTCCGGACTGCTGCGCTCTGTGGCAGTGAAATGTAATATGTTCAACACAGAGTAAATACACTGCTCAAACACAACAAAAGCCTAGCCAGTTAGCAAGCTGCAAACATAAGACAGCACTGTGGCCAGAACAGTCACCATCCCACATCTGGTGTCCTTTCTAAAATGGAAAAATTATACACATTTCAACTGTGGAAAACCTTCCATTGTTTCCTCAAATGATAGTTTGACATTAACAATGTTGCACTGAATTCTGGGTATTACCAGACTGACATGGTGACCTTTGAGCTCTAAAAACAGATTAGGAAGAAAACTGCCACAACAACCTCAGCACTGACCATGAACGGTCCTTTCGGAGGAGATTCACATAAAGTCCGATAAGTATGTGCTCGTCAGCGAGCCTATCCGCGATATCGAGGCTGTACTGAACCCTGAAACCATGTTTCAGAAACACAGATGAGATGAAAAAGTAATGAAGTCTAAAAAAAACATCACCTTACAATTACACTACACAATTATGCATTATTTGAATGCATTTGTAATGCAGAATGCAAATAGATTTTAGAGCTGATGACATATTTAAAGAAACAGTCCACCCAAAAATGAACATTTGCTCAAAATGTGCTCACCCTCAGGCCATCCTGGATGTAGATGAGTTTGTTACTTCATCAGAAGAGATTTGGAGAAATGTAGCATTAAATAACTGCAGTGAATGGGTGCCGTCAATCCAAACAGCTAGATTTGTTTCTTACAAACATTTCACAAGATGTTCATTGTTGGACTGGAGTCGTGTGGATTATTGTGATGTTTTTATCAGCTGTTTGGACTCTCATTCTGACGGCACCCATTCACTGCAGAGGATCCATTGGTGAACAAGTGATATAATGCTAAATTTCTCCAAATTTGATGAAGAAACAATCTCATTTATATCTTGGATGGCCTGAGGGTAAGCATATTTTCAGCTAATTTTTATTTTTGCGTGAACTATTCTTTTAACTTGATTTAAATGCAATATAGTTGTGTGGGACGAAAGTACAATCCTTTTAATATGCCATACATGGACAAAGGACATATTCTCAATTTCTTTTGTCTAAACAAATGACAGTCAGGTACAAAACAGCACGACACGTTAAACGGGCTGTACTTCAATCCCTCACAGCCTTGATTTTATTTGCATCTACTCAAAACAGTCCCATGTAACCCATTACAAGATGATCTTAGTTTCTTATTATTCCTTTACACACTTGTTGTGCTTACAAGAGATAGTAGTGACATTATTTCAGCCAGGTTGACTTACCCTTTCCCTTTTAAAAGATCTGGGGTCGTCCGGGAAAACAGCTTCATTTGCTTCGTCTCGTCATGAGCACCTCTTTTTACCCCCAAAATTAGACATAATAAAATAAATTAATGAGCATTACGTACACTTGCACAAACATGTTTAATAAACACCGTAAAAGGGATCAGAACGTGTTATTTTAGTATAATTTATATACTATTACAATATTTATTAATATTTTGAATTAGCTTTCATTTTTGTAATTTTAGTTTTCATTTTTTTAGTGCTTTTGTAATTACTATTTTGATTTAGCTTTAATTTTAATTTAAATTTCAGTACTTTCATTTAAATTTATTTCAGTTAGTTACCAAGAAAACATTTCTAATTTTAATTTTAGCAAAGTATAACATTTATAATTTAATCTATTTGTGACCCTGGACCACAAAACCAGTCATAAGGGTCTTTTGAAATTGTGATTTATACATCATTTGAAAGCTGAATGATGAATAGGACAATATTTGGCAGAGATACAACTATTTGAAGATCTGGAATGGTGCAAAAAATCTACATATTGAGAAAATCACCTTTAAAGTTGTCCAAATGAAGTTAGCAATGCATATTACTAATCAAAAATTAAGTTTTGATATATTTACGGTAGGAAATGTACAAAATATCTCCATGGAACATGATTTTTGGCATAAAAGAAAATAATTTTGACGCATACAATGTATTTTTGGCTATTGCTACAAATATACCCGTGCTACTTAAGACTGGTTTTGTGGCCCAGGGTCACATTTCAGCTTTATTTAACAAAATAATAGTTTTAATTTTAGTTTAATAGCAGCCTGTCTGACTAAACATACAAATAAAAGCAACAAAGCCTTCATGAGGAGAGGTGAGGATGAATACTTTAAGCTCATTTTTATGCTTGTAAACACACTCCTGTTGAAAGTAATAAACTCACGTTTTGCTGGAGTAAGGGTTTCCTGAGGAAGGCATGGAGTGAGAGAGCATGTATTCATTTCCACTTGTCACAGGTCTGGGAGGCCTGGAGGAAATGCAAAAAATATCTTAGGAGTTGTGATAAAAATGTGTCAGTGTGTCTGTCTGCATAGTGTCAAACATATCAGTGTCTCTATGCTTAGTTCTTCTCCATCAAACTATTGTGAAATCATATAATATATGAGGATATTTGACTCTTAGTTTCATTGCACTTACCATGTGTCCCTGTTTCGCAGCATAAAAGCAAAAAACACAAGGCAATGTTAGCATGCACAATTTATGTTACATTCAGCGTAATACATTCATTCACACTACAGAGGATTATTCGAGCAAAATACGTTGGATATTGTCATGTCTGAGTTTACATACACAACATGAGTGAGGTTGAGCGGTTTCTCAGGTGTATCGGTGAACATCGGGTAAGGAGGCTCTCGACTGGAGGCACAACTCAGAGATTTACTGAGAGCGTCCGACAACTTCTTAGCTGGAGATTTCTGGAGAAAAATAAACGACTGTTCTGAACCAAAAAAAAAAAAATATCCGCAAGAATACATTTTCTTTGCTCTTTTTAAATAAATGTAAATGTTTATGTAGAAATATTCACAGAATATCATAAGAGAGATTATTTACATGTAGAGGTCTTAAAGGTACAGTAATGAATAATAAACATTTAAGTCTAATAGTCAGAGACAGGGTGGAAAATGGTCATATAAAAAAAAAAATTGGTAAATATATATATTTTTTTTTTTGTATGTTTCATTTGTGTGTAAGATTGAAATTGGTAAGATTTTTTAAATTAAATTAATACTTTTATTCAGCAAGGATACATAATATTGCTCAAAAGTGAGAGACATTTATGTTACACAAGATTTCTATTTCTAGTAAATGCTGTTCTTTTGAACTTTCTATTATCAGAAAATTTAAAAAAAAAAAAAAAAAGTTTTACGGTTTTTCTTCCTTTCAAACATTAATAATAATTAGAAATCCTTCTTGTGGAGCAAATCAGCAAATTATAATGATTTCTAAAGGATCATGTGATACTGAAGACTAGAGTAATGATGCTGAAAATTCAGTTTTGCATCACAGAAATAAATTACATTTTAAAATATATTCAGATAGAAAACAGTTTTATATTATTCAGAAATAATATTTCACAATTTGACTGTTTTTGCTGTATTTTTGACCAAATAAATGCATTTGATATTTTTAGAGAAGAAAAGTTAATGCTATCAAAGTGGCAAATTCAATGCTCTGAGTTAAAATTAGACTGGTGTCACAACATTTAGTACAAAGTCATAAAGTGATTTGACTGTGATATCTGGCATTCACTGTCAAAGGCTAAAGGCTGTTTGGATGACAGGACTCATGCCGTCACTGACACTTACTCACAGTCACGTTCCCACATGGCTGTTTACCTACCCATGACATGTACTCCTTCATCTGGTGCTGGTTGCTATGGCTGCCCGAGGCATGGCCCCTCCAGAAACACTCTTGGCAGAGTTGGTAATTATCGCATTGTTGGCACCGGTAACGGAATCCCATCATGCTCTGGCTGTGGCAGTAGGAGCACTCCACAGGATGGAAGACTAGAGAAGAGACGTGAAAATCAAATCAACACTACTAATTGAACACTGTCACAATATTTGTCATTCATTTAAGTTATGAATGGCTGAAGCCATATGTATGGTTTGCCACAAAA
This sequence comes from Labeo rohita, assembly GCF_022985175.1. Lineage (NCBI taxonomy): Eukaryota > Metazoa > Chordata > Actinopteri > Cypriniformes > Cyprinidae > Labeo > Labeo rohita. The sequence goes on along the minus strand of NC_066892.1, from coordinate 4,837,971 downwards.
ATGAAATAAACATGCTTAAAACGCACCGTTCTCAACATTTGCCAGTCGATGCATCAGCGGTAACCAAACCAGACACTGAGGAGGAGGATCTGACATGAATGTGTCGAGAAACACATTGAGCGAGACCTTTTTCTGAGGAAGGACAGCAGTTAGTAAACAAATGAGTCAATGAAAACCATGTGCGTACAAGAGAAAAGCAGGGTTTTATTTCTAAAGAAATTGTGAATGGGGCTTGCTGTAGGGTGCAAGGACGCAGCTGCTAGGGTGTTCTGTCTGCTGCTCACTAATTTTTTGCCTACTAGGTGTCAACCGATTATCGGCACCGATGTTAAGCATTTTTATGGTTATAAGTATTGGTTATTTTCAAAACTGATTTGCTGAAGTTTTTTTTAATTTTTACACCAGACATATATATCGGTTCAAAATATCTGTTATCAGTCTACTTGATCTGTAATAATCAGTGTCAGCAATGGCCCTGAAAACACATTTCAGTTCACCTTTAATATATATATTGGCCTGGTAAATTACCGGCAGCGATATTAAGCATTTCTTTATGGTTATCGGTATTGGTAATTTTCAAAAGCAATTTGGCGATAAGATAATTTAAAAGCATTTAAAGAAAGGTTTTGTCAGAGCCCTTGTTATTCTTAATTTTGACATTAATTTTCATTTTTACACCAGACATATCTTTTTTTTACGCCAGACATATCTATAAAACATCGGTTATCCATCTACTTGATCTGTAATAATTGGCATCGGCCCTGAAAAACACATATCAGTCAACCTCTAATAAATATAGGCTGACATACATATATATATATATATATATATATATATATATAGGCCTGGTCGATTATCGGCACTGATATTATTCATTTTTATAGTTATCGGTATCGGTCATTTTTAAAACCGAATTTGCCGATAAAATAATTTAAAAGATTTTAAAGATTTAATTTAATTTTTACACCAGACATGTATATCGGTTCAAATAATCGGTATTGGCATCGGCCCTGAAAAACACACGATCCTTCAGAAATCATTCTGATATGCTGATTTGATTCTCAAAAGCATTTTTGTTATTATCAAAGAAGAAGTTGTGCTGCTTCGTATTTTTGTGCAAACCATGAGACACTTTGCTTTGATGAATATAAAGTTCAAAAGACAGGATTTATTTGAAATAGAAATCTTTTGTAACATTATAAATGTCTTTACTGTTACTTTTGATCAATTTAATGCTTCCTTATTGAAGAAAAGTATTCATTTCTAAAACAAAAATTCATACTGACCCCAAACTTTTGAGCAGTTGTGTCTGATAGCTTTAATAAGTAATAGCACATCTTGAATGCATGATGATATGATGTATGACGACACAACTTTATGCATAAAATTACATGAAATTATTTCAAAAAATCATCACAAACCTCTTGTGGAAAGCAAGTTCTTGTGGACTGCTCTGTGTACCCAAAAGATGGTCCCTCAAAAACCGTCATGGGCAGTTTCAGCACTTCTCTTAGGAACTGGTCAAACTGTGAATATATCATCACTCCGTTTGGGTCTGATATCTGTGAAAATACATCTTAAGGAGAAAAAAGACAAGTATCAGGTGCAATCAGTTTCATTTTTTAAAAGAAACTATGTTAGATCCAGTAATAATTCAAAGCATTTTACAGGCAGGTAGAATGATTTTTGAAGGATCATGTGACACTAGAGTAATGATGCTGAAAATTCAGCTTTGCATCACAGAAATAAAATATATTCAAATAGAAAACAAGTCATTTAAAATGTAATAATATTTCACAATATTACTGTTTGTACCGTAATTTTGATCATATAAATGCAGCTTTGATGTGCAGAAGAGACTTCTGTCAACATTCTTTAAAAATTTTCCCAACCCCAAACTTTTGAACAGTTGTATAGTCTAAAGTTTCATTACTAAGAATGATTTGCCAGAAATGAGGCAAAAGATTTAACTACACTGACAAGGTCATGAGAGGCGAATATGCCTCATGGTTAGAAGTGACTTTCAAGTAATGACAGCTGCTCTGACCTTTAAAATGATGATAGAATGATTAATCGAGTCCATTCACTTAAGCGTCCATTAATCAGCATCAAACCATTGAACACACATCAGTTCAAAGGCAAATCCAAAGTGAAACTTACATCTCAGTTTGTCCAAAATCTTCCCTCCACAGAGGGCAGCCAGGGCCATCTTCACCACAAAAACCGAGAGCTTTCCCACACCTTCCCTAAAAATACACAATCATCAACTCATACATTTAAATGGTCACATATTAAAAGTGAAATGTAAAGCAATTCTTTCTACTCTTACAGAAATGTCCTACTATATGTCAAACATCGAGACAATGGGTTTCTTACGGGTCGTAGGCAGCTAACAGGAAGTTGAGGAGGTACGAGATGGACTGGTCCACATTGATCTGGTGGGTTGTGGGCAAGCGCTTGTTCAGCTGGTAAAAGATGGTGGACAGTATTGCTTGCAAATGTGACACTGTGAACTCTGTGTTGAGGTCCATGGAGTTGAGTCTGTTTTCCCGGAAAACCTCGATAATATTCCAGATATCCACCAAATGCACTGCAAGAAGCAAAAAACAAAAAAAATATAATTTCTGGAACTGCATTATTTCCTAAGCTTAGTTTTAGTTACATTTTTTGAATGTGCATTCTAAAAGCTCTTACTAAAGTTAAAATAAGGTAAAACACCCTCCTACTTACAATTGCACCTCTTCTGAATGAATCTCAGCTTGCATGCTGTCCTGTATGTGGACAATCTGATAGAGTCCAGATCTAGTGCACCTGTGAGATGAAAACATTGCATCTAATAAACATACATGGCAAAACAAACAGCTTAAATCAGCCTAAGGTTTAGAATGGCCCAGCTGGTCTCCCAGTCTGGTCAATCTGGTGTTTAGTTGGCTTCAGCCAGTGGTCAAAAGTCCAAAACCCCACTAAAACCAGCAAAACAGACCAGACTACATAGCTTGGAAGTTGGAAGATCAGCTACTCACCTTAGGCTGTTTTTTTTCTAAATCTATTTATAGAACTGTTAACATGACTACACTTGGTAAGATTTTTTTATGTGTCTCACCAAGGCTGCTTTTATTTGAACAAAAAATACAATAAAATTAGCAATATTATGAAATATTATTACAATTTAAAATAGCTGTTTTCTATCTGAATATATTTTTAAAAAATTAAAAAATTAATTAAATTAATAATAATGTTTAAAGGAGAAGTCCACTTCCAAAATAAAGATTCACATATAATGTACTCATCCATATAATGTTGTCATCCAAGATGTTCATGTCTTAAAGAAATTATGTTTTTTTTCTGAATTTTTTTTCTTCAAAAAACATAATTTCTTTACAACTGAAGAAAGAAAGACATGAACATATTGGATGACAAGAGGGTGAGTACATCATAAGTGAATCTTTGTTTTGGAAGTGGACTTCTTTAATATTATCATAGCTTGAGTATGTAGTAAAAATACATACGCATTTCAGCAAACAGTTGTCTTCTGTCTGCCATGGCGCTGCTGTTGCGGCCTGACTCTTCAATCATTCTGCGAAACATCACACACAGAAAACAAAAGGACAGTGTGACAGGCGTCCCACAGCTGTGAAGGCAAACTGGGCTGCAAATAAACCTTTTGAAGAATTAATCTTCAGATTTGCACAAAGTTAATTAACTATTATTGTGGGTAAAACAACATTTAACATCAAAACATCAGTGCAAATTTTATAAGGCCTATATAGTCCTCAGAATAAAAGTAAAAACACACAGCAAAATACACAAACTATTCACATTGCATCTGCCTAATTTGGTTTGCTTCTAACAAATGACGGATGAATTTTGCAACAAAAGAGTGAGTTTGATTGAACACACAACCTTTGACGTCAACAACAAAAGATACGGGGGTTTCTCCTCCCTTGTAAAAGTTGATAAAACTATTTACACTGTTTTCCTAACTACACACAATTATATTGTATTTACCATTGCGATCCTGCTGTTTGCAACTCTACCAGGACAGACCTGTGACCTAAAAAGACACGTTCACTGATGTAATTCATGTGTTTATCTCCCTTTCTTCTTCCACAGAGACCTTTTGTTATGATTCACATTACAGACAGTAACAGAGATTTTGGACTCCACTTGTGACCTTGATTAAAAATAACATTTAAAAGATCACTGGCTTGTGACATTCAGTACAATACTGTCTTATTTTACTGAAGAAACAGCAGCTGTGTCATCTAGTATAACAAATATGCAGAGCTAAAATGAATTATACCAAAATTAAATTCTCTAATAAGAGAGTCTTGATTTTGCAAATGTACAGCAGCAAAAAAAGTACCATGGCACTGCCAAGTTTTTGGTCATGGTACAATGATAATTCCTTGAAATGCTTTCAAATACTTCATGTGAGTATGCATATGATAAATAGGGCAATTACTCAGTATAATGGTATATATAAAAAGCATCATACACTGGGGAAACAAATGGTATAGGAACAATTTTCACTCAGAAATTGCTAGTAAACAATTGCAACATGTAAAATTTTGTATTTTCCTTCACAAAATCATTCTAATATGCTGATTTGGTGCTCAAAAATCATGCATTATAAATGTCATTACTGTCACTTAGATCAATTTACTGCATCTTTGCTAAATAAAATAATTAATTTCTTAAAAAAAAAAAAATCTTACCATTAATGATAAAACAGTAGCATGTATACTGTACATACAACCACACTTAGTTTTAATAATGTAACAAATGTCTTAGTAAATTGTTTTTTACCATCATAAACTTAAATTATATGTGCTAAGAATGACTGCATTTCATAAAAAATGACAAAAATTGCTTTTATTTTGCTCTGGACCTGGATTAAACCATAAGAGAAATGTGAAGTTGATCTACTAAAGAAGTTAAACTCCCTCCTTCACAAAGCTTTTAATGCTCAATTAACTTTAAGGAATGTTTAATCACAATCCCGGAGATCCAAGAGTTCAGCACAACACGGGGACAAAGCACTACACATCCAGCCATCGATATCAAATTCACCTGCGGATGTGAAAAATATTCAGAATGCACTGCAAAAAAATGAATCCATCAGTAATATGACACTAATATCCCCTATTGAACTCAAATCAGAGATAAACAAGCTGCCACAGTGTAATTAAGCTTAATTTAGTGTTTTGGTTCAGTGTTTCAACACCACATCTATCATGTTAAACCAAATGGAAGAGAAACAAACTACTTCAATAAAAAAAAAGGAAAAAACAAAGCAGATACCCTTCGGAAAGCACCATGGTCCTCTTCTTGCTTATTTACGAGCGACCACAGCGTGTCCACAACTTTTAATAATGCTTTCCGTCAGCTCGAAACACAACAAAAGCAGCCCATAGAGCTCTTGGCAGCCGACTGAAATAAGAACCCGTCAGGATCCAGCATGTGTCGACTCTATCTTTAACTTCCAATGAGCGAGACTCACATTCTTGTTGGGCTTAGACTGCTGGTTCAGATCTGGTTGCAAGTTTGTATGGTCTCCTAACCCTAGGCCTGGTACCGTATGAAGGGCCTGTGGAGTTGTTTGCAGTTTAAAGACTCTCTGTGTGAAATTATTAGGCAAAATGATGAGGCCACGCAAGAATGGCTCGCTAGAGAGGACTGTAATTCAAGCCCTCTAATGGGACATTTCTAGAGAGATCCCATATTTCACAGAGTCAGTCTTCTAATCTTTTTCTCTCTCTCTCTCTTTCTTCTTTTATTGTGGCTCTGGGATCTCCAGGCCTATAAATATCCTTTTGGACAGTCGGTGGCATCCAGGCATTTTGAGCCCGACTCCAGTTTTTGTCACTCTCTATGGGTGATTTATTTAGTACGGCAGGTCGAATGAAAAACATAAAATTGTGCTTTTTGATTTGCCTCACCCTTGAAATCGGCTGGCATATAAGATGTACAGATCTGACCTGGAGGACAAAGTCATGTTCTACATAAAGCAGCTGTTCGAAGTATCTTCACCGAGTAATTAGCACTGGATTACTCGCATTAAACTGTCTGTGGGAGTAACTGATAGCAGCTAATGCTATTGCATTTTTCCAAAACCACATAATGCATCTATTTGAGAAACATCATTGCTAGATAACAGACAAAACTGACATTAGTGTAGGTTGTAATGGAATATATATCTAATTTATTTTTCAATCTTATATTACTTATTATATATGTGAATTATTATTTTATATATATATATATATATATATATATGTCTATATCTATATCTATATCTATCTATCGATATATATATATATATATATATATATATATATATATAAGACGTCGACCGTTTTTCAGGGCCGATGTCAATATCGATTATTACAGATCAAGTAGGCCGATAACCAATATTTTGAACCGATTTATATGTCTGGTGTAAAAATGTCAAAATTAAGAACAACAAGGGGTCTGACAAAAGCTTTCTTTAAATGCTTTTAAATTATTTTATTGGCAAAACGGTTTTGAAAATGACAGATCGACCAGGCCAATATATATATTAGAGGTCGACCGATATGTGTTTTTCAGGGCCGATGTCAAAACCGATTATTACAGATATTTTGAACCGATATATATGTCTGGTGTAAAATGAAAATTGATGTGAATATTAAGAATAACACAGGCTCTGAAAAAAAACTTTCTTTAAATGCTTTTAAATAATTTTAGCAGCAGTTGGTTTTGAAAATGACAGATACCAATAATCATAAAAATGTTTAATATCGGTGGAGATAATCGACTAGGCCAATGTACATATTAGAGGTTGACCGATATGAGTTCAGGGCCGATACCGATACCGATACCGATTATTACAAATCAAGCAGACCAATAACCAATATTTTGAACTGATATATGTGTCTGGAGTAAAAATTAAGATTGGTGTCAAAATTAAGAATAACGAGGGCTTCGATGAAAAATTTCTTTAAATGGTTTTCAATTATTTTATCAGCAAATCGGTTTTGAAAATGACTGATACCGATAACAATAAAATTTTTAATATCGGCACCAGTAATCAACTAGGCCGATATCAGGGCCGAAGTCGATACCGATTATTACAAATCAAGTAGACCGATAACCAATATTTTAAACTGATATGTGTATTTGGGGTAAAAAATTAAAATTGGTGTCAAAATTAAGAATAAACAAGGGCTCTGACAAAAATATTCATTAAATGCTTTAAATCATTTTTTTGGTTTTGAAAATGACAGATACCAATAACAATAAAAATGTTTAATATCGGTGCCGATAATCAACCAGGCCGATATTAATATTAGAGGTCGACCAATATGTGTTTTTCAGGGCCAATGCTGATACCAATTATTACAGATCAAACAGACTGATAACTGATATTTTAAACTGATATATATGGTGTAAAAATAAAAATGAATGTCAAAATTAGGAGTAACGGGGGCTCTGACATTAAAATTTATTTAAATGCTTTTAAATTATTTTATTGGCACATCGGTTTTAAAAATGACAAATACCGATAATCATAAAAATGTTTCATATCAACGCAGATAATCGGCCATTCCAAAATATATATTAGAGGTCGACCAATATGTGTTTTTCAGGGCCAATGCTGATAAAGATTTTTACAGATCAAGTAGACCGATAACTGATATTTTGAACTGATATATATCTGTGTAAAAATAAAAATTTCTTAAAATGCTTTTGAATTATTTTACCAGCATATCAGTTTTGAAAATGTCCAATACCAATAACCATTAAAATTCCTAATATCAGTTCTGATAATAGGTTAACCCCTAATATATATGCAACAATAAAAAAGCAACTACATTTATAGTAGTACATACACACTTATGGTGTCACAGGAAAATCACGTTTTTTCCATTATTTATGCATTAATTGTATATGGTGTTTATAACAATATTAGCACATTTTAATATCTGAATTAAAAGAGATTTAATTTAATATTGCACATTTAGTCCTGTCTCGGGTTGCTGTGAAAGCTGTGAATTGGATTCCATGAGAACTCTATCTGCAGCAAAGTGAACCATTACTCAAGCTAACTGCTTTTTCCACCAATCAGACACAGTAACTGCCCGTATGCTACTCTGATTGTCATGGTACCACCATGAAGCAGCACAGAACTCTGGGTAAAGTCTCACAGGCCATTCAGATTGTGATTTACATGGAGGCGTTTACATGAAAGTCTTTCTAATGTTGTCTTCTCAGTTCTCACTCATCTCTGTTTGTTTTATGTGCCTAATTAGATGAATTAAGATAATGATGCACTTCAAAAACAACATGCAGTCTATTTTCATACCATTATATGGCATAGCAAATAACTTTTATGAACACAGATTGATTTTCTGTGCATGCAGAACCTAATATGACCTATTTTCCAAATGTCTTACTATACACAACAGACAAAATGCTAGCAATGTTTGTTTACAATGTAAAAGCAATATGTAAGATGGGTATTTACTGACCTAGGGAAATTTTATCAGATAAAACACTAAACCAACACATGCAAAATTCTTAACCAAACGCATGTAATTATATAAACAGATTATGCATGGAGAAATAAGCAGAATTTATAAATACTTATATTATCAAAATTAATAAGGTTAAATATCATAGTTCTGGCATTGCATACGATGATTTAGGACATGATTTAGGTCTGTTCCAGAAACACACTATTAATATCATACTTGTAAAATCTGCATCATGCCTGTTTTAGTAGTAGACTGTGTAGCGTTCACAATGAAGCTCTATGAGAGGCGTCTGTGCACTTGCTACTCACCAAACGCCTGTCATCGCCAAAACGGGTTTCAATTCAGCTCCTCTGCGTTCGCTGAAGCCCATCTGCGCAAAAACGACGCACTTTATCGACGACAGTTTCGGCGTTTTAATACAAAAGTCTGTTTTCGTTCGCATTAGATTCGCAGAGAGCGCCGCGGATCTCAGACCTCTGCTGCTCATTTGCTTTGATGTGACGTAATGCGCCTCTCGCGATGACGTAATGCGGAATCTCTCCACTCTACCCAGCCATCGGTGCTCTGCGGAAATATTAATAAATATTAGTAAAATTAAAGAGGAGGGAAAATGTTGTTCTTGTATTATGTGTTATCAATTTTAATAAATATTTGATGTGGGAAAAAATGTTATGAACATAATTTTTGTGACAAATGTTTTTATTTTTTAATATGTAGCTGTTATCATTTATTTACTTTTTTTTTTGTTCACATATGAAAACATTAAATTAAAATAAATTAAACATGTGTGTATGTTGCAGAAAATATATTGATTTATTTACGTTTTGTTTTCACAATAGTCCTGAAACTTTTTTATCCCCCAGACCCGGAATAAACTTAATACGTGATTGTATTCGCCATTCAACATCAAAACCTTCGGAACCCTGAAAGGCTTTTTTCACTTTCTCAGTTTTGTCTATTGTGTCAGTGGTGAATGAAGGCCTCCCTGTTGCTTAGTAACGGCGCTCGCACGGTGAAAGCGGGGGGCTGGAAACAAAGTATGAAACAGGCCGCGACGTGCCACAATGCCGAGATATGTGTCAACATTTATCATATCGCGCTTGATGGGTCAAAAATAAAATAAATAACATTCATGGCTCAACGTTCTGCGCTTTAGCAGCGAAAAATGTAAGTACTAAGAGCGTGAATCACAGTCAAACCTGTTGTGTTGCTGTAGTCAGCTGATACATGCGACTATTAACCTTGTTTAACCTGACTTCATTACTAATTAACTTATGATAACGGTGTTTATTTTGTGCCGACGGTAGTTAAAGAGCTGTTTTGATTAATGTCAATAACACAACACCAATATATGATCATGTTGCAGAACCCAATGTTTACCAGACAAATATTTTTTAAAAACAACAAATCAAAGTACTATAGTAATGAATTTTGGTTTGCAGATTTTCAGATGTGTTGAGAGATGCCTGACATAAAGTTACTCAAGCTTCCTTCAAGTGAAGGAGCATTCTTACAAGGTAAAGTGCAATATCAAAATCAAGACATTATTTTTCAACACGTTTTCTGTGAATGTGCGAGACTTCCGGTTCATTAGCCGCTATAGGGAAATAGCGAGAATTGAAACGTGCAGTAAACGGTAAAAGTGTTTGCACTACAACCCAATGTGTTCATAATTAAGATAATACATTAAAATAATATGGTAAGACACACTAGTTTGCAATATCAAGCAGCAAAATGGGTTTTGTACTGCTAAATATGAACTAAATGACACCGGAAGTCAGAAACATTAAATTTACAAATGGTTGCGCAAATATTAATAGTTACAATGAATTCAACAAAGTTGAGTTCAGTAATAAACAATAAAGCATCCTAAAAGGCAACAATCATTTTTTAACGCAACCCAGTGTGTTCATAATTAAGATAACACATTAAAATAATATGGTAAGACACACCAGTTTCCAGTATCAGGCAGCAAAACAACTCGTTTTGTACTGCTAAAAATAGCTGGAAGCGAATCTGGAAGCCAGAAACATCAAATTTACAAATGGTTGTGTAAATATTAATAGTTTCAATGAATTCAACAAAGCTGAGTTCAGCAATAAACAATAAAGCATCCTAAAAGACATAAAAAAAAATGTGTTCTTACAAGGTAAAGTGCAATATTGTTTATCAGTTTTATTTGCTAAGCATGGAGTATCCATCTCATTTTTCTACACGGAAACAAGCCGTTTTCTAAATGTGCGAGACTTTTGGTTCAATAGGGATTGTTATATAGGGAAATAATGAGAGGAAAAACATTTAGTAAACAGTAAAACTGATTGCACTGCAACCCAGTGTGTTCATAATTAAGATAATACATTAAAATAATATGGTAAGACACTCCAGTTTGCAATTTCAAGACACAAAACGAGTTGTTTTGTACTGCTAAAAATAGCTGGAAGCAAATCTATAAGCCAGAACCATTAAATTTACAAATGGTTGTGCAAATATTAATAGTTACAATGAATTCAACAAAGTTGAGTTCAGCAATAAACAATAAAGCATCCTAAAAGACAACAAAAATGCATTCTTACAAGGTATAGTGCAATGTTGTTTATCAATTTTATTTGCTAAGTATGGAGTATCCACCTTATTTTTCAACACAGAAGCAAACCGTTTTCTGAATGTGCGAGACTTCCGCTTTTAATAGGGATTGTTATATTGGGAAATAACGAGAGGAATAATGTTCAGTAAACGGTAAAACTGATTGCACTGCAACCCAGTGTGTTCATAATTAAGATAATACATTAAAATAATATGGTAAGACACCAGTTTGCAATATTAAGCTATTAGCTGGAAGCGAATCTAGAAACCAGAACCATTACATTTACAAATGGCTGCGCAAATATTAGGTTACAATGAATTCAACAAAGTGGAGTTCAGCAATAAAAAATAAAGCATCCTAAAAGACAACAAAAAATGTCTTAATGCATGTTTCTGGGCTTATTTTGAACAATTAATCCATGCACATTATTCTAAATGAAAAATGAGTATTTACTCACCCTCATGCCATCCAAGATGTAAATGAGTTTGTTTCTTCATCAGAACAGATTTGGAGAAATTTAGCATTAGGACTTAGCTCACCAATGGATTCTCTGTAGTGAATGGGTGCCGTCAGAATAAGAGTCTAAACAGCTGAAAAAACATTGCAATAATCCACAAGTAATCCACACCACTCCAGTCCATCAATTAATGTCTTGCGATAAGAAAAGCTGCATGTTTGTTCATAATTTTGCTTTCTCCAGGAAAAAAGTCGACTCATCTGAATCAGGTGAAAAATATGCACAGATCAAACAATGTTTACAAGCCAAAACAATCCAAAATAGTGATATGTGGGTGGAGAACAAAAGAGGACAAGTTTTTTACTTGTGGATTATTGTGATGTTTTATCAGCTGTTTGGACTCTCATTCTGACGGCACCCATTCATTGCAGAAGATCCACTGGTGAGCAAGAAATGTAGTGCTTCATGTAATTCAGAGTCGACTCTTCTTTTGTAGAAAGCAAAATTATGAACAAACATGCAGCTTTTCTCTTCACAAAATGTTAACTGATGCACTGGATTGATGTGGATTACTTCTGGATTATTGCAATGTTTTTATCAGCTGTTTGGACTCTCATTCTGACGGCACCCATTCACTGCAGAGGATCCATTGGTGAGCAAGTAATGATAAATTTCTCCAAATCTGTTTTGATGAAGAAACAAACTCATCTGCATCTTTGGTGGCCTGAGGATGAGTAAATTTCAAGCAACTTCTAATTTCTTTTGGGTGAACTATTCATTTAAAGTTTCAGTATGTGAGATCTTCGTGATCTCTGTGATCAAAGTCAGTTGTACGTTTCAGAGCAGGGAGAGACGGTTACCTCCAGCAGGCGTCGCAGCTGTGCTCTGGTTAACACACCAGCACCATGTGTGAACAAAGCAATATTTCACATCCAGGAACTGACGTCCAAACTGGAAAACTGGGGACAACAGGTAAAATCAAACAAAACCTGAAGATGGAAAGTATTATTTTATACCATTACTGACCAAGACTCGAATACAATAATTTAACGCCTAGATCAAAACCAGCACTACACAGATCAAACCCAGATTGAGATTACAGTTATATAGCTTGAATTGCATGTTATTTTCTTTGCTCTCATATTACATAATGAATGAATAATAAATGTCTCTTGTCTTGTAGGGTGATAATGCTCAGCATGAAACTGCACATGAAAACAAGCATGGTATCATTTGGAAGTGAGCCATAAAGCATTATAGATTTTCCACATCACATACATCAATTGTAACCCTATTTCCAGTAAGATAGCACATATAGTCAGCGGGTTTGTATAGGTTTATACCTATTATATAGCATGTGGGCTCTAACATATCATCAGAAAATGAGTTATTAATATTATTATTTGCCTTTGTGTTTTAGATGTGTTTCTGCTGATGGCAAAAATGCTGAGCTGAGTATTGAAGGCATGGGGGTTTGTGTAGAAGGTAAGGATGGACAGTCTTGGATCTCCTTAATATTTTGGTTATAATATGCATTTAGTTTTCTTTACATAGTGGGAGGTTTTACAATTTTTTAGTTTTCATTTTAATTTTGGTTTAAGTTTTAGTAGTTTTTCTGTGCTTTCTATTAGTTTTTGATTTTTTATTTAGCTTTAATTTATTATTTTTTTAGTCATTTAGGGTACTTCTGCTTATTTCAGTTAGTTGCCCTGGGAGCATTTATAATTTTTGCTTATATTTTAGGTTTATCATCTAATATCTGTATTTCATTTTATTCAATCTTTGTTTTAATTAAAAATATTTAATAGTTTAGTTAGCAATAATACCATAATAATAATAATGAATTTTTCATTTGTAAATAGACAGTGGAGTGTTGACGTCTTTCTGGAAAGAGACCGCAGACGTCCTGATGGAGGTGATGAGTTTGATTGAGCGTCTTGAGTTGGATCGGAGAGATGCGGAGAAGGCTCTGCAGGAAGAAAAGGAAAAAAGAAAGAAACTTGCAGAGAAACTGGACAGTCTCCGTCTCTGGAAGCAGAATGAGTTTCCTGTAGCAATGCAGAAAGGTCAGAATGGATATTGATTACGACATGCAATTTATGTTTAAACAGTTTTTTCAGCACTAACGTTTTACTTCAGACCCAGTAATGTGGCAATAAATGGTCTATTCTGTTCTGTTCTATTACAATGTAACAAAAATATTTAGAATGGTAATCAAAAACACAAAAATGGTTAAATATAAACTGAATACACTACCGGTCAAAAGTTTTTGAACAGAAATATGTTTTTTAAAGTCTCTTCTGCTCACCAAGCCTGTACTTATTTGATCCAAAGTACAGCAAAAACAGTAGATTTTTGAGATGTTTTTACTATTTAAAATAACTGTTTTCTATTTGAATATATTTTAAAATGTAATTTATTCCTGTGATTTCAAAGCTGAATTTTAGCATCATTACTCTACTCACACAATCCTTCAGAAATCATTCTAATATTCTGATTTGTTGCTCAAAAAACATTTATTATTATTATTATTATTATGTTAAAACAGCTGAGTATTTTTTCAGCTTTCTTTGTTGGATAGAAAGTTCAGAAGATTTGAATTTATCTGAAATAGAAGTCTTTTTTAACGTTATAAATGTCTTTATCATCTCTTTCGATCAATTTAAAGCATCCGTTTCTTTCCAAAAAAAAAAAAAAAATATATATATATATATATACAGATTCCAAGTTATTTTAAATAGTAAAAGTATTTCACAGTATTACTGCTTTTGCTGTATTTTGGGTAAAATAAATGCAGGTTTGGTGAGCAGAAGAGACTTCTTTAAAAAAACATAAAAAATCTAATATTTAAAAAAAACTGGTAGTGTATAAAGTAATTTATATTAATAGAAATACAGTAAATGTTAAGGGCAGTGAAATACAATATAAAATCTTAAAATGATTGTTTTTCATTTATCCAAAATTTCAATTTTGTTTAGTTTAAGTAGATGTACTGAAATGACTAAAACTGAAATAAAAGTTCATGAAAGCTAAATAGACATTTTATTTAAAAAAATAATAAAAATGCTTAAACACTCACAATGAAATTGCTAAAATGTATTAAACTAAGATTAATAAATACTAAAATATATGGTAATAACACTGTTTTTTTGACATTTCCTAATGTGACAGGAAGTATCCTCCCTTAAATAAGCTTTATTTTTGCAAAACAATGAAATTATGTAAAGTAAACGACTGAATTAGGAAAGTAGGATTCCTATTAAGTTACTGTTAGATTATATGTAGCATTTTAAAAGGATAGTTCACCAAAAAAATCACCCTTAAGGTGTTCCAAACCTGTATGAGTTTCTTTCTTCAGTTGAACACAAAAGAACATATTTTGAAGAATGTTGGTAATCAAAAAGTTGACGGTAGCCATTGACTTCATATTTTTACCCATCAACAGTATATTTTCCCATACAATAAAAGTCAGTGGCTACCGTCAACTGTATTTCCATCATTACCAAGTAAATAATGACAGAATTTAAATTTTCCAGGAAAAGCAAGACATGCATGTTTTAAACACAAGCATGTTGGTGAACTCAAGCTAACAGACATGGGCTGAACGTCACAAAATTTATGTTATAGGGTCTTTAAAAAAGTTTAACTAACAAAATAGTGTGTTTTCTGCTCCATCCTTGACTTTTCGCATCCGTCCGTCTTATATTTGCACGGTCAGAGCGTGAAGCCTGCAGCGCAGACATCGCTGAGCTGACGTGGCAACTGAAAATGAGGAGAGATCAGCTGCCGCAGGTGAGAGACAGACTGACCCGCACGGAGGTGCTGAACCGACGTCTGAAGGAGGATATCGATTTTATGAGGAAACACGGGCCGCTCGTGCACGAGAGACTCCAGCTGGAGAGTGAAATCATGAAGCAGATCCGAACAGCACAAAGCGAGGTGTGTTTACTGCGAAACCTGTTTGTTGGCTTGTTTAGAGGACCTGAAATCAATAAGACAAAACCAAAGAGAAGAGGGGATGGAGGTCTAACTAAAGAGTCCAGAAAGGAGCGCAACAGTAGCCACCCACTTTTTCAAAGAATTCATCAATAAAGAGGGCTAAACTTAAGTATTTTAAATTTGGAAAAAAGTGTTCTTATAATTTTTTGTGAATGAACTGTGCTCTTTTAGTATAATATATATACTATTATAGATTTTATATTTTTAATTATATTTTATATTAAATTTAATTTAAATTTTAATTAAAATAATTTAAATAAAATTTTAAATTTTAGTAATTTTATGTGCTTTCATCATTTTTATTTTATTTTATTATTTAGCTTTAATTATTTTTGTTTCAGTTTTAATTCAACTCGATTTACTTGATATTCATCATTTTTTCACCTAATAGTTATATTCATTTTGATATTTAATTTTATTTCTGCTTTCAGTTAACTAAAACGTTTTTTTATAATTTTAGTTTTGGTTTACAGTAACAGCACTGACTATCCATCCCAGTCAAATATGAAAAATTATGGACAAAACTGATTATCATATCATCTGATGTCCCTGATTATCATAATAAAATAAAATATATTTCAACTGTTTTTAAATCAGTCATGAATAAAGCATTGTCTGATTACTATATTTATTCATAAAGACATTATCACAAATGTTTTTCTAGGCCACTGAGACATTTTCAAACATCTCTCAGAAGCTAAGGAGTCTTCAGCAGGAGTTAAAAAATGAGGAATTCAGAGCAGACCTTAGGAAAGGAGAAATGAACAAAGAAATGGAAACGATCAGAAATCATCTGAGTGATAAGCAGTGAGTCTTTTTTGTCATTTGGAAACTAACATCAGGCTTTCATTTTTATTTCAGTTCTCTCGTGTTATATCAATCCAGACAGAAGGTGTCACTAAAATGCTGTTCTCTCTGTCTTCACAGTTTATTTCCAATCCATCACTGTGTAAGCAGGTTATAATATCAATTTCAAAATATATTATGAAAAATCAACCACTTTATAATATTATACTAATGTAAATTAAATTCTAATTCATGTTATCTTCATTTAAAAGATATTTTATGCCATACTTTTGATCTACATTTACATCACACCTTTATTTCACTAAACTGTTTAATTTTGTAAATGTCTTACATGAAAAACATTGCTTAGAATCAGCCTCGTGGACATGTTTAGCAATTTTTATGTTGCATTTATAGATTTTAGGTTTAGTCTGTTATACTTATCATATAAGTCAACCTCTGGTTGTAAAAACACATATTTGTCATTATGCAGATAAAGGAATCAAAAACAAACAGATCATGCTAATACAGTTTCATTTAGGTTAAACTACGTATGAAGTACTGACAAAACTGAGTAGTGTTTTAACAGGATCTGATGTCATTCAGCTGCTTCCCTCCATCTGTATGAAGCGGTATACAGACATGTAAAGTGGACTACAGGGGAATGACATGATTTCTCTTTCTCTGCTTACAGGAGTGAGTTACAGCAGCTGCAGTCACAGTGTGAGGCGTTTCAAAGAAAAATGAAAGAGTCGGTAGAAAAACTAACATTGAGAGACGGCCAAATCAAAGCCTTGGTGAAAGAAACGCATCAGTTTGAGAGGCAGGAAACAGACATAAATGAAGAAGTCAGTGATTGTTTAGAATACATTCACCTGCCAGCTTGCTCACAGGATATTATTATATATATAGTGAATTTTTTGGAATATTCTAACTGTAACAGTCATAAGCTCATGTTAATTCCATTTTTTAAAAATGTAAAAATAATCCATTTGTGCTAAATATTAATTAATTCACTTAACCTTTTTTTTTTAGGTCAGAACAATAAAAGCTGAAAAAGATGATAAAGAAGAGATATTGATGATAAAGAAGAATGACATAATGCAGCTTCAAAACCAAATACAAACATCTGTAAGTACAACAGCCTGTTATTTGAGATGATATAAATCAGAGGTGAAATTATGTGCTGTGCTGGAGATGTCAACCCTCACGTCCTCTGGAGGGCAGGAAAGGCCCACGATTCCTTACACTGATCTGCTGTGTTTATTCTTTTAGAGCCTCCATTTTGTCTAAGCCCTGATTTCACAATTACACCACGCTTGAGTGAATGAGCCGCAGAGCGCTCACTTGTTTCTTTAGCAGTTTGTTTATTCCTTTTTAAATTTGTATTTTGTGCATTTTTCGTGTTGTTCTGCCACAACAGAGTTTAAAAAGTTAAGAAACTTTCCAAAAGAACAAAACTTGGTTAGACTATAGGTGGTGCTATGTGATGTTTTATTTTTCATGAATATTTGACACTACTGTTATAGCTGAAACACGAAGTGTATTGAAAATAGGCTTTTGTTTATGTGCTAGAACATACATATATATATATATATATATATATATATATATATATATATATATATATATATATATATATATATATATATACAATATAAATGGGTCAAAATTATCGATTTTAAATATATCAAAATATATCAAAACTTAATCTTTGATTAGCAATATGCATTGCTAAGAACTTCATTTGGACAACTTTAAAGGCGATTTTCTCAACATTTTGATTTTTTTGCACCCTCTTGATTCCAGATTTTCAAATAGTTGTATCTCGGCCAAATATTGCCTTATCCTAACCTATGCTTTCAGATGATGCATAAATCTCAATTTCACAAAATTGACCCTTATGACTGGTTTTGTGGTCTAGGGTCACATATATGCAAAGATGCTTAAAATATGATATTTTGTGTGTGGCTAGCATTTCAGTTTGTGCACAACATGTGAATATAGTTGAATTTAGCCTCCAAACAAAGACTTGAATATGAAAAAGTGAAAGTAATAGTAAACAAATGTAAATAATGGGCATTATTGTGTTTATCAGAAACTTGAAGGTGATGAAAAGGTGTCTGTGTTGGATGCAAACTTAACCCAAAAGTGCCATGACTTATCAACCCTGCGAGACAAAAACAAAGAGCACAAATTGGAAACTGAAGACTACAAGAGAAAGATCTACCAAAGGTTTGTCCCATAAACTTCAGATAACATTTTAGTTTAAATTAAATTAAAGTATATTCCTGGATGCTAATGATTGTCACTAATGATTAGCCGTGTCTGCTGTGTTTTTCAGTAATTTGTTGTGTTGTGACAGACAATAGTCTACATTTATTTCACAGTAAATGTCTGAATATAGTATTTTCCTGGTGATATTTTAATTGGTAAACTGCAATCAACAACATCATATACTCACTATACAGCAGGGGCAGAAATTAACAAGGGCTTGTGGCAAAAATGCCACCAAAATGAACAAAAATGCCCCATAAATTCAAGACAAGGGAGCAAAAAATACCCCTTTACAATTAAACAACATATTACGGCTGTCGCAATTAAAAACAGGGTTCGTACAAATACTGTAGAATTAAATCCTAAGACTTTCAAGGACTTTAAGCCGTACTTTTTAGATTTTCAAAGACAGATTTTCAATCAATGATCTCACTTAGCAAACGTCTGAAATCCTGATGTGAAACAAATGATTTGCCATATGCACGCCAAAGTCCCGAACTGAATCAAACGATTTGCGAATAGATTTGAATCATTCGATTTGTAAAATGATTTATTAACCCGTTCGGATCTAAATCAAATGATTCGCACTGCGTGCTTCGAGGTCCCAATCTGGATCAAATGATTCGCGATTCATGAAGTTCCGATCTAAATCAAATGATTCACAATACGTGATTTGAAGTTCCAATCTAAGTCAAATGATTCACGAACCTGCTATGAAGTCCCTATATAACTCAAATGACTCATGATATGCGATTTGAAGTCCCAATCCAATTGGACTCCTTCGAAACAGTGAACAGTGAATCATTACAAGCGATGTAGAAATTCGAAAATGAATTTAAATAAATATTTTAATTTGATCTGGTTTTTGCTAGTGAATCGCTTGATATGAACAATCAAAGCCACAAGTTTGAATCAATCAGAGCAGTTCCAGCTTAAATGACTCAATTGATTTGGTTCATCTGTTCCTCTTTTTGCGTCTTCAGCCATGTTTACACGACACTGTCAGGACTACCACTGGCTTAGCTTGCTAGTTTTCTGACATTAACTGAAATTAGCAAAAAAGGTATGCTTTTTTGTTGAATTGCATGAATTGTGTGAAAAGATATGTGCCTACTGAAACTTTAAAGTACCACTTCAGGAATATTGTTATTTTCAAAGGTTTATCAGGCCTTAAACTTCAAAAAGTCAAATTCAAGCACTTTAAGCACCTTGTACAAACCCTGTAAAATGAAATGTGAAAATTAATGAAAGGTGATAATTTGCAGAATTACATTTATATTCGCTCACATTGCATCAGATTTTACATGCTGTTTTGTGCAGCGTTGAGCTTTATGACCAATCAAACGCCTTTCTTTTGAACCTAGGAATGCACTGGCCAATCAGAAGCACTTAGATTAGTCAGCGCTGAAAAAGCTGGAGCTGTTGATGAATGTGTACACTCATGAATTCCCTCATCATAAACAACACGGTGCAGATGCGATTAACTTCATAGCTTCAGTAATTGTAACAGGAGTTTTTGTATAACTTGTGCTAGACTTGGCTAATGTCATGGACCGACATCATCTTCTGTGAAGCCAGAATCTGACGTGCCCAAAATGAAATTTATTATTTTGCTTATTATATCATTATTACAATATAAAGAGTGAAAATCTACAATAATGATTTCTGTCATAATATGGCAGCCCTATGAGCTCCTGTTTTTTACATGTATAATTTAGAAATAATTTTAAACAGTCTATTATTATTGACAACAGTTTAACATATTGATTAAAGTAATTGGGTAAGTCAACATATGTTTTTTTTTTGCCCTTATGAATATATAAAAAATGCCCCTGGAAATCAATTCCAAGGAGCAAGTATTGCCCCTTAATGGAAAAGTTCATTTCTGACCCTTCTGTACAGTCCAAATTTCAAGCACAATAACATAATTTTATCGAACAACAAGAAGTACAACAAAGATTTTTCACAGAACTGCAGAAAATGAAATCGATCCAAATGAAAAACAATCCACTGTTGTTACTTCCCCTAAATTTGTCCATGGTACTGCAACAACAAATGACGTTGCCTCCATAAGATCTATGAAGACCATATGTTTTCACACACAAGCCGATAAGTGCTGTTCATAAATTCTCGTTCAGTTGAATCTGTAACGCATCGTGAGAAACTATGACATGGAATAAAATCTGGATATACAGTAGTGATCCTTTCCAGCTTACGGATCAGCATTAGATTCCATGTTGGAGATGGAGACTCGAATGACAACACTATGAGAAATGTGCTGGAAATGTCTTGTGGTTCATTGGTCTGTTGTGTGAGTGTTGGATTCTTTAATTATCAACACGGAATCTGTGTTCCGCAGATCATGTCATGAAATCATGCAACAACTCTAATTCCACTTCATTAAAAATGTGTAGGTGTGTGTGGCGTTGCTACTGAAATTAAAATGCTGTGAAGCAGCACCGCAGCATGAACTAGCACAATGATTTAGCACGCAAAAAATACCTTATCCACCTTATATTGCGAGCTGTTTTCTATGAATGTGCAAGAATTCTGATTCAGAAGCCGAGACTTAGTTACTATATAGATAAGAAACTAGAAAAATAACAAACTCGTGCTACAAACTAGCATGTTTATGATTACGATAATAAATTAAAATAACAAATACCAGTTTGCAATATCAAGCAGCATAATCGACTGTTTTTGTACAGTTAAAATAACTGGAAGCGGATGACAGGTGTTCAATTGATCAATTGTTGAAATTTATGGATATTACCACGATATGTAAATTAAAAAAAAAAAATGCATAGTTGCATTTTGTTATTTAGCAACTGATACTTAAGTTTTTTATTTTTTTTTTTCCATTTCATTTAAAAAGCAAACATAAAGCAAGTTTTATTGCCAAAATGACTATATACACTACAAGTCAAAAGTTCTTTAACAATAAGATTTTTAAAGTTAAAAGCCTGCATTTATTTGTTCCAGCAAAAGTAATATTGTAAAATATTTTTACTCTTTAAAATAACTGCTTTCTAATTAAATATATTTTAAAATGTAATTTATTCATGTGATCAAAGCTACATTTTCAGCATCATTACTTCAGTCTTCAGTGTCACATGGTCCTTTAGAAATCATTCTAATATGCTGATCTGCCGTTCAAAAAACATTTTTTTTTTTAATATTATTATTATCAATATTTAAAACAGTTGAGTACATTCTTTTCAGGATTCTTTGATTTATCTGAATTTATCTGAAATAAAAAGCTTTTGTAACATTCTACACTATATCATTTAAAAGCTTGGAGTCAGTAATACTTTTATTTAGCAAGGTTGCTTTAAATTGATCAAAAGTAATGATAAAGACATTTATAATTTTGCTAAAAAATTACTATTCCAGATAAATACTGTTCTTCTGAACGTTCTATTCATCAAAGAAACCTAAAATAATTCTACTCAGCTATTTTCAGCAAAATAAGAATAATAAATGTTTTTGAGCAGCAAATCAGAATATTAGAATGATTTCTGAAGGATCATTTGACTGAAGTAATGATGCTAAAAATTCAGCTTTGAAATCACAAGAATAAATTACATTTTAAAATATATTTAAATAGAAAACTGTTATTTTAAACAGTAAAAATATTTCAAAATTTCACTGTTCTTGCTGTACCTTGGATCAAATAAATTTGAGGTTTCAGGTTTGGTGAGCAGAAAAATGTTTAAAAAAGATTAAAAATCTTTAAAAACTATATGTATGTGATTTTATGTATGTAACTTGAATTGGCACATCTTGTGTAATCAGTTGGATGTCACATACTGTATTTAGAGCATTTTCATTTCCAGTTGTGAAATTTGCTGAATGCTGTGTAAGCATTTTTTGTGAGCAGGCTGCTGTACTTTGTGGTGTGGATCTCGGGGGACGGACTGTGTTTTATGATGTTGTTTGTGGCCGTTTTGTTCCAGTGAACAGGCCGTGAGAAAGCTACTGACGGATCGTGAGCATGTCCTGCAGAAGATCGGTTTGAGCGAGAAGCAGTGGAAACCGGTCAAAACCGAGTTTGACCAGGTGTCTGCCGTTCACTCAGACACCAAAGCCGAGCTGGACCGCCTAGAGCGCCAAACCTTTCTGGAAGGGCTGAAGAACAGGGTAAGAGGACACCTGCCCCATTCAGTTCTAACTGATGAGTTTATTAGCACGTTTACTCAATAAACAAATGTGTAGCCCTTCTATGATCATTTTCTTCCCTCATAACGTTCCACACCTGCATGCTGTTATTTATTTATTTTATTTCAATAGAAAAAGTAGAATTTAAGAATTTTGTCAACACAAAGAGGTTCTTTCATAAAGGTTCTTTTTTGGCATCTGTAGTTCCATGAAGAACCTTTTCAACTTCTAAAAGGTTCTTTGCAGTGGAAAAAGGTTCTTCAGACTATTAAAATGTTCTTCAAATTAAAGGAATAGTTCACCCAAAAATGAAAATTCTGTCATTAGTTTCTCACCCTCATGTCGTTCCAAACCCATAAGACCTTTGTTCATCTTCACAACACAAATTAAGATATTTCTGAGGAAATCCAAGAGCTTCCTGGCCCTGCATAGACAGTAACGCAACTAAAATGTTCCCAGGTCCAGAAACGTAGCAAGGACATTGGTAAAATAGTCCATGTGACATCAGTGCTTCAACCGTAATTTTATGAAGCTACAAAAAATACTTTTTTTTGTGCAAATAAAATAAAATAATGACTTTATTCAACAATTCTCCTCATCCCGTCTGCTACAGCGCTCTATAAGAATTGTTGAAGTCCTTTTTTTTTTTCTTTGTGCACAAAAAGTCGTGAAGAAATTATGCTTTTTGAGGAAAACATTTCAGGATTTTTCTTCATATAATGGACTTCATTGGTGCCCTGATTTTGAACTTCCAAAAAATAGTTTAAATGCAGCTTCAAAGGGCTCTAAATGATCCCAGCCGAGGAATAAGGGTCTTATCTAGCGAAACGATCAGCATTTATTTCAGAAAATAAAAATTTGTATACTTTTTAAGCACAAAAGCTGGTGTAGCACAGGCTCTGGGATGCACGTTCAGGTACTATTGAATCATGTTGAAAGGTCATTCGGAACGTAGGCGGAACCACAGACCCAGTGTTTACAAAGCGAACACGCAAAGACTAAGAAAGTGCAAGTAAGTCAAACGCTGTTTACAAACAAAAAGGTACAACGATGTCGGACGATTCTGGAGTTGTAGGAGAAAATAAAATGGAGTTTTTCGACATACTCTACCTTTTTGAACCGGAGTACACAGACAATGAACTTGTGGTGATTCAAAGACGTGATTCGTCGTAGTGATGGGAAGTTCGGATCATTTTACCGGCTCGGACCTTTGAGTCTCGTTCAGCAAAATGAACAAATCTTTTTGAGTCATTTCGTTCGTTTTAGCCAAATCAGCATCATGTGACAGCCCCATAAGATGAACGAACGACTCGAAAAACCTGAAGACTCGAAACAGGTGAACTAATTCCAGTACAGAACCTAATAGGATGTTGCGCATGCGCGACTGAACGAATCACTCCCCGAGACGACTCGTTCTTCCCGAGTCACATTAAAGATTCGTTCAAAATGAAAGAATCGTTCAAGAATGATCCGTGGACGTGCATCCCAGAGCCTGTGCTACACGAGCTTTTGTGCTTAAAAAGTATACAAGTTTTTATTTTTCGAAAACAATGACTGATCGTTTCGCTAGATAAGATCCTTCTTCCTTGCTTGGGATCGTTTAGAGCCCTTGAAGCTGTATTTAAACTACATTTTGGAAGTTCAAATTCAGGGCACCAATGAAGTCCATTATATGGAGAAAAATCCTGAAATGTTTTCCTGAAAAAACATAATTTCTTTACAACTGAAGACAGAAAGACATGAACGTCTTGGATGACAAGGGGGTG
Source organism: Labeo rohita (assembly GCF_022985175.1). Taxonomy (NCBI): domain Eukaryota; kingdom Metazoa; phylum Chordata; class Actinopteri; order Cypriniformes; family Cyprinidae; genus Labeo; species Labeo rohita. Next base: position 4,813,425 of record NC_066892.1, on the reverse strand, counting down.
AGTAAATTATTTGTAAATTGTTGTTCTGGAAGTGGACTTCTCCTTTAATGACAGAATTTTAATTTTTGGATGAACTATGCCTTTAAGATAATGTGTTTATAGAGAATTATACTAAAGTCACTTCTGACCTGCTCGGATTTTGTTTTTGTCTTGTTTCCCATGTTTTCATAATCAGGTGATGTGATTTTGATGTCTTTTCTTTTTGGTTGGCAGAAAGAGATAGACAAAATGAAGAGCCTGATAATGACTGAAATGACCACATTAGATATTCTCAAGGTAAAACCTGTCATTCCAATGATGATAATTGATGAAGCAATGCCAGTGTTGCACTAGTCTGTGTATACATTTTCTGTGTCTATTAATGTTTGGTATTGATAATTGATTGCATGTTTTATGTTCAGGGTAATAGGGACGCAGAGGCAGCCGAATATAATCGTGAACAAACAGACTGTGAGAGGGTGAAAGGTGAGCTGGAGAAAAAGTATGAAGACGCTTTGTCTACAACCACTCAACTGGAGACTGAGGTGGAGCAGCTGAGACAGACATACACAGAAAAATCTGAGGTAAATCTGCTGGGCATACGGTAAATATTGCTGGTTTACTGTAAAAATCAAGTATTGGCTAATTTCAAGTTCAACAACAACGGTTTTACCTTTTTATTGACAAACACTGATGAATTTATTAAGAAAGTAAATAGGGTCAGTATTGATTCATGTTGACTGTAAGGTCCAGTGAAGTTATTACTGAGTTAAGTAAACGTTAATTAAAAGTAACTCTGTTTATATTCATTCTTTTTGTTTTGTTTTTTTCAGAAAATTGAAAACTTGAAAGCAAAACTAAGTGAAATGCACACCGCACACAGAAGCCTCTCAGATGATTTTGAGGAGCAAAAAAAACACAGTCAGGAATCTTTGAATTCCGTGAAGGTGAAAATAAAATTAAACTTGATTTATATTACAGTAAATACATTTCATATCCAACAATATTGCAGATTTCTACTTAAAACGCTTACTTAAAAACTTTAAAAGTGGTGAAATGATTCCATTTGTATTCCTTTAACAATAGTATGTTATTATCTGCTATTTGCTACTGTATTTAATTATAGTTTATTTGCTATTAGGAAAGCCTTAGAGTGGTGTTATTGAGGTATGAGGAGATTTCAAACCACATCAAAGAGCTCGACCTGAAGTCTCAAGAGTTAAAACGAGAATCAGACGAGATGGAGCAAACTGTCAGCACTATGCCAGACATTATAGCAGAGCTACAGTAAGAAATACTGTACACAATATATGTTTGATTACATATATATGTATAAAATTTCCATGCTTGCTTTAATTTGTTTGTTTCAGGGGTTTGTCAAACACTATGGTGTTCAAACATGGGACAGCCACAGTAGTGATGGATAACGTGCACAGGGATATAGCTTCCTGCGTACAAAGGAAGTCTCATCACGCACAGATTCACTCAGCGCTGTTCACTCAACGGCGGGCTGTCATGAAGGACACAGAGGTTAAGAGCCCTTTCTTTTATATTTACATTTATGTCAAGATTATTTTGTCAGGGCTTCCTATATGGGCTGATGCTAGATCAGCTTTGCTATTTAAATACTTATAATCCAGGTTAACAAATGTTTTCTTTACATATCAGAAGACAGATCAGCTGAAGCCGAACGAGCATGAGTGCATTTGATAGGTTAGGGGATTTGATGTGCTCCAATCACCATTCAAGCTGAAATTACCTTTATAAATATTTAGATTTCCTTTGTATTATGATGCGCCGTGTCATTTTTATGAAATACCCAGTGATACCAAATGTGACCCTGGACCACAAAACCAGTCGTAAGGGTAAATTTTTCCAAATTGAGATGTATACATCATCTGAAAGCTGATGTATGGTTTGCTATAATAGAACAATGTTTGGTCGAGATACAACTAACAAAAATCTGGAATCTGAGGGTGCAAAAAAAGAAATAAAAAAACTGAGAAAATCACCTTTAGAGTTGTCCAAAGAAAGTTCTTAACAATGCATATTACTAATCAAAAATTAAGTTTTGATATATTTACAGCAGGAATTTTACAGGATCTTTACTTAATATCCTAATGATTTTTGGCCTAAAACAAAAATCAATAATTTTGACCCATACAAATATACCCCAGCGACTTAAGACTGGTTTTGTGGTCCAGGGTCACAAACGATTTCAAGACACTGAGAACAAAACATATGCAACAAAACAAAACGTTTGTCAAGTATTATCTATTGTTAGCTCGTTGTGTTGACAGCAGCTTTATGTCATTAATATTTGCAGGGATATGCACATGAAATGTGGTTATAGCAAACATTTGGAAAAGTACAATATTAATGTACAGTTGAGGTCAAAAGTTTGCAGAATGTGCAAAATGTTAATTATTTTACCAAAATAGGAGGGATCATACAAAATGCATGTTATGTTTTTATTATGTAGTACTGACCTGAATAACATATTTCACATAAAATACATTTACATATGATCCACAAGAGAAAATAATAGTTGAATTTATTAAAATTACCCCGTTCAAAAGTTTACATATGCTTGATTTTTAATACTGTGTTGTACCTGACTGATCCACAGCTGTTTTTTTTTTTTTTTTTTTTGGTTGTTATTGTTGATAGTTGATCATCCTTCAGGTCCCACAAATTCTTTAGTTTTCCAGCATTTTTGTGTATTTGAACCCTTTCCAACAATGACTGTTTGATTTTGAGATACATCTTTTCACACTGAGGACAACTGAGGGACTCATATGCAACTATTACAGATGATTTAAACACTCACTGATGCTCCAGAAGGAAACACAATGCATTAAGAGCCGGGGGGGTGAAAACTTTTGGAATTTAAAGAACAGGGTAAATTTAATTTATTTTGTCTTCTGGGAAACATGTAAGTATCTTCTGTAGCTTTTGAAGGGCAGTACTAAATGAAAAAATATGATATTTAAGCAAAATAAGAAAAATGTACACATCTTCATTCTGTTCAAAAGTTTTCACCCCCTGGCTCTTAATGCATCGTTTTTCCTTCTGAAGCATCAGTGAGCGTTTGAACCTTCTGTAATAGTTGCATATGAGTCCATCAGTTGTCCTCAGTGTGAAAAGATGGATCTGAAAATCATACAGTCATTGTTGGAAAGGGTTCAAATACACCTGTTCAGGACAATCAGCTATCACTTAAAAAAAAAAAACAGCTGTGGATCATTCAGGTAATAACAGTTTTAAGAATCAAGTGTATGTAAACTTTTAAATGGGGTCATTTTTATAAATTCAACTATTATTTTCTCTTGTGGACTATATGTAAACGTCTTTTATGTGAAATATCTGATTCAGGTCAGTACTAAATAAAAAATAACATTTGTATGATCCCTCTTAATTTGGTAAAATAATTAACATTTAGCAGATTGTGCGAGGTGTATGTAAACTTTTGACCTCAACTGTATATAAGCAACTATGAGATATTGCATTTACACAACAGTTTGACGGCACAAGTGTGTAAATACATAAAAAACCAACCAAAGTGTCTTTAAAAGCCCTCTTTTGTGCAGAACTACTTCCTTCCACCACGGATTCAAATCTCAAGTTGACAGTTTAACAGCTGAGCCTATTTCTAAATACATTTGTAATTAAAATGTCTTTTCTTGGACCAAATGTCCCGTTGAACTTGCAAAGATTTCTGCGATTTCAGACGATTTGTGAAGATTTTTACGTCCCGAAAAGGATTTATGTTTTAAAACACAATCAGTGCATTAATATCGTCTGTTTGTGTGTCTTCTGACATGCACAAATGAAATCCTTAATGTTTCAAGCACCTTTGCTCTGAAATCTCCGCCATTCAATATTACACCTCTACGAACATTTCCACTAATAATTTGATGAAAGCTCTTATAATTTTCTGTCAGAGATAATATGTTATGTTTTGCATGAAACCCACGTATTATCACTTCATTTTCGGAGGGAAAAGCTATTTATTGGGGGAGTTGAGTTTCGGGATTATGGCCTCAGTCAGAGCCCGGCGCCTGATGAAAGTCTCACATGGCTTATCTAATGTGAAATCGCCATGTGGTATATAGTTTCATTAAACGGTGATCAAGAATGCATTAGTTCAAAACAAGAAAAGGCAATGGGGCTTAATCCGCCATGCGCGCAGAAGCAGCAAACTCCAAACAAGTTGTTGGTGCGAGACAGGAGCCGAATTAAAAGTCCTCCCTCATAGAGCCAGTCTGCCATTAACTTGCTGCAGGGCAGCAGAGCAGAGAGTCTCTTTAGACTTCTCACAGGAAACAATAAAGCAGCACAAAGATTCATCGCCCAACAGAAATGTTCTGACTTTTAACATTTCCAACAAAGAGAGATTGTGTCAGAGTGCCTTCGATTGACCTGAGGCGCGTCGTCGGGACGTCACAGTCATGAGATGTTAATGAACATAGGAAATATGGATAGTGACGCACAACAGCGGATGACGACCGCAGCGTCATGTGTTTTAGATGAGAGGGGCATGCTTATTAGAAAAAGGCTTTTTGTTTTTAGAGTACACTGTTTTTTTTTCTTTGTTTATTAGAAAGAAGTGAACATTAAAAAAAAAAAAAAAAAGAATTGTGATTAACATAATATAATTTTGACTTATTGTCAGATGTTTTTTTTTTTTTTCCAATATTGCAAAACTTTAATTGTCTCAACTGGGATTTACTTTATTTCATCTAACTGAAATTTGTATTTCACGTACTTACACCGTACAGTGACTATTTGTTATTTCAAAATTTTGCACAATTACTGGTTTTATTTTTATTCATTTTTTTTTGTCTATTTATTTCATTGTTTTGTTTTATTTATAATTTTTTTCCCCTTTTGTCTGAGGTAGAAACAGACTTCCATATAAGGTACATTTAGTGAGGTTTATGCATAAAATATAATGAACAATTTAATAAAACAAGAAAAGAACAATTGTAAAAATAAATGTCATATGTATATTTATATATATATATATATATATATATATAGGTTGATTTTCAGATTTGCTTTTTTTGTTTTAAATATTTATTTTAGACGTTTATATTCCTTTTGACATTATAATAAATATATAAATATAAAGTAATTTAATGAATTCTATAGGTTGATTTTCAGATTAGCTTTTTATTTTAAATATTTATTTTTAGACCTTTATATTTCTTTTGACATTATAATAAATATATAAATATAAAATAATTATTTAAATGCTATTTATTAGGGATGCACGATATTATCGGACTGATATCGGAATCGGCCGATAATGGCTTTAAAAGTAAATATCGGCATCGGCCCGATATGAAAAATTATGCCGATATGTCTTGCCGATAAGGGAAATATGTTAACTTGGTGTGCAGGGTGCGCTAGCGATTAGATCAGGTCAGCAGTGTGGCTCATTCTTGAAATAAAGTTTTGCCTGAATGGTAATTGCATAAATGGCTTTATTTAAACTGAGAATGGATGTACAGAATGAGGCTTTGGTGTGTGATAACAGAGCAAACAATTATAGCACGTGGCAGGTCCTGTAATGCCTGTTCGGCAAGAAGTAGGGATGTCAGTTTTCGATTATTTCCATGATTGATTGTCGTTTAAATGTTAACTTTAATGCAAACTGCGTCTATTGTAGTGACATATAGTGACATGACAGGATGTGCAATGCCACTCGAAATGCCAGCGTCCTCAACCGAATTATTATTTTTTTTTTTTTGTCTTAGTAGCAAGTAGCATGACTATGAAACAAATAGATGTAAATATGGTCATCTGATAAAAAATGAAGAGAGCGCGCTGCTGTTCCGTTTGGGATCATTTTACTGTATCATACCAGTCACTAGACCGTTGAATGTGCCTTTTTTAAATGCTTTCACGGTGCTCGTTGTTGTATTTTGAAACAGGATCGCAATGTTTGCAATTGACATGATCAGCATTTAAAATAAACTGATCCCAAAAGTATTTACGGCGCGCGGGCGGTGAACCTCTTTCACCGACGGCGCTAAGGCAGAACACACCGTTACTCATACGAACATTTTTACGTGAGTATTATGACACAAATGAGGTACAAAGCCTTTTTTTAAATAATTGATTAGCAGGCAAATGTTATACATAGCGACCAAGGTCGGATTCATGCCGTTCGAGTCCATAGATTTAAAGCAATAGGCGGTTGTGTTCTGTTTTGCCGGTAGGTTACACATTTCCACGAACTATAATAAATAATATTTATAGTTTCTTCCAAATCCTCATCATCTCACCCTTTAATTTCGCAGGTTTATTATCTTGGCGGACCCAGGATTTGGTTTTCAAGTAAAAGACCGCTTGGTAAACCAGAGAAGATGAACATGTTGGTATTAGTGTGCAAAAAAACAAACAAACAAACAAACAAACAAAAACATGCAAGCACTGTCACAGTCAGTCAGTTTAGTTTTACTTTAATTTTGAAAAGCTTGTTATCTTTGCCATTTGTCTCAGGTTATGGAGGCTTTCTTTTTTATGTATTTGATTCCTCAGTGTTTGCTAAACGTTCTGTAATTTATTAGTCGGCATATAATACAACATGTGGTGTATTCCGGGTATGCTTTTTATTGTTTCCAAACAAAAGGATATATCGGTATCGGTATCGGCATCGGCCAAAATGAACCGAAAAATATCGGCATATCGGATATCGGCAAAAATCCAATATCGTGCATCCCTACTATTTATATAACTAACATTTTTTTTAAAATTATACGTTTATTTTTTTAAATATATTTTTTCCCCTTTTGTCTGTTCCATAAAAGGCAACTTTAATGAGGTTTATGCATAAAATATGATAATTAACATTTTCATAAAATAAGAAAAGAACAAATTAGTGTTAGATTAAGAAAAATAATATATTATTTTTAAAAATAAAATATATTTTTATATTTATATTTATACATATATGCTGTAGGTTGATTTTCAGTTTTGCTGTTTTTGTTTTAAATATTTATTTTAGACCTTTATATTTCTTTGTACATTATAATAAATATATAAATATAAAGTAATTTAATGAATGCTATTTATATAACTAACATAAAAAAACATTTATACCTTTATTTTTTAATTTAGTTTTCCCCCTTTTGTCTATTATATATATATATATATATATATATATATATATATATATATATATATATGCTATAGGTTTTTCAGATTTGCTTTTTTGTTTTAAATATTTATTTTAGACCTTTATTTTATTTATTTATATATTTTTTGACATTATAAAAAATACATAAATATAAAACAATTATATGAATGCTATTTTGATAACTAACATTAAAAAAATGCATTTATCTTTATTAGTCCCATCTGGATTTTATTTATAATAAATTTGCAATTAAATTGTCTTTCTTGGACCACATGTCCCCCCTTAAATTCTTAAGATGTCTGCACTTGGCAGATATTTTTATCCAAACCAATTGTTTCATCCGCATATTCTCTGAGAATCAATGCCATGACCTTTGCATTCCTGGTTGCATTAAGGTCAGCGTCAAATTTACCTTTATAAATATGTTTACAACCCATTTTATTTTCATAGTGTAACATATTTCTGAGTTAAACAGCATATTCAATAGAAAAAGGCAACAAATTATTACATACTAAAAAAAAATCCTTTGGAAAAACTAGCACCGATTAATTGATACGTGAATAAAGCGAGTAAACAGGGTTTTTGTGTTGACTTACAGCACAGATTATAACCTCATGACAGTTGTAACCATAAACACTTGTGCATTTCCTTTCACGATCAGTCGAGATGTGTTAAATGTAACTTGCACTTACGGACACACTCCGCTGTGACTTCCTCACAAGCTGAATTGGGTTTTTTTTTTCTCTCCCCTCATCATATTCTCATGTAGCTTGTTTACTTGATGAAGTCAGACGCTCAGTGAGTAGAAAAGCAGTAGGATGCAAAGTGCAGACACCATCAGTTTCTTATGGCCAATGAAGTGTAATTTGTCCCATTTACATTTCAGAGGTGCATCAGACGGGTTTTGTCAGCACTGCATGCAGTAATTAAGCTTTAAATCAATAGCCGGCATTTGTCATGTTTACTGCCACTCTCGGTGCTGGGTTAAACTCATCAGTTTAGCGCTGGGTCGTTTTACTGCCCAGACACACTTCATTATTCCTTATTCTCAGGTAGAGCAGAAAATGTTCTTCTCTTTCTCTCTCCATCCTTCTTTTCATAGCTCTCTTTCTCTCCACGTGTCCGATGCTGACACAGGGTTGTGGAGATTGTGGAGACAAGCAAATCAGACGGTTATTTATTGTAATTTGTTTACATACTTCCGCAAGTGCTGTATGATTACTAGAGATACTGCATTCCAAGAGGATTCGATTTAGTGTAAAACAAGCAAAATGCAAGAAAACATGCACACAATGTAGATACAATTACATGCACTTAATGGATTAGTTCACTTCCAGAATTAACATTTCCTGATAATTTACTTACCCCCTTGTAACCCCCAAGATGTTCATGTCTTTTTATCTTCAGTCTAAAACAAATTAAGGTTTTTGAGGAAAACATTCTAGGATTTTTCTCTGAAAGTGAACTAATCCTTTAAGCAACATTATAAAAAGCTTGAAAGTTACTGCATTGCATGCACAAAAATAAAATAAAAGCATCTTTTTTGTGCAGGGTTATTATTGTTAACTAAAACTGAATCTATTTAAAATATTTTTGATAATCTAAATAAAGCTAAAATAAAATGTTGCCTTGAGTTGCATTACGTTACAGCCCTACAATTACTTACTTAAAATAAAAACTAAGACTGAAATAAAAAACTAAAAACTATTAAAAATGCTCAACACACACTGCAAAATTACTAAAATTATAATAAATATTATTAAAATAAATGAAAACTAAAAAAAGTCTTGAACTGCATTAAGTTGAAGCCCTAAAATTACTAACTTAAATTTGAGATGTATTTTAGGGCTTTAACTTAATGCAATTCAAGGTGACATTTTTTTGTTTTAATTTATTTTAATAATTTTTATTTAAATTTTAGCAATTTTGCTGTGTGTTGAGTGTTTTTAATAGTTTTATTTTTAAATATACTATTACCAGCTTGAAATGAATAAAAACTAAAACTGAAATAAAATACATATAAACTAAATAGTATATTTAAAAAATAAAAACTATTAAAATGCTCAACACACTCTGCAAAATTGCTAAAATTACAATAAATATTATTAAAATAAATTAAAACAAAAAAGTAGCCCTGAATTGCATTAAGTTGAAGCCCTAAAATTACTAACTTAAATTTTAGATGTATTTTAGGGCTTTAACTTAATGCAATTCAAGGCAACTTTTTTTAGTTTTTATTTATTTTAATAATATTTATTACAATTTTAGCACTTTTGCTGTGTGTTGAGTGTTTTTAATAGTTTTTATTTTTAAATATACTATTATGAACTTGAAATAAATAAAAACTGAAATAAAAATACATTACTAAATAGTATATTTAAAAATACTATTAAAATACTATTATACTACTATAATACTATTAAAACTATTAAAAATGATCAATGCACACAGCAAAATTACTAAAATTATAATGCATATTATTAAAATAAATTAAAACTAAAAAAGTTGCCTTGAATTGCTTGAATTAATTAAAAAAATTAAATGAAATTAAAATAAATTAAAAAAAACTAATAAAAATGATAAACACACACAACAAAGTTGCTAAAATTATAATAAATATTATTAAAATAAATAAAAATGTATAAATAAAACCTAATTCTAATGCTTTTTTCTCCAAATTATTTTTTTTGCAATTACTGTCAACCAACTGGTCCCAAAGTAAAATGTGAAATGAAAGCGCAAGGTTGTGGGTTTGATTCCCAGGGATCGTGCATATTGATAAAATAACTGAAGTAGTTGCTTTGGATAAAAAAGGTCTCCAAAAATAAATGCAAAATCAATCTGCAGGTTGTTTAAATGATGCAAAATTATGCAAAAAGTGAATGAAAACTATGGGTGAGACTTCTGGTTCCTTAGCCGTCATAGGGATGTAAGGAGAAGAAAAACAATGTGCAGTAAACGGTAAAATGTTTGCACTACAAACTAGAGTGTTCATAATTAAGATAATACATTAAAATAATATGGTAAGCCACACCAATTTGCAATATCAAGAAGCAAAACGAGCTGTTTTGTACAGCTAAAAATAGCTGGATGCAGATGACACCAGAAGCCAGACACAAAAAAATGTACAAATTTACATTCATACAGGAAAAATAAGGTGGATAGTGTATCATAAAAGTGGGAAACAAAACAAAATGTAACTGTCCTCTGTATATTCACGAGTTCATGATAAAACTTGCTATGTCTAGTCATAAATAATAGTCATAATTTCGAATTTTTAATGAATCAGTTGATTCGGTTCACAAAACTGAATGATTTGTTCATGAATCGGACTAATCCAGTTCTCAAGTTCAACTCACTGACTCAATGATCCGGCGACAGAGGTTAACAGCCCACTGAAGGGCAAGATTATCAGTGAATAACTTAAATTTCGGTCTGTTCCTTGCACAAAAAGCTATCAGAACAGTTTAAGTATAGTGCCCAAGCCATTTAATCAGCTTTTGCGTCCTTCAGTTTCAGTCCCAATTCATTATACTGTAATCGCATGGAAAAGTGCATCTTCAAAATGTAATCTTGAAATTTAAAAACCGTACAGGTTTGATGTGAACTATTTCTTTAAATAGGGTTCATTCTTCATTTGCTAAGCTTCAAGTCTTTGTTTTAGTTTTTAACGGTTCATTATACATGTTAAGAGTCTCTGAGAAGCTGATGGAGAACATCCTGTGCAAATCTGTTCCAGGTTAATCTACAGAAAGCCTTAAAAGACAATCTGAAGTTAGCGCAAGAGTACCGAGAGCTGCAGAAAGCTCTGATGATTGCCAGACAAGAAGCCGTTTGTGTTTTTGACAGACGAAACAGAGCAGAGGCCTACATCCATGATCACAAGCAGGTAACTCTCATTACCGCAAACACATTTCCTTCTCTACGTCTCCTTCCGTACGTGTGTATACATCAAGGCTAGTTTCTGCACGTGTGAATGATGTGGTTGTCTATCTTTGTCATCGGAGATAGACAGCAGGCATGCAAAATAGTGACGAGAGAGAGGTTCGCGCGGACTGGCGTACACTCGCGTGCTCCACGCACCCTGTCATAGGTGGTTGGTTTTAGTTGGGCAGTCAGCTAGGAGGCCACTGCAGTAATCTAATCACGATGAGATAAGCTTCATGACAGCGTTGCTCTGGCGTGCATGTGTGTTTATTCCATCTCTCATGGCAGTGAGTGGAAACAGGCACATGGCAGATGCAAACGCTCTCAAGAACCAGCATTTCGGGAACGTTTGGGAAAATGCTAATATGACATGTACGTCCATCACTAAAGGATGGGTGGTTTTGTTGGTATTCATCAATGCTACAGTGTGCAAGTGCAGTGTGTACCTATGGAGTGTAGTGCATTAGTCATTTCCAAACAGCACTGTATATACGTGTGCTTTTAGCTGTGTATATTGGTATAGCAACAAACACTTATCACTGTAAAGATGTTTTCAGGTACTGCTGTTTACGGTGAGAGGTTAAAGCTTAAAGAGGCAATCGGATGCAAAGTTCACTTTTTCATGTTGTTTGAACAGTGTATGTACAAGTCTACCCTATAATGATAAAAATCCATGCAGTGGTTTTTAATTAATTTGTAAAAATAATATCCCCTTTTTCAAATCAAGCCATTCTCAGAGGCCGCTCCCACGATAGTTGATTGACATGAGCGTCTTTCCTCAGATCAGGTGTAACAGTCCAACCTCCATTGTTTCAATGCCGGAGCAGGGATGTAAGTTAGACAAGAATATCTCAGATTGAGCGATTGAGGTGTTGTGTTGCTGGATGTAATAATGAACATAGTGGTTGTCATTTACTCCTGACATCTGAGCTGCTGAAGATGCAGTGGATTAAGTTTGTTTGTGAAGGGAATGCGCCTCCCGATCTACACAAATGTGTTTATGTTCGTGCAAAATCATTCATGATCCAGCTTCACTTACAGCAGAAGTGAGTATAAGGATTTTTTTAATGAATCTCTGCAGTCACCTTTCTTAATAATGTGCTAGTTAGCAAGTTTAGCGGCTAAATGTGGCTGAAGTAAACAGGCTCGTCACTCCACAGAGAGAAGAGAGGGGCGGGGTGAGCAGAGCTCATTAACATTTAAAGCAGCCTCGACCAGAACAGGATGATTTTTAACCAAAGTATATTATAGACTTTTCATTAAGACCCTAAAGAATCATATCAACTTGTGGAAAATGGGCATCCGATGACCCCTTTAAGTGTTAAACATAATGACTGTTTTCAAACAGGTTTCCCTCATTTCCCACTGGCCAAACGTACAGATATGTACAAACAGAGAAATTAGTGCGCTATTTAGGCCTAAATTTAAGATGCATGCATTCTATCTTTTTGGATTGCACAGTTTTAATCTAACTAAAAAACAAATAAACATTAAAGGGATAGTTCACATAAAAATAAAAATTCTGTCATTAATTACTCACCCTCATGTTGTTTCAAACCCGTAAGAACTTTGTTCATCTTCAGAACACAAGTTAAGATATTGCTGATAAATCGGAGAACTTTCTGACGCTGTATAGACAGCAACGCAACTACTACAATCAAGGCCCAGAAAGGTAGTAAGGACATCGTTAAAATAGTCCATGTGACATGGTTCAATCGTAATTTTATGCAGCTAAGAGAATACTTTTTGTGGACAAAGAAAACAAAAATACCTTGAACGTGGTAGTTTTGTTGCTGTCTACGCAGGGTCAGAAAGCGCTTGGATTTCATCAAAAATATCTTATGCTTTGTGCATAAGTGAATATTCTCATCGTGTTAGCGCTCTAGACAGGACTTACTCTAGACTTACTCGCAGGATGTCTTTCGTGTCACTCGCACGAATAAAATAATTGCATAATGCTTTCCTCTATTTTCTGATACAACTGGATGTGTCAAACTGGACGTATCAATAAGTTCTTCGCTGACTGGCTTGCACAACAACTCATCATGTCAATTTTTAAACTTGCGCAGAAGTAAAACATTGTACGTTCATGGATAGTTCTTGGCTATTTGCATTTCCCGGCGTGAATTCGCATCTATTTGCATCACCTGGTGTGAAAAGACGGCTATTCGCATTTCCCAGCACGAATTCTCATATATTTGCGTCGTCTGGTCTGAATACACATCTATTCGCATCGCCCGGCACGAATTCACATCTATTTGCGTCACCTGGCGTAAATTCACGTCTACTCGCTTTGCCCGGTGCAAATTTGCATCTATTTGCATTGCCTGGCGCAAATCTATTTGCGTCTGTGCATCAACTTTGTATCTAATCTACTCAATTGAAAAATTAAATTCGGTGTTGGTGTGCATGCCACCATTAATTTGTGTTCTGAAGATGAACGAAAGTCTTTTTTCGGGTTTGGAACGACATGAGGGTGAATAATTAATAACAGAATTTTCATTTTGGGGTGAACTGCAATGCATATTTGTCAGCTATACATAAATGGAACAGGTAAGGAACAGGTAAGACTTCTGTAATAGTGTGTTTTAAATAAACAATAACCAGGTTTATATATTTAGCATTAATGAATCCAATGTGTTTCAATCTTATATGTTACCCTGACCCTTTTTTGAAATTAAAATGTATACAAATGAAAGCTGAAACAGTAAGTTTGCCATTGATGTTTGGTTTGTTAGGATAGGACAATATTTGGCCAAGATACAACTATTTGAAAATCTGGAATCTGAGGGTGCCATAAAAATAAAATATTGAGAAAATTTCGCCTTTAAAGTTGTCCAAATGAAGTTCTTAGCAATGCATATTACTGTTTAAAAATTAAGTTCTGATATACTTACGGTGGGAAATCTACAAAATATCTTCATGCACCATGGTCCTAATATCCTTAATATTTGGCATAAAAGAACAATCGATAGTTTCAGAATTTGAATAAAAACAAATTTTGGAAATATGATTATATGATTTAAATAAAATGAAATCAATACAATTAGTTAATATACTACACAATTAGGGATTTTTTTATTATTATTATTTTATATGCAATTCAGATACATAAATCTTAAATTTGGGCCAAATAATTTTTTAGGTGGGTAGTGATTTTTTGATTAATCACATCAAAAAGATTTGTTCATTCACTGATAAATCAGTAAATGAACAAATCTTTTTCATTCATTTTGTAGGTTACATTTTTTTGTTGTAGGTGCCAATAAAGTAAATGACTCAATGAATTATTAACTGAACTGATTCATTAAACAACAGAGTCACCAAAGACTAAAACACAATTTCAAAGCTTTTGACAAATCTATTAAGAGACTCTAAAATTAGTGTTTTAGCATTTTCTTCACTAATTATGATTAAGCAGATCCATAATTTAATTTTTAATATATAAAATCTTTTTGTTGCCCAAGCTAAATTTTGAGTTTCGATAACCTCCTCACATTGATTTATGAATGAGATGCCTTGTTCGTTCAGTTCAGCGATGAGGATTTTATTCATTGGAATGATTTGTTAACCTAAAAGATTTGTTCAAAACACTAATTCGACATACTATACAATCAACCTATAAATGGCTTACTTGCAGTTGTCTGCATATTAAGCTGAGTTCAGAAAAAGTATTTAAACAAAAACAAATTACACTTCAGCTTTAAAGCTTTGTGTCTTTGTGACATTAGTCCGCATATCGTTATTGTAATAGTAGCATTGTTGTCGCTGGAGATTATTACTAGTTATACTGATCTAGACATAATCTGTCACTTTAAGTATATAACATTTTTTTTTAGCTGTAGATCATTTTAATATGATTTGTTATTCTAGTGCTGATGGTAAAACTCTACTGAAGAGCAAGACACATTGTTTGTTCCCCAAAAGACTAATACTCGTACAACTCCTCATCTAACTACATGAATGTTATCAAGTGAGAAATGCATGCAAAAGGCAAATCCTGTGGACGGGATTCTCCACGCTCATGATCAAAGCCTGATTTTCTTTTACTCAGTATTCAGCCTTTTTACAGTTTGTTGTTTATTTTCAGACTGGTACAGCTTTCTCTCCTTCAGAGCGGATGTAGTCGCATCTCTTAGCGTTTACGACAAGCTCTTCATAAAGTTCCATACGTATCTGTATGGACACGTAGGCTGAGCTGCGCTCAATTTAATATGGGTTCTTATGACGGCTTACTATTTTTTTCGGCTTACTATTAAGGTTTTCCATGCTATGGCGAGTATGTATAGGTGTGTTTTATGAATAGTTTGAATAGAATGTATATTAAAACACCTGCTCCATATGTATGAATCTGACCCTGGACCACAAATCCAGTCTTCAGTTGCAAGGGTATATTTGTAGCAATAGCCAAAAATACATTGTATGAGTCAAAATTATGCCAAAAATCATTAGGATTGTAAGTAAAGATCATGTTCCATGAAGATATTTTGTAAATATACTTCTGTAAATATTTCAAAACTTAATTTTTGATTAGTAATATGCATTAAGAAGTTCATTTGGACAACTTTAAAGATGATTTTCTCAATATTTTGATTTTTTGGCACCCTCAGATTCCAGATTTTCAAAGAGCTGTGTCTCAGCCAAATATTGTCCTATCCTAACAAATCATACATCATTGGAAAGCTTATTTATTCAGTTTTCAGATGTTTATTCAAATCTCAATTTCCTCAAGTGTTGTGGTCCAGGGTCAAATTTATTGAGAGAAACAGGTGTTTCAAAGCATTGTTTATGTGGTTATATATTAGTGAAAACTAATCTGATTAGTTCAGTATGTCATTTATATGAATTAGAATTATAAAAAAAAAATAATAATACTTATTGACCTTCCCACTTTTAATTATGTGGCAAAAATTTTATATATATGAAGAGTTCAGATGCAAAACCCCCTAAAAGCCATCACGGTCAAAAATGAGATAATGATACTGAGTGAATGCTCTCAACACATAGTATACGTACATCAAATACTTTTACTTCAAACTCGCTAAAATCCCAGCCTCACCCAATCAGAAGTACCAGTACTTACATACAAACCTATACATTGGAGCCTGATAAAAATGTATTTTTTAAAGACGCCAGATGGATTTAGAGGCTTTTGCATCTGAACTCGTCATATATATATATTTATATATATATATATATATATAATTAAAAGTGGGAAGTAAATAGGGCAATGTGTAGAGTGCAATGCAACCCATTTATTTTTTATTTTCTGAGTCGAATGCTTTAACATGCATCTAAATATGTGCATTAGTGTGCTAGTGACAGATGGTGTTTAATTATTTATGTGGATTTATATAATGTCCTTTGGTTATGCTGACAAGCTTCTTTGTTTTGCACGTGTATCATTTGACTATTTATCTAGTATAACTGCTATAATGGACGCTGCGACTTTATCCTTATCACTTTTCTATACAATCCAGGTTATCAGTGGCATTTTGCCAGTTTAGTCTGAATGAGAGAGCTAGAGCGCCCCCTTGCAGTGGTTAAATGCACAACCCACGGGCCTACCTAAACTTCCAGAATCACTTCAGTGCTTGTAAACAAAAGGTAACCCTGAAGGCCTAACAGAAATTGCATTGTATACATCTCAGACATGCCAAGTCGGGGTTGTTATACGAGCACAGATACTGAAGAGAAAGCACGAGTGAGGATAGCATCTCGCATCGCTTGTTTTTTATGACAATATCTTTCTACAGTATGTCTTTCTACAGTATATTGTAACTATTGTTACTTGTAGCATTAATAGGATAGTACAGGTTTTGACACAGCTCCATAAAGGACATTTTTTTGTACTCGTTCAGTTAAAGGCTGAGCTAATTCGCTTTAGTTTTTTCATGCTCCGAAGAACACATTGCCAAGCAATGATAAGCTTAAAGGAAGAGAGAAGAGATGGGGCGAAACAAGGGACGACATCCCTCCGAATTGAAACCCCCTTTTTTCTGGAAAACTGCACAAATAATAAAGAGAGCAGCATGCTTTCTTTCTTTCTTTCTTCTCTAATCTCTCTCTCTCACAAACACACACACACACACTCTCTCTCTCTCTCTCATTTTTTTTTTTTTTTTTTTTTCCAGTATACTCGGAATAATTTCTCGTTGCGGCAGGGGGTTCATGACTTTTTGTGTATGTGTAAAATATGTCTGGAGGGGATTGGTATAAAGTTAAAGTGAGTGAAGTCGAAATATTTTACTCATCAGCTTTGCAGTCACCGAGTTTGCCTGAGCTAGAACAAAACCGCTGAAGCATTTAGAGAAAATTAACCCCCCATCCTGGCAGCCAGATGTGACTGGTTTCCGCCCAGTGCACATGAGTGGGCAGGGAGAGCAAGAGACTGTGAAATTCCTGTCAGCCCCGTGTACTGCAGAATGGGCTATTGACTGCTTTCTCTATTCCCCTCCATCATTCTTCTTGAACACTGCCATTAATTTCCTCTCCTGCCTTACCAATTCCCCCTCTCTTTCTCTCTCTCTCTCTCTCTCTCTCTCTCCCTCTTTCTTTCTTCCCCAGCTTTCTTTGTTGCAGAAGAGGATGCACAAAGCCATGCTAAAATACTTCAAACACCGCAGCGTCTACAGCCAGGCAGAGCTGGCCCGCTTCCAGACCCTCTCCAACCAGAACAACCAGAAAATGAAAGCCCTCCAGGTATGGGCTCTTTAGTACCCCCACAAACACACACACACAACACTATTTGTAAGTATTGCACTACAATAGGTCCCACTCGGGTTAATGGTTGTTGAGGTTAAGATGGTTAACCTTTAAGGAATATTTCACCCAAAAATGAAAATTTGGTCATTATTTACTCACTCTTTCCTTGAAATATAGAAGGAGATTTTTGTGCATTGCCATGCAGTGAAAGTGAATGGTGACCAAGGCTGTCAAGTGCACTTTTCAGTGAATAATGACTTACATTTTTGCCTGTGACTCATACAAAGCTATTCTATGAAATACTGCACACATAGACTACTTTAATGATGATTTTATGGTCTTTTGTGCAACTTGACAGCAGATGGTCACTGTCTACTTTCATCGTATGAGAGAGAAAACAGTGTGAACATTTTCAAAAAACATTGAAAATGTGTCATATGGGTTTGGTGCACCCAAAAATGAAAACTCTGTCATGTTTTTCCAAACCTGTAAGACTTTTGTTCATCTTCAGAATACACATTGAGATATTTTTGATGAACTCCAAAAGCTTTCTGACCCTGCATACACAGCAATGCAACTACCACGTTCAAGGCCCAGAAGGATTGAAAGGACATTGTTAAAATAGTCCATGTGACATCAGTGGTTCAACCTTAATTTTATGAAGCTCCACAAGCAAACATACCAAAAATATCATAATTTATGCTCTGAAGATGAACAAATGTTTTACGAGTTTGGAATGACATGAGGGTGTGTAATTAATGACAGACGTTTTATTTTTGGGTGAACTATCCCTTTAAAATATTAAATTGCACTCATAAATTTTCAAATCATGAAAAAAAATATTTTGTATGAATGGGCCATTCACTTCTGAAATCTTAAAAATATGGCATTCATGGCGTAAGGTGCTGAAAAAAACAGCTAGACTCGCATCTGTCTATCACACATTTATATAATGTAGGCTATAAAAAAAATAGTGCAAGTGTCTAGTGCATGCATGGTCAATTTTATATCCCTTTAAAATATAACATTGCACTCATAACATGTCAAATCACAAAAAAATCTTTAGTCTGTATGAATGGGCCATTCATTTATGACGTCTTAAAAATATGGCATTCATGGCGTAAGGTACTGAAAAACAGCGAGACTAGCATCTGTCTACCACACATTTATACAAAGTAGACAATCAAAAAATAGTGCAAGTGTCTAATGCATGCACGGTAAAATTTTCTATCCCTTTAAGATATAAAATTGCACTCGAAGTGTCAAATCACACAAAATATTTAGTCTGTATGAAAGGGCCATTCACTTATGACGTCTTAAAAATGTGGTGTTCATGGTGTAAGGTGCTGACAAACAGTGAGACTAGCATTCTTCTACCACACATTTATATATTGTAGGCCATCAAAAAAAGTGCTCATGGTGTAAAAACATGGTGTCCATGGTGTAAGGTGCTGAAAAAAACAGCGAGACTAAAATCTGTCTACCACGCATTTTTTATAATGTTGGCTATCAAACAAATAGTGCAAGTGGTGTCCAATGCATGCACTGTCAATTGTATATCCCTTTAAGATATAAAATTGCACTCATAAAGTGTCAAATCACACAAAAAAATTTAGTCTGTATGAATAGGCCATTCACTTATGCTGTCTTAAAAAAGGGGGCGTTCATGGCGTAAGATGCTAAAAAAACAGCAAGACTAGTGTCCGCCTACCACGTTCATACAATGTAGACCATCAAAAAAAAAAGTGCAAGTGTCTAATGCATACACTGTCAATTTTATCCTTTTAAGATTTTAAACTGCACTCATAACATGTCAAATCACAAAAAAAAAAAATCAGTCTGTATGAATGAGCCATTTACTTATGATGTCTTAAAAATGTGGCGTTCATGACGTAAGGTGCTCAAAAAAATCAGCAAGACTAAAATTTATGTACCACACATTTATATAATGTAGGCCATCAAAAAAAATTGTGCAAGTGTCCAATGAATACACGGTCAATTTTAAATCCATTTAAGATGTAAAATTGCAATCATAAAGTGTCAAATCACAAAAAAAAATGTGTCTGTATAAATCGTCCATTCACTTATGACGTCTTAAAAATATGCTGTTCATGGCGTAAGGTGCTGAAAAAACAGCAAGACTAGCATCTGCCTACCACGCATTTATACAACATAGACCATCAAAAAATTGTGCAAGTGTCTAATGCATGCACGGTCAATTTTCTATTCCTTTAAGATATAAAATTGCACTCATAAAGTGTCAAATCACAAAAAACTTTGTATGAATGGGCCATTCACTTGTGGCATTCATGGCATAAGGTGCTGAAAAAAACAGCAAGACTAGCGTCCGCCTACCCCACATTTATACAACGTAGATCATCAAAAAATAGTGCAAGTGTCTAATGAATGCACGGTCATTAAAATTATATTTAAATAATGATTCGAATTAGCATTGTATTTAACGTGATTTTGTATACCAGGATAATGCAAGTGCAGTGTTTGGATGCTCTAACACAAAAGGCATTTGGTCTCAGTGGAAGGTGTGCTATGCGCGCTTATAATGAGGTGAGCGGCGGTGTGTTTGTGGCTCAGTCAGGGGAGGCCAGCTCTGGAAGTCAGGCTGGTGAATGGAGCATGAAGACGAGGAGTTCTTCAAGCTCCTCCGAGTGTGAAGGACAAAAGGAGCAGCCTTACTCTAAACTTTGTCACAGCTCTGCGTTGATCTCCTCCCCCAGACACAGACTAGCATTGTGTAGAGGAGACTTTACATTGTAAAATTAGAGCATAGCAATAAAGCACCGCCAAAACTACAGGAGTCATGTAGTCACTAACCTTTGGTTTGGGAATAAATAAACTTGTGGTATTAAAAAGTGTAGTTTGTCACAACTTGCTATTGTCTTTGTATTGCAATACAATGCCCAGACAGCCACTGGCATATGGGACATGGGGGTTGTGGAGACAAGACAGACAGGGTCAGGGGCCCCGTCATGACATAATGAGCCAATAAGTTATGCGATTTGATTAAATGACAGAAAAGGAAGGGATTAATAAAGAGAAAAGTTGTAAGAGACGACTAAATTGTCCAAAGTAACATCTCTGTCTCCATCTCATACAATGTTTTTGGCAGCCACCTTGGTAATCAGACAGCTATTTCCTGCTTATATAAGCTTTCATGTTTCCATTACGTGACAAGCTTTCAATAACGTTTCAAGTCACTAATATATTCATGTTTGTTGTCAGGGGGACATCCGGGAATGTTGTCCCGGGCCCTGTGACAAGAAGTCCTCTTGGCCTCATGGAAGAAAATAACTCTTACGCATAATATCTCAATGGCTATCAGTGGGCGATATGACTAAAATCTTATATCATAATATGAGTATTTTTTATTTCACGGTAACTATATATATAGTTGAAGTCAAAAGTTTGTATACACCTTGCAAAATCTGCAAAATAAGAGGGATCATACAAAATGCATGATATTTTTTGTATTTAGTACTGACCTGAATAAGATATTTCACATAAAAGGCATTTACATATAGTCCACAAGAGAAAATAATGGTTGAATTTATAAAAACGACCCTGATTCCTAATACTGTGTTGCTACCTGCTGTTTTTGTTTTGTTTTATTTACTAATAGTTGTTCGTAAGTTCCTTGTTTGTCGTGAACAGGTAAACTGCCTGCTGTTGTTCAGAAAAACCCTTTAGGTCCCATAAATTCTTTAGTTTTTAAGCATTTTTGTGTATTTGAACCCTTAACTTTTCACAATAAGGACAACTGAGGGACTCATATGCAACTATTACAGAAGGTTCAAACGCAAACTGATGCTTCAAAAAGAAACACAATGCATTAAGAGATGGGGGTGAAAACTTTTGAACAGAATGAAGATGTGTACATTTTTCTTATGTAAATACCTTTTTTTTTTTCATTTAGTACTGCCCTTCAGAAGTTACAGAAGGTAGTTACATTTTTTTCCCCAGAAGACAAAATAACTCAAATTTACCCTGATCTTCAAATTCAAAAAGTTTTCACCCTCCGGCTCTTAATGCATCGTGTTTCCTTCTGGAGCATCAGTGAACGTTTGAACCTTCTGTAATAGTTGCATATGAGTCCCTCAGTTGTCCTGCGTGTGAAAAGATGGATCTCAAAATCATACAGTCATTATTAGAAAGGGTTTAAAAGCACAAAAATGCTGAAAAACCAAAGAATTTGTAGGGCCCAAAGGATTTTTCTGAAGAACAGCAGGCAGTTTAACTATTCAGGACAAACAAGGGACTCATGAACAACTATCACTAAACAAAAAACACAGCTGTGGATCATTCAGGTAACAACACAGTATTAAGAATCAAGTGTATGTAAACTTTACGTAAAATTTTCTCTGTGTTGTTGTTTTATTAACATGAATGACAAACAGCAGGAGTATGAGACTGCTGTCACTTTAAGAGCCGCCTGTGTCCAATATACTGTTGCAGTACATGTGTTTTCTTTCTCAGCTGTTTGCTTTCACTTAAGATCTAAATTACTGTGTTTACGAGGATACTTGCAAAGACAGACACATACAATTGTGTGTATGTAATCATTCAAGGCCTATAAAGCAGCAAATGTAATTCAGTTCAATACTCCCACGTTCTACGAACGCCGTCTTCACATGTGCACGCCTCTTAGAAATAATAGTCCAAAATCTCTACAGACTGAAAATTTCTACCAGTTAATCATATTTGTAGGCCTTTTAACCATCCTAAACCATCAAAAATATTTCTTTGCCTCGTGTGCAAAGACTTTCTAGCTATGCTGATTCTGTCCGGACATTTTTTCTCCTAAGATACGACTAGCAAAAGTTGTCCACCCGTCTATTCATGAGGAACCTAAAGGTTGCGGATTGCAAAACTAGTTCCACTGATTTGTCCCTGTGTCTTCCTGAGGACCAAATGACTGCTTCCAAGCAGCTCTACTGAAGTATAGAGATAGGGGGAAGAGTAAAACGAAATAGAGAAAGCGTGCAAGCCTGTCATCTCGAAACGCCGCTGCAAGATTGGGCACTCAGTTCCGGGTTATGCAAGTTTACACCAGGGATAGCATAATTGACAATTGCTAACAACAGAGAGCAGGGTGGAGAGTTGTGAATGGCCAGTAATAATTGGAGCGAACGCCCACTGCGCTGCTCTCGGGGGACCGTAATCCAAGATCTTGTTTCTGATATAATTGTTAGTCAGAAAATTTCTGCATGGCTAGGCCAGCTCAGTTCCCAAGCTGGTTGACAGTGCAAGGCAGTTTAATAGAAAAACTGGTTGCTGAGGTTTTTTAAAGCAGGCATGCACTGAACCCATGCGCGCGGTTCACCAGGAGTGTGGCACTCATTCCTTTGTTTTGTCTTTCTCAATCTCACGTTTTATGAAATACTTTTATTTCGAATGTCAGTGCCGCTCTTACGATTCAGGAAATAGAACAAAGTTTGACTAGTAAAATACTGGTCTTTACTTTACTTAATCTTTACAGTTTTAATACTAGTAAAACTGGATTACAGATTTTCCCCAGTTACAATCATTCAGAAGTATCTGTGTATTTGGACAAAACAAAATGTAGGCTAACATATTTTATTTTTTGATATTATATTTTAGTGGGACATTATATACGATACTTTTCAAAAGTTTGGAGTCATTACGATTTTTTTGTTTGTTTGTTTTTGAAAGAAGTTTCACCAAGACTTCATTTGTCAAAACCAGTCCTAAGTAGCAAAAAAAAAAAACCCCAATAAAAAAATGCATTGTATGGGTCAAAATTATCAATTTTTATTTTATGCCAAAAATCATTAGGATATTAAGTAAAGATCATGTTCCATGAAGATATTTTGTAAATTTCCTACCGTGAATATATCAAAACTTAATTTTTGATTAGTAATATGCATGGCTAAGAACTTCATTTGGACAACTTTAAAGGCGATTTCCTCAGAATTTTTTGCATCCTCAGATTTCAGATTTTCAAATCGTTGTATCTCCGAATATTGTCCTATTCTAACAAATACATACAGCAAAAGCTTATTTATTCAGCTTTCAGATGATGTCTTAATTTTAAAAAATTGACTGGTTTTGTGGTCAAGGGTCACATTTATTTGATCAGAAATACAGTAAAAACTGTAAAATTTTGAAATATTGTTTACAATTTGAAATAGCTTTTTGTCTATTGCAATATATTTTAAAACATAATTCATTCCTGTGATGCAAAGCTGAATTTTCAGCATTGTTACTCTAGTGTTCAGTGCCACATGATCCTCTAGAAATCATTCTACACTATAAAAATCATTTTTCAGAGTTGTAAATATAACACTACTGGAGTACGTTTTACAAGAAAATGCAATTTTAGCCTTTAAACTTTAAAATTGTTTAATTCAAGTTTGCTTGCCTTTCTTCCCTTTTGAAAAAAAACAGCATATGCTGGTTAGGTATGAAGCACGGCAGCTGGTTTAAGCTGGTCCTTAGTTGGTCATGAGCTGGCTTAAGCTGGTTATAAGCTGGTCCTGAGCAGGAGCTAGTTGCTTAGGACCACCACATGACCACCATCATAAACAGCTTATAACTAGCTCAGGACCAACTAAGGACCAGCTTAAACCAGCTGCCATGCTTCATACCTAACCAGCATATGCTGTTTTTTTTCAACAGGGAACAAATTAAGCTAATTTTGAAGTATAAAGACTGAAATTGCATTCTCTTGTAAAACTTACTCCAGTCATGTTATATTTACAAGTCTGAAAAATAACTTTTACAGTTCAGAATGATTTCTGAAGGATCATGTGACATTGAAGTCTAGCGTAATGATGAAATGAATAAATTACATTTTAAAATATATTGAAATAGACAAAAAGTTATTTTAAATCGTAAAAAAATTTCAAAATGTTACTGTTTTTACTGTGTTTTTTTTTTATCAAATAAATGTGACCCTGGTCCACCAGCTCAAACCAGCTGCCATGCTTCAAAACATATCTAACCAACATATGCGTTTTTGTTTTTAACAGGGTTTGTAATTAATTGTGAAATTTACTAGCAGTTTATAAGTAAAAAAAAAGTCAGTTTACTATGCTGGTTTGGTGCTCAAGAAACATTATTATCAATGTTGAATAGTTTTTCAAATAAAATAGCATTCGTCTTCATCCAATTTTGATCAATTTAATGCATCCCAAATGTGACCCTGAACCACAAGACCAGTCATAAGGGTCAAATTTTTTGAAATCTCAAGCTGAATAAATAAGCTTTCCATTGTTGTATGGTTTCTTAGGATAGGACAATATTTGGCCGAGATGCAACTAATCTGGAAAAAATCAAAATATTGAGAAAATCATTTTTAAAGTTGTCCCAATGAAGTTTTTAGCAATGCATATTACTAATTAAAAATTAGGTTTTGATATATTTACGGTAGGAAATTTACTAAATATCTTCACAGAACATGATCTTTACTTAATATCCTAATGATTTTTGGCATAAAAAAGGAAAATTGATCATTTTGACACATGCAATGTATTATTGGCTATTGCTATCAAATATACCCGTGCGATCCAGGGTCACAAATCAACGTCAACGTCGATTTTTTTGCAGGCTCGGGCTCCACTACAGGTTTTTGTAGTGAATTAGCCAGCACTCATTGATTCCATTTGCTTGCCTATTTAAACAGGAGGAGTTGTCAAACGCAATCCAGCGCCTCTCTGAGTTCCTGCTCCGGCTGACAGATGACTCAACTAGCAGCCATGTCCCGCAGCAAGCAAACAGACCCGTCGCAGATGCCGACGGATGGAGCAGGAAGATGCCTACAGTTCAGATAGCGGAGTAATTGGACGCTCACCTGCGCCAGACAACTTACTTAAACCCCCAGCATGCTTCACTCTCTCCCCTGTCCGACGCTCACGGCCCAATCCATAACAATGAAGCAGGTGACTTTCATGCTACTGTCAGGAATGATCTAATTTTAGCGGGGTGAATGATTGCAATTGGCTTTGCCTCATCAGATAATTAATCTATGTCACCATTAATTGGAAAAGAGAATAATTAGGGGGCTGTGTTGACAGAAATTCTACGCTTCTCTAGATTCTTGGATCTAATTACACCTACTTAAACCCCTCTGACCTTAACTAGCGGATAGTATACCTGCGTAACCCTAACCAGGCTGGGGTTGGTCTCGACCGCCTCCCGCTCGGCGTCCTTTGTCATTTTTTTCCTCCTTTCTTGCTTGTTTATCCTCTCTTTTCCTGTCTCCTCAGAGAGCTGTCTCCCTCAATCACTTTTCAATATTCAATCTTAATTTTGTGGAAGTTTAGCATTTTCAATGAGCTGGAGATGAATGATTAATGAATAAATTTGAATGCTTCATTTTGTCCATGGATCATTAGTCAAGTCCTTTGTGGGAAGGACCTGCGAAGAGAAAAAAAAAAAAAAAAGGAGGGAAAATTATTGAGACATTAGCCTGAAGCAATCCAGGGGTAAATAGTATGCACAGAGGGATGTTGTGTGAACGCTACCCACTGGCATTCTGCACAACCCCACGGAAACGCAAGC
Organism: Labeo rohita; assembly: GCF_022985175.1. Lineage (NCBI taxonomy): Eukaryota > Metazoa > Chordata > Actinopteri > Cypriniformes > Cyprinidae > Labeo > Labeo rohita. The sequence goes on along the minus strand of NC_066892.1, from coordinate 4,787,129 downwards.
CTTCTAATTTACCCCGCTTCACAAGACTGATGTGCTCTATCGACAAATAGGTTTCATTTACAAAAATGACTTCTCATTTTGATGTTTTGGTATATGCGCCTTTTAACTTTTTTTTAGTCATTTATTTCTTTTACCCTCGTGTCTCGTCGTGCCTCCTCTGGTGAGATGTCAGAGAACTAAATTATTAATGAAATGCCAGTTACAATTGGCCGAAAATATCGCAGTCAAGCAAAGGCATCAGAAAGTGACAGGAATATTTTGGGAATATTTGCTGTCACTAGTTAACATGGACTAACCATGAACAATACATGCATTTATTAATCCAATTAATGTTCATTTCAACATATAATAATGCATTTTAAAAAGATAAGAACATTAACAAAGATTCATAAATGCTGTAAAAATATAATGCGCTAATCAGTGTCATTTTTAGTATCACTGATACACTCTAATCAGTTTAACTGTTTCTTTTTAATTAATTATGTGATTTTATTTTTAGATTTTGTTTCCATTTTAACGTTTTAGTAATTTTATTGTGTTCTTTGTCATTTTTTATTATACATTTTTTATTATTTTTTTTTTTTAAATGTGTGTAATTTTTAGTTAGTTTAGCATTTCAGCAAAACAAAAAAATTGAGTAATGGCCTTAGAAAACTAGATAAAATGAAATAAGTGTATTTTTTTATATTTTATAATTTTATTTTATGTTTCAGTTAATATTAGGGCTGCAAAATGAGTAATCGTCATTAACTATATAAAATAAAATTATAAAATATAAGAAAATACACTTATTTTTTATTCATCTAGTTTTTCAAGACCAAAACCAATCCATTTAGTATATTTGTAGCAGTAGCCAATAACACACTGTTTTGGTCAAAATGATCATTTTTTCTTTTAAGCCAAAAATCATTTGGATATTAAGTAAATATCATGTTCTATGAAGATATTTTGTAAATTTCCTACTGTAAATATATCAAAACGTAGTTCTTGATTAGTAATATGCATTGCTAAGAACTTAATTTGAAAAACTTTAAAGGTGATATTTAGATTATTTAGATTTTTTTGCACCATCAGATTCCAGATTTTCAAATAGTTGTATCTTGGAGAATAATGTCCTCTCCTAACAAACCATACAACCATACCACGTACTTATTTATTCAGTTTTCAGATGATGTATAAACAAAAACAACTGACTGCTTTCGTGGACACATATGTGTGTGTACTGTGTATATTTATTATGTATATATAAATACCTACATGTATATATTAAGAAAATAATATGTTAGATTTATATATAAAATTCTATACAAGTATGAAGTATTAATATATATACATACAAGTATTTTTTTTTAAATATCTAAATTTATGTGTGTATTTGTATATACATAGTAAATATACACAGTACACACACATTTAATTTCTTGTAATGAAAATGTTTTTATGGCTTTAGTTTCAGTTAGCAATAATAACCCTAACTAATGTTAAGAAATAAGAACTGTACAGTATTACTGTTTTTTTATCTATAACCCAAAAGTCATTGCAGTGGAGCACATTCAACATTCTAAAGCTTATTAACTTTTAAAAATGAGCAAATGTTCCAATTAGAACTATAAATGAACCAATCAGGAACTCTTATAGCAATTTAAGAACCCCTACAGTGCATTTAAAAATTAAAAAGCAATAAAATATTTTCAGGTGTGTACACCTGTGACATTTTTGGGAGATTATGTAGATGTGGAAATGACATATATTCCCACAAAGCGTTACAGATTCATTTGACATGAATGAATGGGCCCAGAAGCATATACTCCCATGACAGCAGTAAAACTTTTTTTCAACAGAGAATACAGACAAAGAACTTAATGGATGACTGAGAGACATACTATTTCTCTTGAAACTCAGTGAAAGAGATCCTTTGGCACCTTTGAGACTGCCAAAGAGTGGATGTGTTTCCCGCTCTTCTGCATTTGCAGTGGATAATAGTGGGCAGCAGCTGGACTCGTACTTCCTGTGATCAGCAGAACAGCACTAACTAACTAGCACTAACACTAACTGTCTAGACACAGTACAAAAGTGGCAAAAGAGGATATTATACAATGAATAGCTACGGCTTTGAATGAGCCAGTATATGAGTCCACCTGTGAACACACACCAGTTGGAGTTTATATTAAAGGGATAGTTCACCCAAAAATGAAAATTAGCCCATTATTTACTCACCCTCCAAGCATCCTAGGTGTATATGACTTCCTTCTTTCAGACGAATGCAACTGGCCTATTATCCTAAACTATCCCTTTAATGCACCAATCATTCATTTATTGAAAGACCTTTTGATTAATATTTACATTAGCAACAGTAGCCTACAATTAGGTTAATGAACTTTATTTATAGATTTATTTATTGTGATTACAACAGTTACAGTAATGTTATTCTGTTCATTTATTGTTGTTTAATTATAACAGTATTAATTATTATTATTTAATTATTATTTGAAGGGACACTTCACCCAGAAATGGACATTGTGTCATCATTTACTCACCCTCAAGTAGGGCTGTCGAATGATTAATTGCATCCAAAATAAAAGTTTGCATTTACATAATATATGAGTTGTACTGTGTATATTTATTTGATGTGTATATATATATATATATATATATATATATATATATATATATATGAATACACACACATGCGTTTATATATTTCTTAATATTTATATATTTAACTTATATATATATTTATATTTACATTTTATATAAATATAAATCTTTAATAAATACATATTTTTTCTTCAATATATACATGCGTGTGTATATGTATTTATATATAAATAATAAATAAATAATTATTTATTTATTATTTATATATAAGTACACACACACAAGTACACACACACAAATAATATATATATGCAAAATTTTACTTTGGATGCGATTAATCATGATTAATCATTTGATAGCCCTACCTTTGTTCCAACAAACCTGAAAAAATGTCTTTCTTCTGTTGAAAAAAAACTTGTATATATACATACAATAATATATATACATACATATATATACATACAGAAATAATTTATTTAAAAGTTAATAATTTATTGTTGTAATTAATAACATTACTACAAAATAATAATATATTTGAAACTCTGATACACAGTACACACACACATAATGAAATATAATAAAATATGTAAATGCAAAATTTTATTTTGGATGTGATTAATCATGAATAATCATTTGACAACTTTATCCTCAAGTCCAAACCTGTACAAAGTTCTTTATTCTGTTGAAAAAAAAAAATGTAATTTATATTATATTATATTATATTATTTTTGTTTTTATATAAATAATTAATTAATAGTTATATTATTATTTTTTAAATTATATTATTGTTTGACAAGAAATAATTTATTTACAAGTTAACTACAAAATATTAATACATTTGAAATTCATTTAAAACATTAAAAAAAAGATAAAAAAATGTTTAATAAGTACATTTTTATTTGTAGTATTATTCTTTTTTTTAATAATAACAATAATAATAATAATATAACAATAATAGTAGATTTATTATTATTTTATGCTTTTTTAAATAATATATTGCATTGTAATGTTATTAAAAAGCCATTTGGGCTACTCAAACAGATTGCATTTTTAATTTGTCTCCACTAATGAAACACTGTTTTTTGCTCTGTATCACATGTTGATTTTTGCTTCCGTCTAGTCGAATCTTCGCTTGAGCAGCCATGTGAAATTCAGGTATAGCATCCAGCAAAACATAACTGCGTATTAAGAATATATTTGTACTTGTTGTACTGTTGTGCTTCAACGCATGCATTCTGCTTGTGCACTAAACTTTGCTGGCACCTCGGACGCCCGGGTCATGTTTTTGAAGGATGGATTGTCTTATTGCTTTCTCTTCCAGGTCAGGCAGCCATATTTTAAATTAGAACACTTCCCAAACACATTTGTCTGCTCTTCCAGCCTCCAATCAATCCTCTGAAATAAATGACACCAGGCCAGGAAACACCACTGCCATTAATTTCAACAGAAACATGCATCAAACCTTACAGTGGGTTAGCAACCGTCAGACGACTCTATTACACATACGCATACACAGATGCTGTATTGTACACTCACTTTACTAGCTTTCGCAAGACGGATTCAAGGGTTATATAGGCGTTGTGACTGGAATTGAAGTCAGGTAATGTTTAATATATTGAGAAAGTTCGGAAAAGCGGTAAAAACAAATACTGCAGTTCTGTTTTTAAGTTAAATCAGATCGAATGCACGATTAAAGCTTGACTTTGTAATATTCCGATAACAAAGAGATCATAATTACAAGACATACATACATGTGCTCCTGCAGGCTTCACGCTGCAACACAAGGCGATGACAACCCTTGAAATGTGTACAGATGCTGAGTCTGTGTGTATTTAATTGGAAAATAAGACACCTGAAAATGTGAAAAAAAAGAGAGGAAAAAAAGAAGAGCGATAAACAAATTCGTCATGAAAATAATATATGTTCTCTTTGTCTCCACACTTCCCTGCCTCCCCACACATTCATCTTAACAGGATAATAATTTGTGAAAGTCTCTGACATTTGTGGCTAGCTAGCATGGTAATAAACCCCTGGCTCGGAACGTTTTTTAGTTAATTAGAGTCAATCAATCCAAACTTTTGCTCACTTACCGGTGTGAAACAGCAATATAATGAGCAGAAATCAGCACAGTGATTGGAAATACAAATTACAGCTGTTTAAAGGAAACCACACAGTCTACTACGCGGCCAGCGAAGCAAGAGCCTGCTGGGGACATCTTGAAGGGTTTGGTGCCAATTCGATGGGTGCAGTAGGGGGAAAGATATGAGACGGAGATGAAGAAAAAGAGGGGGAGAGAAGCTCAGCAATGCAGATGCTGAAGGACGGATTCAGTCAAACCGCCCTGACGGCAATTAAACACGAGTTACGTTTGACAAAATCTCTTTATTAATACTTGCACCGTGACAACAAACGCGTACTGCGGAGGGATGATGCTGAGCGCTGGGCCTAGCGTGATTGTGGATGTAGAGTTATATCTGTGTTTTCTCATTACAGATGTCATTAACAATGTGACGCTTATATGTAATGTGTGCGGTGAGACAGATTTTGATTGGACGGATACATGAAGGTACGTTGTTAACACAGTTGTAAGTAGTCTCATAATTAAACTTCGCTCTTGTGACTTTTATTCCGTGCAACCAACATGTCACTCACTCTTGTGACATATATAGATTGGTGTTTACTCCAAGCTAAACTTTTGGGTTTAAATTTAAATATTGCCAATATTTTTTTCGCCCTCAAGTTGTTTGACAATGACATTAGCATTTTGTGAGAAATACACTGAATTTGTCATTTTATTTTTAAAAAAACTGTAAAAAAAAAAAAAAAAAAAAGTATGTATACATCTAATGTTATTTTTTTTGTTTATATTTTGAAAATATCTGTATAAAATATTTATTTTAATTTTAAAATAATCATTTTAAAAATAAAATAACTATATATAGATCGAAATATATAGATAGATTTTTGTTAAATAAAATATATTTGTTAAATTGTTTATATATATATATATATTTGTGTGTGTGTGTGTGTACACAATATTATTATATAATATTTATTAACATAAATACATATTTTATTAAAATAATATATATATATATATATATATATATATATATATGTAATTTCTCACAGTGCTTTAGCAACAAAAGTATATTATATACCATTATATTATATAAAAATATTTTGAAAATATTTGTATGAAATATTTATTTTAAATAAAAAATATTAATTTTAAAAATGTTATTTAAGAAATATATTAATCATAAATATATATAGATTTTGATAAATAAAATATATTTGTTAAATTAAATTATATATATATATATATATATATATATATATATATATGAATAACAATAATATTATATAATATATAGATATAAATATATATTAATACATATAATATATAATAATATTATATAATATAATATATGTAATAACATAAATACATATATATATATATATATATATATATATATATATATATATATATATATATATATAATATATTTAGCATTAATAATATTATATAATATAATATTTAACATAAATACATGTTTTATTAAAATAAAATATATTTTTGTGATTTGGCAACAAAAATATCCATATTATGTATGAGTATAAATAAATATTTTGAAAATATTTTTAGTTTAAAAATATTAATTTAAAAAATGTTATTTAAAAATATATTCATTACATTAATTCAATCAAGTAATAAATAAATAAATAAATAATACAATTGAAATAAAAAAAATATAAATAGATTTTTTGTTAAATAAATTATATTTGTTAAATTATATATAGTGTTAATTATTATTAACATTTTATTAGAACAAAAAATATTTTTTGTAATTTTTCACAAAGCTTGGACAACAAAAATATCCATATATATAATTTTTAAAAATTGAATATAACCTTAATATCCTTATTATCATAAACACATTTTATGTTACATTATAACATTTTTTATATATATTTTTTAAAATATATTTTTGTTATTTTTTTCCAGTCCTTGGGCAACAAAAATATCCTTATTTTATACAAGTATAAAATAATTCCACTTTATGATATTAACAATGTTAATTTATAATATCATTTACATTATAAATACGCTAAAACATATTGAATTTTGAAACGTGTGTGCTTTGCATCATTCAAAAACCTCAAATCCTCCAAATTCAGGTGAGAATGTCACAAAAGCAACATTTTGGAGGCACAGGGGGAAAAAAACCCTATGGTTTCCCTTATAACTCTGCCCTGTACATTTATATATACATATATATGCATCAATATTATCTGAAAATGCAAAAATACATAGCAGAATCCTGAATCCGACAGTTTTTACCACTCCATTTCACCCCAAACTTCATTTCTAAAGTTCTAATACGTGCTAGCTGAGCTTGGCAGCCTCGGCTTGACGTTGTCTTACAGTTATTATTGTTAGACTATCCAAGGAGCGCAGATAATGCAAAATGCTCTGCATGCCCTGCGTTTGTTTCACTTTTCACTGGAGGGAGTAATTGTGTGGCGCTGACCATATTAGACACAAAGCACATTTTCGAAGGGGGAACCGCTGGCGTCAGAACAAAAGAGCGGAGAGAAATTAAAGACTTCGTGTCTGCGAATGTCTGTGTTTTGAACTGAATGTTGGTGGAAGATTAGAGAAAGAAGGAGATGATGCTACTTTTGATATAATAAAGGCAGTATAAGGATGATGTGTATTCAAAAATACAGTAAAAAAAAGTGAAATATTATTACAATTTAATATAACTTTTCTGTTTTGATGTGTTTTAAAATGTAATTTATTCCTGTAATGCAAATCTGAATTTTCAGCATCATTACTCCAGTCTTCAGTGTCACATGATTCTAAAAAAATCATTTTAATATGCTGATTAACTGTTAAAGAAAAAATTCAGATTACTATTAATGTTAAAAACAGTTGTGCTGCTTTATATGTTTGTGGAAACGAATAAAAAAACATTTATTTGAAATCTTTTTAAACATTATAAGAAAGTGTGAGAAAAAATCTCAATAAAATTCACTATATTGCTATTATGGAGCAATTACACTAAACAGTAGAGACTAAAATGCTCTTTTCAGTTTGTCACAGTGTCAAAGTAAGACAACTTATGAAAATAACTACATATTTTTACTCCAAACTTGCGTTATTTTATTGTTTTCTATACAGTGCTAAAGGCTATGTCGATCAGCACTGCATTATAAATACACATTATCTATACGAAAGTACCTGATATTGCTTGAAGAACGCAGATAAACCATGTACTCTTGTAAGTGTACTGATTCTCATCGTGTTTCGTCGTACAAAACATTTCTTTCGGTATTTTATTCAGCTACAGCAATTTATTGTCCATATGAGGAATTTCCTGGAAGGTCATTTTGTTTCATTACGCCTACGAGTTTCTGCGCGAAGGTGCCCTCCGGAGTCTAGTATGAACGAAAAAAATCACACGTAAGAGTTTAGTGAGCCAAAATGGCGCCGGCGCTGGATTTTACGTGTCATATTATTGTATGTATAAAAAAAAGAAAAAAAAAATCGTATGTGTACTATTCATTTTTAAATGTCGCCAATATCGCTAATTAATACAATAACAGTATTTAATTATTTCAATATCACGATTATCTTCAATACCGGTTTTCACAATGCCTTATCAGTTGGTGGCACAGAACGTAAATAATGCCATTGAACCGAATGAACTTCGCATATTTTGCTGATTATTGCTGCTGTAAATGGTCAATTATCATCATGTTTTGGGCTGTACTATTCGTTTAGACCAGAAAAAAAACATTTGGAATACTACAGACTGCCAAAAGTTATAACAAATCGAGCAGAAGAGTGCAAAAAACTGTCTGAGGAACAAAAGGCGCTTGTGGTTGGCCAAACTGAACCGGGATTTCCAGGGCAAGATTTTTGACAACATTCGTGTTTGTGACGTAGTGACCTACATGCAACCCTCTACTGGTGGCACTAAACACAAACAATGGCAATGAACTGAATGAAACTCGCATATTTTGCTGATTATTGCTGCTGAAAATGGTCAATTATCGTCATGTTTTGGGCTGTACTAATCGGACAGACCGGGAAAAACATTTGGAGTATTATAGACTGACAAAAGTTATAGCAAATCAAGGATAAAAGTGCAAAAAAATGATAGGAACAAACAACAAACAAATAGCGAGGAACAAATAACGTTTGGCCAAACTGAACCAGGATTTCCAGGGCAAGAATCTTGACAACATTTGTGTTTGTTCTTATCATTTCCAATCAGGTAGGTGGAATATTAGGGTAATATCTTAATTAATACTGCTCGTATGTATTTTTACCACCTATTAACTTTAGTTTGTCAAAATATTGCACCCTTGTCCTTCTCTATATGATTTAGCAGCTTCCACACATTTTTTCCGTGGTTTAGACAGCATAAATTAGCAGAACAACGTATTCAGTAGTACAATAACTGTGCAATCCATGCTGTTGTTTACATCCGAGTATTGCCAGTATGGCCACGTATCAGGGTAACTGACCAAATAGTGACGTAAGTGCAAACTCTTTATTGGCCGCACTTAATCAAATGAAACTTGCATATTTTGCTGATTATTGCTGCTGAAAATGGTCAATTATTGTCATGTTGTGGGCTGTACTAATCGGTCAGACCGGGAAAAACATTTGGAGTATTATAGACTGACAAAAGTTAGAGCAAATCAAGGATAAAAGTGCAAAAAACTGACAGGAACAAACAAATAACGTTTGGCCAAACTGAACCAGGATTTCCAGGGCAAGAATCTTGACAACATTCGTCTGCTTGTATGTATTTTTACCTCCTATGAACTTTAGTTTGTCAAAATATTGCGCCCTTGTCCTTCTCTATATGATTTAGCAGCTTGCACACATTTTTTCCATGGTTTAGACAGCATAAATTAGCAGAACGTATTCAGTAGTACAATAACTGTGCAATCCATGCTGTTGTTTACATCCAAGTCACTGACCAAATCGTGACGTAAATGCAAACCCTCTATATCCCAACCCTCCTAAGTGTGCTAAATTATAATATCTAAAACACACACTAAAAATCACGTTCACATATTCTTCTAATCATTTACCATCTGATTCTTTTCATACTTCCAATTCCCTTGTGGTTTTCTTTGTTCTAATTTTTTAGCTATATTTTTTGAGGCTGTGAGTGTTTGGGCGCCGCTTTAACGAATAAAATCTCCCAGTTTTCCCCAGAAATAAGCATCAGCTCTGCTCCGCTGGCTTTACCTTCCCCAGGTGATCGCGCCACTGCGTCCACGGCCGCTCCAGCGCACACGGCTCCTTCGCCGCTGCCAACCCTGAGGGTGGCTACCCGCTAGTGGCACACACACACACACGTGCGAACACGCACATGCCAGTGTTCCTCCAGTATCCCATCATGCCTCTGTCCTAGCTGCCCAGCTGCTCCCTAAGGTACACACCAGTACCCTGATACCTCCCTCTCGCTCTCTCTCTCTCTCTGTTCTTCTGCTGTTTTGTTTGTCATGAGTGATCGTCTGCAGGTCTCTAAACACCAAGGCCCACCTGGTCCGGAAGTCGCCCATTAGAACCCCATATGTGATGGAGACACAACGCGCCCAACTTCCACACCTAATCAACACCCCTGTGGGCCGCAGTCTCAGTATGTTCCTCGTATTATACACGTATCTCATATTGTCACTGATAGTCACAGAGTATACACTGTAAATTAAGAGTTATACAATGATCTGTTATAGAATCTAAAAACAGGGTATTTTAGCATCACTGATATATCATTCGTTTGGTTTAATCAAAATTTTGTTTTATTTTTCTAACTTCATTTCATTTTTGTGAAGGTTTATATATGTTTATATATATGTATATTTATATGTTTTAGTTTTGTTTTTGTTTAGTTTTTTTTTCAACGAACAAAATGATTTTGCTTTGTCAACAGGCTGAAATAAGTTTAAGATATTTATTTATTTTGTGATTTTTGTTTCAGTTTACAATGATAACCTTGCCTAGAATGATAAAAGAATATTTTATTTTTATTAAATTTATTAACTTATTAAAAATATCATTTTAACTTTATTATATGTTATATTTTTATATTCTTTTTAAAATATTTCAAACATTAGTTTTCTGTAGTGCTGTAGTCTTTTTTATTTAAACTGTTTATACTTTATTACATTTAATACTTTTTTATGTGTTATTGATATTGTTTTAAACAAAAAGTTAGCTTTATTTCTTTATTTAGTTATTTAAGTACTTCTTACATATACTAAACTAAAATGACAAATAAAAAATGGCAAATAGTGAAGAAAATGAAAATAAAAGAAAATAAGTTTTTTTAATATATTTTATACATTTTAGTTGTTTTTTATTTAAACTAAACAAAAATGACAAATGTTGCCTTGGCAACTAGCTGAAATAAAGTAAGTTTATTTATTTATTTAAATGTTTATTTTATTTCAACGATTTCAATGATTTTTATGGTTTTAGTTTTAGGTAATGATAACAACCCTGCGTAGAATAATAAAAAAATATATATATATTTTTGTGTATTATATTTGTACATTTTATTCTATTAAACTATTATTTTAACTTAAATAATATGTGTAATATTTTGGGGATTTGTTTTTTGTAGTGCTGTAGTTCTGTATTCTTTTTTATTTTTATGTCTTGTGTATATATATATATATATTTATATATGTGTGTGTATTTAATTTTTTTAAATTACATTTTTTTATTTATTTATTATTATTTTATTATTTTCTAATTTATTTATTTTTTTATTTGTTGTGGCAAAGAATCTATAGAGAATTTTTATTATATCTGTATATTATGTTTTATTTAATTTTATTTAATAATATTTTTATTAAACTTATTTTATCTATTAAACTATTATTTTAACTTAAATAATATATATATAATATTATTTTGGGGATTTGTTTTCTGTAGTGCTGTAGTTCCGTATACTTTTTTTATTAAAACCTTTTGTATATTATTAAATCTATAATATATAATTATATTTTAATATGAATATATAAATATGTGTGTGTGTGTTTTATTTACATTTTCTTTTTTATTTATTTATGTTTTTTTTATTTTTTTGGCAAACAATCTATAGAGAATAATTAAGTGTTGTATTTAGTTAGTGTTTTGTTTTTCGTTAAGGCAACATTCACTATTTTCATAGGGTTGGTATTTTGAAGAAAAAAAAATCTACATAAACCTTAATAGTATTTTATGTCCAGTATGTGAAGTCTGCATGCAGGTAAAATAGGACGTTTTCTGATAATTTAACATTCTTTTAAAATATGATGCGAAACAGCTTAGCTGCTCACATAATAACATTTCAAAAGCTAAAGATCTCAGCATACAGAAGAAAAAAACATTAAATACAAGAACATAGTTAATTTGTTAATTGCAGTGATGCAAAACCTCATAAGCACTGCTCCCAGTGCTACGCTAACAAGATTAGCTTTAATTTATTACCATCATGAGTGGTGTAGATGTCATCTAATGCGTGCTTTCATCGTGTCTTCACTGTTTGTTACCATTAAAGCCACAAACGGGGTTCCTTTGACCTTTGCTTTGCAATTGCAATATATTTAGAGGGGCATTTCAACAATGAAGACATGTAATATCGCATGTAATTCCACACTAGCTTAGCATTTTATCATCTAGTACAGATAACGAAATGCAAAAGCTGTAGTAAATAAATTTGCAGCGTTCCATTTATTTAAACAAAATAATTCCTGTTCCAGCCAGTGGCCTAATATGCAAGAGCTTTTCACATACTTTGTGCGAAAATGAGATTTAATACAAAAATAAACAAATAAATAAATAAAAAAGCCACTTTCAGAGGTTGCCGTCCCACCACACTTAGTTAACAAAAATATTTTTACAAACAAGATGATATCACAACACTCCATGATATTAATATGATATGTTCCCTGATCTGTAAAGCAGCTGGTTATCTTGCTTGGCACCGATAAGAAAAAGTGCTGTGGATTTCCAGTTTGTGAGCACATTTGGGCTGAATCTTTCACACGTCACAAATTGCAGATGGGAAGCAGTGATCTCGAACAGCCGATCACCTCAGCGTGACCATCTGACACCTTCCATTTAGGAAAATAATACTTTCTATCTTAGCATACTCTCTCCTCTGCAGCCAGGCAGAGGAAATATGCCTGGAAGAGTTTCAACCTCAAACTTTGCCTTCGCTCGGCCCCATTCAGCCTCGTTTCTTTAGATAGATTGTTTTAGATTAGCTTTCTCTTTGTGTTAACAATGTACGTTTGCAGCGAGGGCGTGAATTCGCTGATGGTACGTGGAAAATATACAGTTGTTTATGCATTAAGAGAGCATTTGTAGTCATGCCTTTATGCTGTTATGATTTTGAATATCCTAGGTTTTTTTTTCCAAAGTGATTTCGACCAAATCATGTTCCTGTAGCTCAACTAGCAACACCAAGGTCATGAGTTTAGTTCCCAGGAAGCACATACTGATACGTTTATCTGTGTGTTGCTTTAGGTAAAACTGTCTGGCAGATACATTCATATATACACTTATTGTATTGTATAAGATAAATATATATAAAAAAAGATTTTAAATGATGTTATATAATATCAGTAGAATAAGAAGAATTGTCTGTCCATCCGTCCGTCCGTCCATTCATCAATCCATCCATCCATTGTTCATTCATTCATTCTAAAGTTTATCTATCTATCTATATTTTGTTTGTTCTATTGTTCATTCTATCATTCCAAAATGTTTTATCTAAGTCTGTCCATCTGTCTATCTATCTATTCATTCATTCTGTCGTTCTAAAGTTCTGTCTATTCGTCCATATTTGTTTGTTGGATCTATTGTTCATTCTATCGTTCGTTCTATCAATCTAAAATCTGTCTGTCTATCTATCTATCATCTATCTGTCTGTCTGTTCATTCATTCATCTGTCCATTCATCTATCGTTCATTTTGTCATTTAAAAGTTCTATCTATCCGTCCATCCATCTATCTACCCATCTATCTCTGTCTATCTACTGTATCTATCTACTGTATCTATCTATCTATCTATCTGTCTATCTATCTTTCTTTCGTTTATTTGTTTGTTGGTTCTATTGTTCATTCTATCGTTTGTTCTATCATTCTTAAGTCTGTCCATCTATCTATCTATCTATCTATCTATCTATCTATCTATCTATCATCTATATGTCCATCTGTTCGTTTATTCGTTCACTTTTCCATTCATCTATCATTCATTTTGTCATTTATAAGTTCTATCTATCCGTCCATCCATCTATCTACCTATCTATCTGTCTGTCTGTCTATCTACTGTATGTATCTATCTGTCTATCTGTCTGTCTATCTATCTATCTATCTATCTATCTGTCTGTCTGTCTTTCTTTCATTTATTTTTTTTAGTTCTATTGTTCGTTCTATCGTTCGTTCTATCATTCTAAAATCTATCTATCTATCATCTATGTATCTATCTATCTATCTATCTATCTATCTATCTATATATCGTTTGTTTATTTGTTTGTTGGTTCTATCATTCGTTCTATCATTCTAAAATCTGTCTATCTATTGTTCGTTCTATCATTCTAAAATGGATCAGTCTATCTGTTTATTTATCTGTCTATCCATCCATCTATCATCTATCTATCTATCTATCTATCTATCTGTCTATCTGTTTATCTATCATTTAGTTTATCTGTTTATCTATCAGTTTATTTGTTTGGTTCTATCATTTGTTCTATCGTTCATTCTGTCATTTTAAAATCTATCTAGCTTTCATTTGTTTATTTGTTCTATCATTTGTACTGTCGTTCGTTCTATCATTCTAAAATCGATCGGTCTGTCTGTCTATCTGTCCATCTGTCTGTTCATCCATCTATCTATTGTTCTAATATTTTAAAGTTCTATATTTATCTATCTGTCTATCTATCTATATATTGATCGTTCGTTCATTCTATCATTCCAAAACGTTTTATCTATCTCCATTCGTCTGTTCGTCCATCCATCCATCTGTCTCTCTATCGTTCATTCTGTCGTTGTAAAGTTCTATCTATCCGTATGTCCATCCATCCATCCATCCATCATCTATCTAACTATCGTTCTATCATTCTATCGTTCTGTCGTTCTATGTATCTATCCATCTACCGTTTGTTCATTCTATCATTCTTACGTTTTATCTATCTGTTGTTCTTTCTTTCCATTAGGCCTTTCAAGGCTTTCCAAAACTTTCAAACAAGTATTTGTCAAGTTAACATTGAAAATAAAATCAAAAGTCTTGATAAAATAATGACTTGTATGCTTTTGAATTTCAAAATATTTAAATTTTACATACTTATTTAAAAATTGCAATTCTGCATTGTGTTTGTTTCCTGAATTTAAATTCAGGAATTGAATTTGAATTTCAAAGGCTTTCTCATACAATTTTGAATCCATATTTTAACCATAAAAGCAAACGACCGACAAGTATTTTAACCATCTCTGCCGAACTAGTCAGACTGTATCTTGATAGGACATTTCCCCACCCTCCGCCTTGAACATCACACATACATGCACCTCCACTCTGAATGTGACATAAAATCCAGTTCCACTGACGTCTGGCCTGCGGTCCACTCATGGGTGCAGTGTCTGTAATTTGAGCGATAAATAGGAGTTGGTTTAACAGTTGTGGAGAGAGTTGTAAATCTGGTCTGCGTTTTGCGGTCTCGGAGGGTTTAATTAGTCCACGGATTTCGCTTCTAACGTGACGAGGTTCGCTCAACACCCCTCCATAACGTGGCACAAGCGGAGTGCCCCTCCGTCTAAAGTCCGCGGGCCCCCGGAGAGCCCTGTAGCAGTACAGAGCTTAAAGACTCAAAGACGGCCATCTCAGCCTGTATAACAAGTCAACAGAGAATTAGCTGATGTCATATCAATTGAGCCCCCTGGTCTCTTCAAGTCACGAGCGCAGACTCTTCACTGAGGAGGAGTGAGGAAAACTGTCATTGTAATCCCAGGTACTTTAAATAATTCGTTACTAAAATGGTATTCATAAAATTGAGTTCGACTGAAACCAAAAGGTAAATCTTCGTTCAAGCTGTCATGTAATGTTTGTTGTAAATTTTCACTTCATAAACCCTAATTACTTTCAATTACAAGTCTATATATTTTTTTGGTTTTCCTGAACTACGATCGGGTTACTCATCCTGCAATGTGTGTGATGCCTCAAATCATGCATTTTGTTGAGTGGAGGTGTGTTATTGTTTTCCTAAGAAATCAAATCATTTTCTCTAAAACTGGTGAAAAATCCCATTTATTTATGTTGTAGCAGGAGACTGAGACCTGATATTATCATGGACACATGGAAATGAGCAGCATGCCACCTAGTAACACTTCTGCAACCTCCAAAGCAACTACTAGAGGAAAAACTACACTACAGCTGTGTTATTTTAGTTAAAAAAAAAAAAAAACATAAAATAAACGTTAACTGAATATGCTTTAAGAAAAGTCCGTAAATTAAGGTTATCAACAGCGATTACCAGGGTTCAAGCCCTCTAAGGCATTTAAGCACATATGCAAAAAGACATTATGTAGCAAGCCTTTTTTTTGCAAATACAGGTAGTTTACTATAGAAATATTATGTTTTGTAATGTTTATGACTGTTGTAGCACCAGCTAAAAAACTTTGCATGCTTGTTTAGAATCACCTGTCGCATATGCTTACCAGGTTTTGTGAAGTTTTGAGTTTTCCTTTGACTTTATAGGATTTTGGGTAAATTTGGACAGGCCACTTTTGTGATAATTATTGACCTAGAGAGGCCAGAGAATTGTACCGAAGTGTTTTTTTTTTCAGATTGAACCAAAAACCTAGGACTAGTTTTACATCTTCAATATCATTTAAAAAAACGATTTGATTGACAGCAGTGGTTCTAGAAGTTGTCTGGAATGAGGATTTCTGTCATATGATACAAATATTGCACACGTACGAAAAATCACACAATGCATAATCTTTTAGGCCCTTGAAAAATGCTATATTGCCCCTTAGTGGCCGATTTCTTTCAAAATTCTCACAGACTTTTGGGGCCGTGAGTCACACAGGCCTACGGGTTTACCATGTCTAATAGGTGCTCAAACTTCGTCGCCCAATGGTGGCAGTGTATTTTGAGATTTTTGAGAGGCAAATGTCCTTATAGACACTTATAGGCACTTTGGACCAACACCATGCACAGGTATAGCCATTGTTATGTCGCCCCCCCCCTTATAGCGCCCCCAAGTGGCGAAGATATCTCATTACATTCAGGAGTTATAGCCATTTCACTAAAAGTGGCCCTGCCCCTTTCAATAGTTTTGCCGTCCCTTTGCAACAGCGAGTCTAAAGTTAGACTTTTCTTTTTTGATAATTATTCATATTTGCTCTCCAAGACTCTTTCTGTGCTGGTTTGTTTCCGATCGGGTGAAAAACCTAGGACTAGTTCACAAAAGTAAGTTTTGCAAAAAATCCCAAATACCCGAAAATTTCACCAGGCTCGCAATCAAATCTGAGGCTTGCATTTTGTCCGGCGTGAGCCAACAACATAAGACACTTGAGCCTGCAGCTGACGCTTTAGGAGTTATGAGCGATTTCGTACTTTTGATCACTGTAGTGCCCCCATCAGGCCAATTGGGGCAAGACTTGGTAACGTTGAGTACTACCATCCCTCCAACTTTCAAGTCTCTACAACTTACAGTTTGGTCTGCAAGATCAGTTTTACATTGAAATCGCTGATCCATGACAATTCTAACAATTACAATAGAATTTCAGCGCTATGCGCTTGAACCCCTAAAAATGGAAAATACAGAATTTTTTTTGCCAGGAAATTATCCATTATTTTTACCGATATTTCCAATAATACTAAAACACAAAGTAATGCAGTGCAATATTTAAAATCAAATACAGAAAACTTCATATTAGTTTTTTCTTTTATATAGCGAATACATTTTCCATATTGATTTTTCACAGGTGTTTTACCTGTATTTTAAATTATGCATTGCACTGTGTTGTGTTTAAGGGTTAAAGGAAACATCCTTAAATTTAATTTTCACTGTTTTTTTCCTCACAGTGTATATAATAAATAAAAATGACAAAAAAACACAACTAAATGACTACAAAATGAAAATATAATAATAAAGAATAATTCCAAATATTACTAAAAACTACAATAGTTTATCAATGATGCTAAAATAATACTGGGTAACATTGCACATGCAAGGCGAAAGGTCACTGGTGCAGTCTGTATCAAGTTTTTTTTTTTTTTTATTATTTAGCCAATGCTGAATCATCTTAAGGCCCTCGTTGAGCGATCTTGAGATAGATACCTTGCTTAAGGACCCATTAGTGACAGTTCTCTCAGTAAGCCACCAGGCCACATACACTGGAAACGTATCCATTACGTGAACCAGTTAACAGTCTGACAATATTAAATCTGTTTATTTATTTTTTAAAATGTTGATGTTACGAACAATTAATTTAATTAATTCTTTCACTTCATCAAATTGTGTGAGGAGAGCCATCAGAGAATGTGTGAGGACATATCAGCAGTGAAACTTATATTAGCAGCGCAAGAAGTTACAGTGCTACAGTATATCTAGCCATTTATAGTGTCAAAGGCACAAAAAACAACAAAAAAGTTAAATCCTTCACTTGATCCATATGCTTTATCTCAAACCTTTTCTTTTAATGGCTTTGTAAGCTTGATGCTGTTTTCCAGATGGCTATGTACCATTATAAATCTGTCTTGCATGTCAAGCAACTATGTTATAATATGAAGATTTAGAAGCGTTAATCTTACCTACTAACAAACAGTACATATGTTTGACTAATTGGGCATATACATCTCAATGCTGCATGACTTGATATGTTATATTCTATATTTTATAAACTTGTATTACTATCGCTCATAATACGTTCTGAAATGGACCGATGTGCAATCGCTGATCATAAAGTCTCATGCACTGAATAGTTTCATCATATTCTGTTCTGGTTTTATTTCATAATGTCATAATACCACACGCTGTCAAATGATGACAGCTGAGCTGTATAAAATATTGAGGTTTCTACAGGATTGGATGTAATGCAAAGCTGCAATCTAGTTTATATCTGGGCCAACTGGCAGCTGATGCAATAAGACGTTACCAGTGCTGTGCAACAAGAGGCGATGTACAGATTTACAGTTCAAGAATATTGTGACCACAACACGAGTGTGCTTTATTAGTGAACAAATATGAAATTGAACAACTGCACAGCATGTATGTCTGGTTAATAATACAAATTAAATGCATGCGTTGTTTATGCAACATTCAATATGGTACAGGTTGCACCTGTCAGCAGTCTCTTTTTTTATGTATTTCTCCATGAAGTGCATTTCTCATATATCCTCCTTTATCTGCAGATTATTCTATTAAATAAGATGTTGTCTACACCGAATAGCACAGTGTGTGAAGAGAACTATCAGAGAACGCATGAGGACATATGAGTAATGCATTAGCAGTAAAACTTTCATTAGGAGCACAGGAAGTGCTATATCTAGACATTTATGATGTTGGGGGAAAAAAAAAAACAGAAACAAAAAAAGTTTAATCCTTGACTCGATCCATATGCTTTATCTCAAACCTTTTCTTTTAATGGCTTTGCAAACTTGATGCTGTTTTCCAGATGGCTATGTACCATTATAAATCCGTCTTGCATGTCAAGCAACTATTTTATGTTACAGTACGAAGATTTAGATACCTGCTACCTGCATTTCAGTTAGAATGAATAGGTTAGGATGTAAGCATTTTGAGTAATTTCCTAAGAATACGCATTTGAATGGTGCACGTCAGGGCATTGTTTTAGGTTCTTCCAAGAAATGCATTTAAAAATTCAGAGTTGTTAAATAAATTCATAGTGTAGTTGTCAAGTACTATTGTTTAAAAAGCTGTTTAAATCAAGGCCGAACTGAAGAAGTTTATCTGGCTCATTAAACAGCATATATATAAAATAATTCAGCAATAGCGTGGTCCACATTTTTGCATTTGCTGTCCGTGATGCTCAGTCAAGACCACAAGACAAGTTTGCCCAAAGTCCCTTGTTCGTTCTTTTGAAGGACTAAGCAAAAGGAGAAAAAGATGGGGTTATTTTGGCGATGGAGATTAAGGCAGAGGGGGGCTTTTTGTCATTTGTGCGAGACAAGCCATTCATCCATCCCCCGTTCAGAGCCCAAAAAAAAGGCTGGTCCCAGAAATTAGCAGTTTCAGCTCAGCAGCAGAGGCGTCGGGCTGTGAAGGAACAGAGAAATTGACTAATTAGCAATGCGCACTAAAACTTGACGGTTCTCTCCATAACGCAGAGAGAAAGAGAGGAAAGACTCGCCTTTTCTCCTCTCCTCTTTTTCCATAGATGTTTGAAATCGCAGTCATTTACGCTCGACAGTTTTTACAATAGCCTTGAGCCATAATTTTGCGAGTCTCTCCAGCATCCATACCCCTGCGCGGTCTCTCTCCACCGGCCATGCGCGTCCGTTTCTCTCCCCGACCGTGGATTTCCTATTACTCTCGTTACGACTCACTGAGCCCCAGGCCCAAGGATAATGATGTGTTGTTTCTTGGTAGCATAATTTGTCACACGTATATTTCTTCTTCTTCTTCTTCTTCTTCTCTTGCAGAAAGCACACAGCTCCTCTCACCCTCACACACACTTCTTCTTCTTGTTAATTCAGAGGAAACATAAATGATCAATGAGCTTGAATGAGCGGGGATCAATGGTTAGGATTCTGATCCATCGATCATAGACTTTTCCCAACAGGACCGAACAAAGAAAGTGCACTGAAGGAGCCGCAGCTTTACTTTTTCTTTAAGTCAGGTAAGTTTTGGACACCTACTACTAGCATTCGGCACGGGTGCGCACTGTGCGTAAATGTGCCGTGGGCTCAAAGTTGCCGTTTCTTCTGCTGTTCTGCCTCAGATTGGGCGAGAAACACCGCGCGTCTTGTTGAACGGAGCGATTGCATTGTGTTGTTGCCGACCAAAGCGATGCGCAACCGCACATCTATGGTGGTGATGATGCTGATGTTGCGGGAGACAAACTAATTGCTTTTGTATCGCATATCGGGGGGAATGCGTGCATGCATTTATGTCTTGTAAGGGGGTGTGCGTGCGTTCGCGTTTGCGTGGCCGGATAACAGATAGCGGGCAGCTCGCGGGCTAGATTCGCTTTCCAACCACCCGGCGTAGTTTGTTTCAGCCCGCAGCGACCATCGGATTTGACGTGCTCACGAACGCATGCATGAGATATATAGATGGGTATGCAAGGATGCGTGTGCTTGGTAAATGCATATGCTTGCATGCTGCAAACTTATAAACGCACGATATATATATATACACACACACACACACGCACACACACCGTAGGGATATGTGCACGAATTCAACTTGCATGCATGCATGAACGAGATACCTTCCGAACGCATGTGCTTTCACAAAACCGGCTGATGCATTTCCATGCAGTGTAGTGCACCAATGGCATTGTTTACTCGCAGGAGGTGTGCGCAGCCCCGAAGTCATGTCCAGATCGGGTGACCGAACCTCCACGTTTGACCCGACTCACAGCGACACTCTGCTGCACGGTCTCAACCTGCTGTGGAGGAAGCAGCTCTTCTGCGATGTGACTCTCACGGCGCAGGGGCAGCAGTTCCACTGCCACAAAGCCGTGCTGGCGTCCTGCTCGCAGTACTTCAGGTCCCTGTTCTCCACGCACATGCTGAGCAGAGAAGACGGGCTGGCGGCCAAGGACCAAGGCAGCAGCGGCACCCCGTCCTCCTCCCCCGACGACAAGCTCCTGCCCAGCCCGCGCTCCACCATCAACAACCTGGTGCTGCAGGGCTGCTCCTCCATCGGGCTGCGGCTGGTGCTCGAGTACCTCTACACGGCCAACGTGACCCTCTCCCTGGACACGGTGGAGGAGGTGCTCTCCGTCAGCAAGATCCTCAACATCCCCCAGATCACCAAACTCAGCGTGCAGTTCCTCAACGACCAGATCTCCGTGCAGAACTACAAGCAGATCTGCAAGATCGCAGCGCTGCACGGGCTGGACGAGACCAAGAAGCTCGCCAACAAGTACCTGGTGGAGGACGTGCTCCTCTTGAACTTTGAGGAGATGTGCGCCATGCTGGACGCCCTGCCTCCGCCCGTCGAGTCGGAGCTGGCGCTCTTTCAGATGTCCGTGCTGTGGTTGGAGCACGACAGGGAGACCAGGATGCACTACGCTCCCGACCTCATGAAGCGCCTGCGTTTCGCCCTCATCCCTGCCCCGGAGCTGGTGGAGCGGGTGCAGTCGGTGGACTTTATGAGGAGCGACCCGGTCTGCCAGAAACTGCTCCTGGATGCCATGAACTACCACCTGATGCCCTTCAGACAGCACTGCAGACAGACCACAGCCAGCAGGTAGGATCTTCTGCATCAACCTCACACATTCCCGTAGATTTTTGTGCTTTCTGGCTAGAGAGTAAACTTGTAGTTTAACAGTTTTGTGGGTAGAACCAATTTGCGTGAGAAAAGTCGAGTTTGTTTTCATCCTTTAGGTTGCTTATGTCAGACATGAGTATGTAAATGTAAGGCACGTGATCATGGCTTGTGACAGGTGTCGGTAAACAGATCAATCTTGTTGGTAAAGCTCTACATGCCGCACAGTTAACTTGTGAAGTGAATTAGATTAGATTAGCAATCATTTGTTGCAATATCTGATCCATATTTGTTCACCCAGTTTCCACGCTTTGCCTTATCTCTGAGATCCTCATTCTATTCCTCATAGTGCTGTTTCAGGGTTGATTAATTTCAGCACTGTTGCAAGCTTGCATACTGCAGACATTATTGCAGTCTGCAGATGGGATAATTAGCAGGAATAGGTGACCGTGGAATAAACTGGAATCAGATGGAGAATATGAGAGAGAGATTGTTTGGAATGAGATATTCTCTCTGTTACATTTTGGAATTAAGATGTTTAAGAAGTCAAAAAGGCTTGATGTTTACATAAGTATGCATTTGCTAATATAATTAGATTAGATTTATTATTTAGCAATCACTTGTCACATCATTGTGTACTGGCACTGGTTCTGTTTTGCCAGTGTTAACATCATTTGCTGAGCATCATCCATGAACTTGAATGAGATGGAATCAGCGAATTACTCTATTGGTGTGTCCTGATGATACTGTGTTGGCTGGAGTTGTCCATTTATTTCCCAAGCTCTGTTTTACAGACCTGAAGGGATTGTAAATATTGAACACCCAGACTTTAAAGCACTTATTCAATCTATGATTTCAATTGCACTGGCTAACCGCGAGGTCTCTAAACTGATCACAGTCATTGTAACTACATTTGTTTTTTTACTATTGATTTGATATTAGTTGATTGTTTAATTAAATTATTGATTGACTGAATGCATGGATGCATATCCAAATCTTGGCTGAGAATGTGTTAAAGCATTTCACTGTTGACAGGAATCAATAGCAAAGAACATTTGAAAGTAGAATTGAGGCTTAAGATCACAACCACATCTGTGTAACAGTTTGTGGCCTTTACAGATAACATTTAAAGCAAATATGCATTCTTGTGATCAAATGCAAACGATGCATTGTTGCTATATTTTTAAAATATATGAACGAAGGTTTAAAAATACATCCTGCGTTAGTGAGCAGTTGCACACAAATCCTAGAGAAACATCATTGCAGTGGGAGCTAATTGATTCTACAACTTAAAAATGAAGTCATTTTTCCGTTCATTTGAGGATGCTGATAGAGTCGTTTAGCATTAATATTCTCCCATGTTCTCTGCTCGGCTTGCTGTCTCCCTTCTTGTGTTTGTACACGCTTTTACCTTGTTGTGGCATCTCATTCAATATGTAATTGCTCTGCGCTAATAACGGCTAATGACAGAATAGTTAATGAATCTGTTTTCCCCGTCCCTCTGTAACACAGGATTCGTTCGAACAAACGGATGCTCCTGTTGGTTGGAGGCCTGCCCCCGGGTCCCGACCGCCTCCCTAGTAATCTGGTTCAGTACTACGACGACGAAAAGAAGACATGGAAGATCCTTACAAGTGAGTACCTTGCTAGCGTGGTCTTTTCTGTTCCACAGGAAGAACCCTGCCTGCGTTAGGGGTTGTGCTCCATTGCAGAGCAGAATAGAGCGAGAGCTTCCTGAGATGCAGGAGGTAATGATGTATCACTATCACTTTTAATGTAACTTTTTAATCAGAGCGTGACTGCCTTCACACCATTGTGGAGCTGTAACGCCTGGATTCGCTTGTGTGTGTTTTTTATTTTTTTTCTTTGCCTCTGTCTTTTCGCATAAGCGTGCCGGCAAGATTAATTTTAATCTAATGATCTCGGGAAGATTCATCATCAGAAGATGACACGTATTCTTATTGAACTGCTTTATTAGGGCAAACGTTCTCGTAAGTGCATTTGTCTTCGCGAGCAGCAGGGAAGGAACGCGAGCGGTTCGCGTGCTGCCAGTTTGTCGTGTGTTTTGGCTTGACAAATTAGAATCAGAATTCTTAGAAGGATTTAAACGACAACAATAGAGATCAAATGTGTCGGAATCTTAAAAATGGTAAAAATGATGTCATAGTAGTGTAATCTTAGAATGGAATTGGAAGTTGGAATGGAGTACTTAGTTTGTATGTCTCAGTTGAGTCCCAACTTTGTCTCAGATGTTACTTCTCATATTGAAAAATGAAAAATAGATACAAAAGAGCCAATGATTGACTTGTAGTTGTGAGTTCATGTTGATGGACAGAGGAAAAACGTGAGATTTCTGTACTTTAATCAGAAGACAAAAGCAAAAGTTTTCATTTGCACTACTTTTAATTTTGTTTCTTTCTAGAAGTTACAATCTTTTATAACTTGAAACAGAGTTCCTAGTTTTTATGTCAAATTTGAGTCTCAACTTTGTCTCTGACGTTACTTCTAATATAGAAAAATAGATACAAAAGAGCCAATGATTGATGTGTAGTTGTAAGTTCATGTTGATGGACAGAGGAAAAACGTGAGTTTTGTTTCCTGATCAAAGTACAGAAATCTCATGTTTTTCCTCTGTCCATCAGCATGAACTTCCAACTATAAGTCCATCATTGGCTCTTTTGTATCCATTTTTCATTTTTCTATATTAGAAGTAACATCTGAAACTCAAATTAGACATAAAAACTAGGAACTCCATTTCAAGTTATAAAAGATTTTTTGGTGAATTTATAACATCTAAGGGGGTTTTAGGCACTGCACTTTGCGTCGTGCCTAATAACGCTCCTTAGCTGTTATAAATTCACTGTAAACCATGGCTTCTTGGGGATTATTGCTTTATAAGAACATTCGGAACCAAAAAATATTGGGTCTTCATTGTATAGACAAAAAACAACACAGACATTTTTCACAAAAAAAAAAAAAAAAGAAAACCCATCTGGAACGACATGAATAGATTATGTCAGAATTTTCATTTTTGGGTGGAGTATTCATTTAACTGTTTCTTTTAGAAAGAAACAAAATTCTAAGTAATGCAAACGGAAACTTTTGCTTTTGTCGCCTGATCAAAATACAGAAATCCAGAAGTTTCCATTTGCATTACATTTCATTTTGTTTCTTTCCAAAAGAAACAGTTAAATGAATACTCCACCCAAAAATGAAAATTCAGTCATAATTTATGTCATTCCAGATGTTTTTTCTTGAAAAATGTCTGTGTTGTTGTTTTTTGTCTGTATTGTGAAGGCCCAATATGGTTCCCAATGTTCTCATAAAGCAATAAGCCCCAATAAGCCGTGGTTTACAGTGAATTTATAACAGCTAAGGGGCGTTATTACCCCCTTGGCTGTTATAAATTCACTGTAAAGCACAGCTTCATGGGTCTTAATGCTTTTATAAAAGTGGTTATTCCATATATGTAGTAAGGTTTAGCAAAATAAAACAGAACAAATAAAGTGCAATGATATTAATAAAAACATTATTCTTCCGCCAAACAAGGTAGTTCCTCAGAAACGATTGTGGTTGCAAAAAAGTGGTTGCCGAGCAACACACAGATGTAAACAAAGATGTATGTTTTATAGAGTAACAGCTTCAAACACAGCTCAACCAATCAGAATCAAGGACCGGAACTATCCGTTTTACAAAATATCTTTTTTAGTGTTCCGCAGAAGAAAAAAATGCATGCCTATTTGAGTCTAAATAATGACGGATATTTCATTTTTAGGCTAACTATCCTTAATTTTGCTCGAGTTCATATTGACATCTCTGACTTTTGATAGCAGACTTTGGTGTCTTTGCAAATCTAAACACGGTTTGAGACATTTTTAAGATCTCTTAAACTAGAGGAGATTTCTTAGATTTATTTGAAACATCTTGAAGTTGGAGACAGATCTCATTTGCTCTACTTGTAATTTCATTGCTATATACGAGAAACAATAGAGGCAATAAAGTGATCTTCTTGGTGATTTTTTCTTTTTTATGCATGTTTTCCTTGAAGCAAATTGTCAGTTTATATACAGCAATGTATATGTGACCCTGGACCACAAAACCTGTCATAAGGGTCAATTTTTTGAAATAGAGATAATCTGAAAGCTGAATAAATAAGCTTACCATTAATGTATGGTCTGTTAGGATAGGACAAAGGTTGAAAAAAATCTAAATATTGAGAAAATTGCCTTTAAGTTGTCCAAATGAAGTTCTTAGCAATGCATATTATTAATAAAAAATTAAGTTTATATATATTGACGGTAGGAAATTTACAAAATATCATGGAACATGATCTTTACTTAATATCCTAATGATTTTTGGCATAAAAGAAAAATTGATCATTTGGCCCACACAATGTATTGTTGGCTATTGCTACAAATATACCCGTGCTACCCTGGTTTTGTGGTCCAGGGTCACATATCAGAGTCTAAAGTAAAGCCTCTTGCTTGCGATTCCTGTGGCTAACCGTTAGCCTCAGTGCTAGCTGTTATTGGTTTCAACGGCATGCTATTGCACACTCAGACTTTCTGAATTAGTACAGAATCAATCACTTTCAGTCTGTAAATGTGTCAGCTGCACTGTTACGTGTATATGACAAGCTCCAGGTGGCTTGTGGTATAGCAAAATCCTCCTCACTCAAAATGCTTTGAGTCTGTTCTTCGAAAACACAGCTTATAATATATTTGCAGAGAATCTTAGCAAAAGGAAGCCTTTTGAAAGTCCAGTTTTATAGTACTTTTTAAATCATATAAATGGAGTACAATCCTAAGTATAGCTCAATATAGCATAAAATTGCTTAATATAAAATTATTCTTCAGGAATCATTCTAATATGCTGATTTGCTGATCAAGAAACATTTCTTATTATCATCAATGTTAAAAACAGTTGTGCTGCTTCATATTTTTGTTCAAACGTGATACAATAACAATAAAGATATTTATTATCAAATTTAGCAATTTTCCATTAGAAAAATTAATAATAATTCAGCGCCAGTGATAATTAATAATTGACCAGCAAGTCAGCATATTATAATGATTTCTGAAGGATCATGTGACATTGAAGACTGGAGTAATGATGCTGAAAATTCAGCTTTGCATCACAGGAATAAATTTCATTTTAGAATATATTCAAATAGAAAGCAGTTATTTTAAATTTAAATAATATTTTAAATTTTACTGTATTTTTGATCAAACACCCCAGCCTTGCTGAGCATAAGAGATCTTGTTTAAAAAAAAAAAAAACATAAATTATTCCAAAGTTTCGACCGGTAGTGTAGCAACTAGCCAAGACACAATGTATTATGATTTAATTAAAATGATTCTATAGTGTCTGTTCCTTACCGAGGCAAAACAAGGACATAAACGGACGTGCAGTCATTTTGTTTTATGGCTAAAATTGCGTTCAGTCATCCAATCACTGCATCGTTGAGGTGTGAGACCTACAAAGACACCTTACGCACCGAAACCTGCTTGTAAGCGTTTGGCAGCACGCATAACATTCATTAATGAATTACATCTGGATCTATATAACTTACACTCATAAGGTCATAGTGTAATGTCCTTTATTTCTGCCTCAGACGTCGAGTCTTAAATGGCCCATGGCCAGGCGGAGCGACCAAACTGCAAAATCATCCTGTGAACACACCAGCAGCCCCTTGATGTCGTTTGGGGTGTGCAGGTTATTAACATTCAATCATAACTTTGCAATGAGCCGAAACCCAAAAGGGGGGGAACGGCGACTGATTAAAACCTTCATCAGCACTATTTAGGATGGTTCTCATGACTGGCTGCACCTCTCTGCTTCTATGGCTTTCTGCTCTGTGGTGAGACTGCCACCTAGTGCACACTGTGAGCTATGGTCAAAACGACAGATTTGTGGCAAGTTTAAATGTGTTGAATATTCCAGATATTACATTATGCACCTTAATGCCATTGTTTCATTCCTTTTCTTAGATTTTAGGTTTAGGATTTTTTTTTTTGTACATTGCATAAAGTCTATATTTAGGACTATTTTTTTAGTATTATTTTCATGTCAGTGGAGCACTTTTCCATCAAATCAAAATGCATCCAGAAATGTTTTATTTTTTATTATTCTCAATCAGGATTCACAATTAATTTGTAATCAGCATACATTAAAAGCAGCACAATTAACACTACTATTGTGAATAAATACTTAAGTCGACACTACAGTGAAATTTCAGTTATTTCAGTTTCAGATATTTTAGTACATCAAATTTAACTACATAATTTTTAAAAAATATTTTAGTTATATTTAGTAATTTCATTGTGTTTTTGTCATGTTTAGTAGTTTTGGTGTTTTATATTTATGTTTTATTTCAGTTTTGTGTTGTACATCAATTTGAACAATAAATAAATAAATTATATATATATATATATATATATATATATATATAGTTATAGCTATAGTTTTAGTATATCAAATGTAACTTTTTTTATTTTTTTTTTATTGTAAAATTTAAAATCAAATTAAATTTTTTCATTTTTATATTAGTTAAAGATTTAGTAATTTTGTTGTGTTTTTGTCATTTTTAGTAGGTTTGGGGTTTTATATATATATTATTTCAGCTTTAGGTATTGTAGTACATTAAATTGAACTAAATAGTTTTTTATTTTAATATTGTTAAGATTTAGAATCTTTGTTGAATTTGTCATATTAAATTAATAAAAACTATAAAACTAAAAATTCATGAAAACTATATATATATAGTTATAGCTATAGTTTTAGTACATCAAATTTTTTATATATATTTTAAATTAGTTAAAGATTTAGTAATTTTGTTGTGTTTTTGTCATTTTTAGTAGGTTTGGGGTTTTATAAATATATATTATTTCAGCTTTAGGTATTGTAGTACATTAAATTGAACTAAATAGTTTTTTATTTTAATATTTGTTAAAGATTTAGTATCTTTGTTGTGTTTTTGTCATATCAAATTAATAAAAACTATAAAACTGTAAAAAAAATTTTTTTAGTTATTTTAGTACATCAATTTAAATGTTCTATTGGCAACTAACTGAAATAAAACCTTTTTTATATTGTAATTTCTGTTAATAATATATAATATAATTAATTAATTAATTAATTATATTAATAATAAAATTATTTTCTGTTACAAGTTTCAAGAAATTGTGATATCACATACAGTACAAAACTTTATCTTAAAAGTTTACCTTAATTTACCCTATATCTTTTTTCATATAGCTGTTTAATTTTCATTTATTTAATGATTTATTTTTAATTAATGTAAAATATGAATTTTCTAGTAACACTTTACGAAAAGGTGCCATTAGTTAACATTAGTTAGTGCATTAACTAACATTAACTAACAATATACTAGACAGTTATGATATTTAATAATCCCTGCTAACGTTAGTTAATTAAAAATACAACTGTTCATTGTTAGTTCATGCTAGCTCAGATCCATTAAATACTAACAGAAAACATTTTGATTCTAATATATTCTAATAATGTTAAAATAAACATATACTAAGAATAATAAATGCTTTAGAAGTATTTTTGTTAGTTCACAGTAATAGTTAATTGCTAATGTTAAAATTTCTTTTGATTTTGGATTGAAATATGATTACTTGGATATCTCCGTTTTATCCCCAGAATGTTGTTTTTTTCCTTTGTTAAAAGGCTAAAAAAACAAAG
This sequence comes from Labeo rohita, assembly GCF_022985175.1. Lineage (NCBI taxonomy): Eukaryota > Metazoa > Chordata > Actinopteri > Cypriniformes > Cyprinidae > Labeo > Labeo rohita. Next base: position 4,757,340 of record NC_066892.1, on the reverse strand, counting down.
ACCTAGTGAGGTGAATTTCAGGAGATTTGTGCCTTTAAAAGTCAGTAACATATATCTTGGCAGTGTGCAGGTTTCTTATCAGTCGGTTTAGCAATATGATGCATCTGCACCTGTGTAGATCAGGCTGTAGATCAATAACAACGCCTAGACTGTGACCTCTTGATCATTTGAATCATCTCGCAACAAATCACCTTCCAACACAGAGTCTGTTGGCACGAGTGTCACGTCTGCAGCGGTAAATGTCAGCAGGTCACAAAAGCCTCGCACGGCTCCGAATAATTCTCTCCCTGACAGTAAGATCTCTGTCAATCAGTCTGGTTTTGTGTGCGGTGAGACAGTCGAGAGGTTTTCCTCGTGCGATTCAGTCCGGATTCGTTCTCAATGGAAAGGCCTCAGTGCGTCAGACTCCAGTTAGATTGCGGTAGAAGAGGCCAATCGGAAAAAAGCGCGATTCAAGGCTGTCTAATTTTACAGCAACTGTGATCCATCAGGCAGCGGAGATGTGACAGTGGAAATGAATGATCGAGGCAGACAGGTGGCTCTTAGCGTACGACTGATTTACGCTGCACGGGCACCGGACGGAGATTTATGGAGTGAACATGATCATGTTCATTATGACTGTCACCTCACGACCATTTCTCTCTATTTCAACTGGGGGTCACTTTTGAGGGAGCTGGAGAATTAGACGAGATGGAGACAGCAAAGACTACTGCTGAAAAGCAGCCTGTATATATACAGAAATCGACCACGAACCGGGACTGTTAATATAAGGAAATACCATTTGATTGGTTGTGACAGCATTTTATTCTGAATATTGTAAAAAATGTACTTAAATAAGATTTTTTTTTCAGAGAAAGTGTTGACTTTCAACTGTGTATGCAGTGTGGTTTTTTTTTTTAATGATTTTTAATGATATTGCATTTAAAAAATCTTTGATATTGCAAAAACTCTAGGAGTTAATAAATTGGTCATGACAGCGTTTTATTCTAAATATTGTGAAAAATGCAGTTAAATAAGGTATTTTTTGCAGAAAGTGTTGACTGTCAGCCTCAGAAGGTCAAAGTAAATATTGTACGCAGTGGTTTTTTTGTTTTGTTTTTTTTTTGTTTTATTTTTGGATGATACATTTTAATTATTGTCATGATTTTTTGCAATTTTTTTTCACAGAAAGTGTTGAATGTCAACTGTGTATGCAGTGTTTTTTTTATTTTAATGATTTTAATTATTTTTAATGATATTGCATTGCTAAATCTTGATATTGCAAAAAAAAAATGTAGGAGTTAATAAATTGGTTTTGACAGCATTTCATCTAAATATTGTGGAAAAATGCAGTTAAATAAGGGTTTTTTCACAGAAAGTGTTGACTGTCAACTGTGTATGAAGTGCTTTTTTTATTTAAATTATTTTTAAAGATATTGCATTAATACATTTCATTAATAAATTGCATTAATAAAAAAAATCTAGGAGTTAATACATTATTTGTGACAGCATTTTATTCTAAATATTGAAAATTTGAGTTAAATAAGGTATTTTTGCAGAAATTGTTGACTGGCAACCTCAGAAGGTCAAAGTACATATTGTATGCAGTGTTTTTTTTTTATAAAGATGATACATTTATGATTGTAATGACGTTTTAAATGATATTGACATTTTTGCAAGTTGCTTGATTTCTTGGGATATTGTGGAAAATGCAGTTAAGTAAGGTGGGGGTTTTTTGCAGAAAAAGTTTTGACTGTCAAACTTAGGAAGTCAAAGGTTGTTGGGTTTTTTTAAATAATAATTTTTAATGAATTTTAATAATGATACTGCAATTTTTTGCAACTTGCGTGATTTTAGGAATTAATAAATAGTTTGTGACATTTTATTCCAAATATTGTGAAAAATGCAGTATATGTTTTTTTATTATAAATTTTTTTGTTTATTTATTTATTTTATTTATTTATTTATTTATTTATTTTTGCAGTTTTTGCAACTTGCTTGATTTCTAGAAAATAAATATTGTATGCATGTTTTTTTAGTTTATTTATTTTGTATGATATTGCAATTTTTGCAACTTGTGTGATTTCTAAGAATTAATGTCAAATAAATATCTAAAGTAAATAGGTCACATTTCTAAAAATTTCTATATATATATATATATATATATAAATTAGTATATAAAAATATTATTATTACTATATTTAATTTATTTTTACATGTAATGTGATAATGTGATAAATGTAATAAATGTGTGTAAAATATAGACTTGCCTTTATATATTATAATTTTATTCCCCCCCCAAAAAAAAAAAAAAAAAATTATGCCACAATGGATAATAGCGTTGCAAATTTAAACTAATTAGTCTGTCTAGTTAGTTTAGAACCAAATGTTGGTTTGTGGTTATTGATAAAATTATATTTTATTTCTTAAAATAATTTGGATAACAGCAATGAATGGTAAAACTTGTCAAATGCAGTCAACACTTAAATGTGTGTAAAAATGGACAAAACAAAATTATATTAGATTGACATCTGGACTGCAGTTGTTACCCTTTACATATTTAATACAGTATCAAATGATGGCTAAACTGTAAATGAGCACCAGGTATTTACTGTTATATTTACTGTAAGTCTCCAAATGGTCAAATGTCATTGGCTTGGCGAATCTATTGGTCTTTCACTATTCAAATGTGTAATTTCCAAGCACTAGACTTATCAGTTTTGTCTCTGTGTTGCAGTAATGCCGTATAACAGCGCTCATCACTGTGTGGTTGAGGTGGAAAACTTCCTGCTTTTATTGGGTGGAGAAGACCAGTGGAATCCTAATGGTAAAACATGCATAATTATGACATCTACTGTATGTATGTGTTTGGAAACAAACACTGATTTCCTTCTAATGTGCCTGAAATGCTTTATACTATCTTTTTAACCAATGTCACTGTGGAACAAAACTAATAGGTGTATCATCTTCGCAGGCAAACACAGCACTAACTTTGTAAGTCGGTACGATCCAAGATTCAACAGCTGGATACAACTGCCGCCCATGCAGGAGAGGTACGATGGCTTCTGAAAATGACTTATTATTCATAAAATAATAAGAGCTCTTCATAACATGGCTATAATTATTTCTTAAGCCTTTGTGATGAATTTTTCGCTCTTGGCTGCGACGGGGATATTTGCTGTAAACAGTCTCTACGTTGACTGATTTTAAGAGCCGATCTTTTCATCTTGTCTTTGTTTCAGGAGAGCGAGTTTCTTCGCTTGCTGCCTGGATAAGCACTTGTATGTTGTTGGGGGAAGGAACGAGACAGGTTATCTGTCTAGCGTTGAAGCCTATAACCTTGAGACAAACGAATGGAATTACGTTTCGTCTCTTCCACAGCCGCTGGCTGCGCACGCAGGCGCCGTGCACAATGGGAAAATATACATCTCAGGTTTGACGATTCACCTCATCCAAACAGTGAATTAATCAAAGTGTCTGAGACCTTACTAACAGGTGCCATTACAGAGATGAAGTCTGCAAGATATTTTCAACAGTTTCATTTTAAATGCAGTATAAATTCAATATAAAGTGCACGTAAGAACCATTTCAAATATTTCTTAGTACAATATGTTCAACAAGAAAAAGACAATGTTGGACAGGACTCAAAAGTCTTTCTATATGACCCATGATTGCATGAAAAATAATAGTGCTCGATGACATCAGGGGAAAAAAAAGGTCATTTCGGGACAGACAAACATTCTTCTTAGGAATAACATGCAACATGTTCCTGTAGCAGTAGAGCATTATGCTTCCAACACCAAATTCATGCAACTGATAAATAAGATGATATTTTCAATGTCACTTTGATTAAAAAAAAAGGATTTTCTTTTTTTCAAAAATGTTATTGCATTGGACTAAAACCTACTGACTTTGCTCACACAGTTTATATATTATAGCCTGTAACTATTTTCCAATTTTTAATTTTTATTTATTTATTATTATTATATTATGTTTTTTTTTTTTGACAATTTTTGTACTTTTAAGGTATTTTTTATTTATTTATTTATTGTTTATTTTATTTATTAATTTAATTTCTTAATTATTTTTTATTTTTATTTATTCATTTTGTTACAGTTTTTTTTTAATATTTTTTGTACTTTTGGAGTATTTATTTTTATTTATTTTATTTTTTGGTTTTAGCTTTCTTTTTTTTACTTTTTTAATTTTGTTGTACTTTGGGGCATTTTATTTATTTATTTATTATTTATTTATTATTACTTTTTTATTTATTTTATTTTATTATGTTTTATGTTTATTTATTTTTGTACTTTTGATGGATTTAATTTATTTTATTTTATTTTAGTACTTTGGGGATTTATTTATTATTTGTTTAAAAAATACTTTTGGGGGATTTTTTTCAATTATTTATGTATTTATTTTGTTTTGTTAGGAGTTTTTTTAAACATTTTTGTACTTTTGGAGTATTTATTTTTATTTATTTATTTTTTATTTATGCTTTTTTAATTGTTTGTACTTTTGGGGGATTTTATTTATTTATGTAAGTATTTATTTATTTATTACTTTTTTATTTATTTATTTTATTTTTGTACTTTTGGGGTATTTTATTTTTGTACTTGGGGGATTTTTTCCTCAACTTGGTACACTTGTGGTGTTCTCAGTCAAAAATGACTGACCTACAAAAAATTACTTATAAATTTCATATGTTATATTATTACGAAATAATGGATTCAATCTTTTTATCAACTCGTTTTCTTTAAATTAGCACAGGTTTTATATCACTTTCTGGAACTGACTGACTATAGGCCTCACTGATCTGAGCTTACGCGTCTGTTTTTAAATAATACTGCCAAAATTATCCACAAATAATGCTTTTTTCACTCAGAAACTGAGGTTCATAAGCTCAGATCAATGAGGCCTATGATCAATAAGTTCTAACTAAAGAAAAAAAGCTTGAATCCAAGATTTGATGATAATACAGCATATGCAGGATTTACAAGCAATTTTTAAGGACTGTTTCTTTTTGACCAGGAGCAACAAATACCAAGTTCTGTCATGAAACACTAGATTGCGCAGGCTGATGGGTCATTAACACAAACCGATGATATTCACAGCATTAAACTACTAGGCGCAAGCTGATTGGTTCATGTTGCATATGCAGGCAATGAGCTTGCTGCTTTGCATTTAAATGTCAGGATAGCATTCACTAAAGCATTTCGCAGCACGAAACCCTCCACCTCCCCAGTTCCACCTGTATAGATCTGCTACGAATTATTACATATGCTACCTATGCAGTAGCAGTATGTCTTAAATACTCACAGCACCATATCGGTGTATGTATTGACAATAGGAAGTAGCAAGAAATTAGGTTTTTCAGCATAGAACAAGGGTTAAGAAATTAAATACCATCAATTTTAATTCCATGTTGACTGAATTTTTTGTAAAGCTCTTTTTGTAAATTTGTGTCCTTATGTTAAAACTGGTATTGGTATTGTGTGTGTTATGCTTCAGGTGGCGTTCACAATGGTGAATATGTGTCTTGGCTCTACTGCTATGACCCTGTGATGGACGTGTGGGCTCGGAAACAGGACATGAACACCAAGCGAGCTATACACGCTCTCGCAGGCATGAACGACCGCCTCTACGCTATAGGGGGAAACCACTTAAAGGGTAATTTCTATAACCGTAACCCAAATCTCAGCTGCGGGGGAGGCACTTACTGTGTACACAGCAGTAATCAATACAGTTTCTTTTACTGATTTGATTCCAAGCTTAAAGTAACACATATACGCCTTTGCAGAGTAAGAGCTTGGCCTATATGCTTGGGGTTTCCCCTGACTGTCTTTCTCTGCGTGTAGGATTCTCTCATCTGGATGTGATGCTGGTTGAATGCTACGACCCTAAAGCAGATCAGTGGAGCATCCTGCAAACGCCCATCTTAGAGGGACGCAGCGGGCCTGGATGTGCTGTTCTTGATGACAGTATTTACCTGGTGGGAGGCTACAGTTGGAGCATGGTAAACACATCTTACATTTAAGTGCAATAGATAGATCAGATAGTCAAAAGTTTTTGGATAGTAAGATGTTTAATGTATTTTAAAGAATTCTGTTCTGCTCACTAAGCATGCATTTATTTGATCCAAAATACAGCAAAATCATTTAAAAAAAAAAAAAAAAAAAAAAAAGTATTTTATTTTATTTTTTGGAAAGAAATAATAGAAATTAATACTTTTATGTAGCAGAGATGCTTTAAATTGTTCAGAAAAAATAAATAATAAAATGAATTACATTTTAAAATATATTCCGATAGAAAAGAGTTATTTTAAATAGTAAAAATGTTTCAAAATTGTACCGTTTTTGCTGTACTTTGGATCAAATAAATGCAGGCTTGGTGAGCAGAAGAGACTTTTTAAAAAATATGAAAAATCTTACTGTCCAAAAACATTTGACTGGTAGTGTATATGTAAATTTTATTTAATTATTAATTCAGTTATTAATTACTTATTTATTGTTTAATTTATTTAAAAAAATATGTATATGTACTGTATATAGCATTTTTATTTATAGAAAAATCATGTATAAAATAAAAATTAATTTATAATTAAAAAATAAAATAAAAAATTAATTAAAATAAATTAATTAATATTTTTTGTATTTAGAAATTGAGTGCATTTATTTACCAAAAAAAAAATATATATATATATATATATATGCAATATATAAATGCAATAAATGTAATAAAATATATATAAAATGCCCTTTTATAATATAATAATCAGTCGATTATTTTGACGATTAATCAAGTAATTGGATTTTTTTTTTTTTGTAATAAAAATAGACCTAAGCAAACAAAAGACGTTTAAATGATTTAAAATACATATATAATAGCAATGAGGCAATAATAATTGGTTAAAAAAATATCAAAAGCAAGTAAACATATCGCCGCCTTTGTGAATTCATAATAGCTGTATGCTTTATGATTTTCAAATAGTTTTAATATTCATGCAGCTGTAGAAAATGGTCTAATAATGCCTTTCATGGATCCCATCCGTGGAATGTGCCACTCATATTTTCCTGGTTAATCGACACAGAGAAAATGCAATCAAGGATTTTTTTATAATCAAAAACTCTAATTTAAGGAATCGTAACAGAGTCAACTGTAAGTCATTTAAAAGTAAATTTTCCCAAAATTTTTATTAAACTTTTCAACCAATCTACATTGCATAATGGGCTCGAACAATAGTGTGAGGTTGGGGGTGGGACTATCTGTTTGACTGACCAATGGCAGATGGCTTCAGGAAACCTATCTGGAAACAACCACTTTGTTTGCAATTCTAATAAAGCAGAAATGACACACTTTACTAAAATATTTTAGGATGTTAAACACTAGTAGAAAAAACATGCTTATATTATATATCTTATACACTACCAGTCAAAAGTTTTTGAACAGTAAGATTTGCCAAAAAAATCAGCTTTGAAATCAAAGAAATAAATTACATTTTAAATTTTTTTTAAATAGAAAACAGTTATTTTAAATAGTAAAAATATTTCAAAATTTGCCTTTTTTGTTGTACTTTGAATCAAATAAATGCAGGCTTGATGAGCAGAAGAGACTTCTTTAAAAAACATTTAAAACCTTACTGTTCAATAACATTTGACTGGTAGTGTATCAGAAGCATTTTGAACTACTGAGTAAAATACTGTGATAATCACTCGTGAAATATCTCTTGCAGGGGGCGTATAAGTCATCCACCATTTGTTACAGCCCAGAGAAAGGCACATGGACAGAAATGGAAGGAGAAGTGGCTGAACCTTTAGCTGGACCGGCCTGTGCCACAGTCATACTGCCAGCCTGTTTACCATTTAACAAATAACTATATAAAACGCCGAACGAGGCGGCCGAGAAGAGGAAAAACCTGTCGGGATGGAAAGTCAATCGCTAAACGAATCAAATAAATGAGAAGACTCTCCCTATGGAACGCCCCCAGCTTTTGAACAGGAGGTGATGAGGTGTACAGATTATTATTTTTTTACTGGTCTGACAAGAGCACTTTGTTTCTTTCATACCTAACAGTTTGAAACTGATATAATCATCGATTTTACGTATTTGATGCTCACGTGTGTTGACATTCAGCTGCTCACATTCAATCCTTCTTTATCATAAATGGTTTGACATAGCACGCATAATTATTATTATTTTTAACCGAATCGATATAGCTTCCATACGTACTTTGTATTTTGTGGAAACCGTCGATCAAAGACAACGTCGAAGTGGGTTGACAAAGGAATATTCATGTTTTTCAAGCAAAGCTCATGATTCTGTGTGCACTGTAGAGTAGATATCAGCTATTTAATATATATCACACCATGTCTGCTTGTTAGATATTGTCGCCATACTTGAGTGGCACATTGTTATTTGTACAGATGAGCGGGGAGTAAATGTCAATTATTAAAAAAAAGAGAAAAAAACACATTTCAGTAAAACACAAGTTATGATTTATTGTTTGAACAATCAGTATATTATTTATTTAGCCATGTGGTATATATGCATGGCGTGAAGTGGAAAGCTTATTGTGTTTTACTGTGGGTACATATTTGTTTATGTTAATATCTGTTCATATCTCACAGTGCCTATTTTAAGCATCAGGCTGCTTTATTTCGTCAAAATGTCCCATTATAAGAATCAGACATTTTAAATTGAGTCGAAATCATATAAATTATCGGCCTGATTGGTTTCTCTGAGACGTGATATGAAATCTGAATTTGTTGCACTGGTGTTTGTTGGCCCTTTTGATGAGAAAAGGGAATGTTTTTCATTGTTGTAAATAATCGCTTGCAGTGGAACATTTTTGTGCTCATGGGATTTATTCTCAAATCCTGTTATGTTCTTTACATTTAGTCTATGAAAATAAAACTGAATTTCTGGATCAATAATCTGTCTGGGCTCCCCCGCAATAACACAACACTGCTATCTATCTGAATTTGTCTGCAGTATTACAACAGTGTGCAATTATGTGTTTCATTTACTTACTGGAAAGTATTTTTTTAAATACAACATCAAACATGTCTGATAAAAGTCATTTTAAGGCCCAAGTACAAGAAAACATCTTGAGTGTTACTCAAGCATGCACAGTGTTTATATTCTGAGTCTCTGAAAGCCAGAAGTGAATGGACTGTACATGACTGTGACAGACTGAAGGTAAGGCCTGATCTGTTTTATCAGTTTCAGTCAGCAAGTTCATTTCAAGGACTGAAATACGTGTCATCTTTAAATCAGAAAAACACAATGCTTGTTTTTTGCAAAAAATAAAAAATAAATAAAAATAAAAAATCCATTTAATCTTTTTTTTTTTTTTTAAATAATAATAAATACAGTAGGCAGAAACAAGGTTTGGCAATTAAAACTTATTAAATTATTAATTTATTAAAAATATCAAACCACTGATTTTTAACTAACAGATATTGTAATTTATTATTGCATTATAATTCATGAAAACATATTCTTGTTCTGAGAATTCAGTTGACTGTTTTACCAGGTTTGGTAATTTTTGATTATATATTTTTATATTTTAAATATAAAAATATTTATAATTTATAATAATAATATTTAAAATTATTATTATAGAAAATTGTATTTATTTTTATTTTTTAATTTTTACCACACATTAGTAAAAGGAAGTAGAGAAAAATATCAAAACATTGATTTTTAAGTAACAGATATTGCAATTTATGATTGCATTATAATTTACGAAAAACAAATTCTTGTTCTGAGAATTCAGTTCAACCTTTCAGTTACAATTTGTTATATATATATATATAATTTTATTTATTTATAGATTTATTTATTTATTTATTTTTAACACACATTAGTAAAAGGAAGCAGACAAAAATATCAAAACATTGATTTTTAACTAACAGATATTGCAATTCAGATATTGCGATTTTATAATATATTTTATAATTATTTAAAAGTATTATTTATAATTATATATTATATATCAAACCATATCAAACCATTGAATTTTAACTAACAGATACTGCAATTTATGACTGCATTATAATTTACGAAAAACAAATTCTTGTTCTGAGAATTCAGTTCAACCTTTCAGTTACAATTTGCTTTCATTATGTAGTGAAGTTTAATTTTTTCACTCAGTTTCACCAGGTTTGGTAATTATTTAGTATATATATTTATATTTTATAATATATTTATAATTATTTAAAATTATTATTAAAAATTATATATATATATATATATATATATATAGGAATTTTTATTTATTTATAGATTTATTTATTTTTTAACACACATTAGTAAAAGGAAGCAGACAAAAATATCAAAACATTGATTTTTAACTAACAGATATTGCAATTCAGATACTGCGATTTTATAATATATTTTATAATTATTTAAAATTATTATTTATAATTATATATATATATACACTACCATTCAAAAGTTTGGGGTCAGTAAGACTTGTAATAGTCTTTAAAGTAGTCTCTTATGCTCATCAAGGCTGCATTTATTTGATTAAAAATATACAAAAAATAAAAAATAAAAAAAACAGTAATATTGCAAAATGTTTTTACAATATAAAATAATGTTTTTTATTTTAACAGACTTTAAAATAGAATTTATTCCTGTGATGAAAAGCTGAATTTTTATCAGCTGTTATTCCAGTCTTAAGTGTCACATGATCCTTCAGAAATCATTCTAATATGTGGATTTATTATTAGAATGATCAATGTTGGATAATATCAATAGTTGTGCTGCCAAATATTTTTTGGAACCTGTAATTTTTTTTTTCAGGATTCTTTCATGAATAACAAGTTTTTACAGTGTTTATTCAAAATATAAATATTTTATAACAATGTAAATTATTTATTATTAACTTTTAATAAACTTTTAATTATTAACTTAATACATCCTTGGTGAATAAAAGTATTAATTTCTTAAAAAAAAGAAAAAAAAGAAAAAGAAAAAGAAACAATAAAAATGTACTGACCCCAAACTTTTGAACGGTAGTGTATATATATATATAATTTTATTTATTTATTTTTACCACACATTAGTAAAAGGAAGCAACTCATGATTGCATTATAATTTACAAAAACATATTCTTGTTCTTAGAATTTAGTTCAATCTTTCAGGTACAATTTCCTTTCATTATGTAGTGAAATTTCTTTTTTTAACTACGTTTTACCAGGTTCGGTAATTATTTATTACATATTTTTATATTTTATAATATATTTCATAAATATTTTATAATTATTTGAAATGATTATTGAAACATTTTCACTCAGTTTTATTTAGTTGTTAGGCTGATATTATAATGTATATTAAAAAATGGATCTCAGACTCAGATCTACAGACTTGCGTTGTATAAGGGACGCTGACACTTTACAAAAACGTTTACGCTAACAACGTGACCACTAACTAATTTGAACTAACAATGAACAATACTTTGAAAGGATTTTTAATCCTGGTTAATGCTTCAGTGTATTTCTGCATATACTGATTCATTTTAACACTGCATTTATAAATTAAGCTAAACCAGAATTAGCATTCTGTAAACATTTATATTTTAACGTATTGATCCTAATTGTGTTGCCGGTGATTTTTATGAGTACATTAATATTTTATTCAGTGGATAAATTCACGCATCCCTGTCATAAACGTTCCTGTACAGCAGGAGGCAGCGGAGCTTCAGACAGCGCATGCGCGTCAAACAGAGTCGAAGAAATGTTTGTGTACATGTGATCCTCCATGTGACAGGAAATTAATGTAGAAATAAAGTAACGCTTCATTTATTTATTTGTTTATTAATGCGACACGGCAAAAGCATTGTCATGGTTCGCGAGGGAATTTGATCTCCAATAAACTACTGTACAACTAAACGTCAGGTCTCTTTGTTTATGACTAGCGACTGTAAGATTTACCTACATGATGTTTAAGACGCTGTCATATGCTGTCTCAGACTTTGAACCCAAAGCCCATCCAATATACTCCTCTAAAAGCCTGAAATAAGCAAAAAAGTAAGATTTGACAGCCAGAAGAACTCTTGATACACTTTCACAATGCCACCCATGAAGAACAACAATGTAAAAAGGTAAGACATGAACTGACATATCCATATATGTAGAGAATAATGTAATAAAAAATGCAGCTGTTTTTGTCTCCAGAGCAGTTTTGATGAAATTTTGAACTCTATGTGTAACTGCTGTCACTTATTGAAGTTGTACAGTTGTGCTTTTCCTCAAGACCAAAGCTAGACTGGAGGTTTGTGCAAAGGTTCTGCAGAATTCTGAAGATCCTTTTCCCATCCTGGTCCAACCAAAGTGTCCGCATGTTCATGACGCTTCTTGGAGTCACGCTTTCAGGTATTTAATATTTTTTTTGGGTTATAACGGCTTGTTTTGTCTTCTATCTTAGTTTATTCAATTTCTTTTGTTTCAGTTCAACTCGTGATTTATCAAGTGGGTCTTATTCCAAGTCAGTTCTATGAGGTTCTGTCTGAGAAGAATTATGGGAAGTTCAAAAATCTGGTGCTGTCTGCGGTTATGCTCATTCTGATTAATTCAACGGTGAGTTTTGTCTGTTATGTATGTAGTTTTCTAAAGGTTGCTTTGGGTAAAAGCATCTGACAACAACTCACTTTACTTTGTTGTAACCCTCAGCTATTCTATTATGGTAAAAATCTGGGTACGATTTTTATAGTGGAGGTAAAAACGCTGAAATATCCAGGTCAAAATGACTCACAAACACCACATTCATCACAACCACATTCCATGGGTTAACCAATGTTTCCGACAACTCAAAAAATGAGCCAATCAGCAGCATAACGGGGCTGATAGATATTATATATAGTCAAAAGTTTACATACACTTGATTCTTTATACTGTGTTGTTACCTGAATGATCCACAGCTGTTTTTTTTTGTTTTGTGATAGTTGCTCATGAGTCCCTTGTTTGACCTGAACAGTTAAACTGTCCGCTGTTCTACAGAAAAATCTTTCTTCTTTGGCTTTTCAGCATTTTTATGCATTTGAACCCTTTCCAACAATGACTGTTTAATTTTAAGATCCATCGTTCCACACTGAAGAAGTTTCAAATGCTCACTGTTGCTCCAGAAGGAAACGCGATGCATTAAGAGCTGGGGGGTGAAAACTTTTGAACAGAATTAAGATGTGTAAATTTTTCTTGTTCTGCCTAAATATCATATTTTTTTCATTTAGTACTGCCTTTCAGAAGCTACAGAAGATACTTACATGTTTCCCAGTAGACAAAATAAGTTAAATTTACCCTGATCTTCAAATTTCAAAAGTTTTCACCCCCGGCTCTTAATGAAGCATCAGTGAGTGTTTGAACCTTTTGTAATAGTTGCATATGAGTCTCTCAGTTGTCTTCAGTGTAAAAAGATGGATCTCAAAATCATACAGTCATTGTTGGGAAGGGCTCAAATACACAAAAATGCTAAAAACCCAAAGAATTTGTGGGACCGTAAGGATTTTTCTAAAGAATTTTATGTAAATATCCCTACAAATATTAATGACAAGTGTATGTAAACTTCTAAACGGGGTCATTTTTATAAATTAAACTATTATTTTCTCTTGTGAACTATATGTAAACATCTTTTATGTGAAATATCTTATTCAGGTCAGTACTAAATAAAAATAACATATTAACATATATTTTGTATGATCCTTCTTATTTTGGTAAAATAAGAATGATCATACATTTTGCAGATTCTGCAAGGTGTATGTAAACTTTTGATTTCAACTGTTGCTTTGGATAAATATGTCAGCTAAATACTCATAGTAAATCACTAACCCACAAAAAAATCTGTTCCTCAGCTGAAAAGCCTGGACCAGTACATTTCCAGTCTGCTGTATGTCAGCTGGAGAAAGTCTTTGACTGAAGAACTCCATAACACATACTTCAAGGGACGTGTTTACTACACCCTCAACGTACTGTGCAAAGACATCGACAACCCGTAATGTATTCACACAACATTTATGAAGTTATATTACTTAAGAAGACTTCATTAATTCTGCTCTTTTAATGGTTTATTTTGCGTTTGTGTCACGTCCAGAGACCAGCGCATCAGTCAGGATGTAGAAAGGTTATGTAAGCAGATGAGCACTATGGCGAGTCGACTTCTCATTTCGCCATTCACAGTGACCTACTACACCTATCAGTGCTTCAACAGGTGTTTATTTGTGTTTTTCCATCTAGTTTTGCATTGAAAGATTTGCTAGTATAACTTACGTGTTTTTTTTTTTTTTTACCTTCTTGTTCCCGCAGTGCCGGCTGGATTGGATTTGTAAGCATCTTCGGCTACTTTGTGGTTGGAACCATCATCAACAAGATCTTGATAGGACCCATTGTGTCCATGCTCGTTGAGCAAGAAAAGTTGGAAGGAGATTTTAGGTAGACCTGAGAAATGAGAAATATAAATTACACTCAGAGATACTAAAGCAGACGTCATATGTTTATGGCTGTTGTTCCTATCAGATGATGTACTTTGGAGGAATGCAAGTTCTCTTTTGCTTTCCATCTTTTTCCAGGTTTAAACACATGCAAATTAGAGTGAATGCAGAATCTGCCGCTTTCTACAGGTTAGTATGCACTTTTAGATTTTATATCCAATCACAGAGCAGGAGATAATTTGTTGTGTTTTTGTTCAGGGCAGGTAAGGTGGAACACATGCGGACAGACCGAAGGCTGCAGATGCTCTTATCCACTCAGAAAAGCTTGATGAACAAAGAGCTCTGGCTTTACAGTAAGGACTCCTGAATTAAATAGGCATTCAGAAGATTGTACAGTTCAGGTCAAAAGTTTACACCCCCCCTTTCAGAATCATTAAAAATGTTAATTATTTTACAAAATGCATGTTATTGTTTATTTATTACTGACCCGAATAAGATATGTCACATAGAAGAAATTTACATATAGGCCACAAGAGAAAATAATAGTTGAATTTATAAAAATTACTCGGTTCAAAAGTTTACATCCCCTGGATTCTTAATTCTGTGTTGTTACCTGAATGATCCTAAGCTGTGCTTTTTTTTTTTTTTGTGATAGCTGTTCATGAGTCCCTTGTTTGACCTGAACAGTTAAACTGCCTGCTGTTCTTCAGAAAAATCGTTCAGGTTCCACAAATTATTTGTTTTTTCAGCATTTTTGTGTATTTGAACCCTTTCCAACAATGACTGTATGATGCATCGTTAATGCATCGTTTTTCCTTCTAGAGCATCAGTGAGTGTTTGAAGCTTTTGTAATAGTTGCATATGAGTCTCTCGGTTGTCGTTAGTGTGAAAAGATGGATCTCGAAATCATACAGTCATTATTGAAAAGGGTTCAAATACAAAAAAATGCTGGAAAACCAAAGACTTTGTGGAACCTGGAAAGGTTTTTCTGAAGAATAGCAGGCAGTTTAACTGTATATGACAAACAAGGGACTCGTGAACAACTATCACTAATCAAGAAAACAGTTGAGGATCATTCAGGTAACAACACAGTATTAAGAATAAAATGTATGTAAACTTTTGAACTGGGTCATTTTTATAAATTAATTTTTTTTTTCTTGTGGACTACATGTCAACATCTTTTATGTGAAATATCGTATTCAGGTCAGTACTAAATAAACAACATGGATTTTGTATGATCCCTCTTATTTTGGTAAAATAATTAACATTTTAATGATTACTACAAATGCTTATTGTTTTGCTTCTTTTTGTTTCAGTTGGAGTGAACACCTTTGACTATATGGGCAGTATCCTAAGCTACATAGTGATCGCGATCCCCATCTTTGCTGGAGAGTACGACGGCCTGACACCTGGAGAACTGAGTGCTCTTGTCAGTAAGGTAAGTTACTGTAAACTGTATTTAATGTGGTGGACTTCAAGACAAACACAAGTCTCTGTTGTACACAATAAGAGGATAATCACATGTCTCTTTCAGAACGCTTTTGTCTGCATCTATCTGATAAACTGCTTCACGCAGCTCATCGATCTCTCAACCACAGTGTCTGATGTCGCTGGATACACGCACCGGTGAGATGCACTAAGGCTGCTTAAAACTGCATCAGTGTTATTATGATTGTTCATTGGTTATTCTAAAAATACTCTGCTTTCTTTTGCTTCCAGAATTGGAGAACTGCGGGAAGCGATGGCAGAAATTGCCAAGAAACAGTATGACCAGGATCAGTACGATCCACTTTCAAAGGACATACCTTACAGGTAATTTAAAACTAATTGAAAGTAATTTAAGATGCAACTACCAACAAACAACATTGGTTCACGTTATATCAATACTCAAACTCAAGATCTAATACAGATCTAAAAGAGTGCCTGATAGTCCTGAATGTACGTTAAAAAAAAGCATTTTTAATGCTTTTAGATAGTGGTAACCCTGATGCATAGTAAAGATTTAAATTGACATGATAAAGCTTTATTATTACGATTACCGTTAATATTTTTACAATAATAATCCTCTCAGTGATCGGGAGCTTCAGAGTGTCCCAGCAGACACAGCGTTTGTGCTAGATCGTCTCTCCTATAAATCACCCGTCTCAGAGGAGCTGCTGGTGAAGGATCTGACTCTTAAAATCAGTCAAGGAATGCACATGCTCGTGGTGGGAAACACGGGAACAGGGAAGACCTCCCTGCTCAGGGTACTCAACGGCTTGTGGGAACCATGCAATGGTAAATTGCAAAGATGACAGATGATAAAATGATCAGATGCAGATAAACAAATCTGAACTGTTGAATCATATTGCTTTTATGTTGCTCAGGTTCTGTGGAGATGACCACATGTTTTGGACCAAGGGGTGTGCTTTTCCTGCCACAGAAAGCATATCTTACTGATGGCACTCTCAGAGAGCAGGTGAGAGAAGAGAAAACATTTGTTGTTACTAACTATGCAAGACTCTGAAAACAAATTGTAATTATTATGAACAAAAACTACATATATATTTTAATACACACTAATTTGCTGACTTTCCCTTTAGGTTATCTATCCATTAAAGGATATATATCCTTCCTCAGGTACAGTACCTAATTAAAAAAAAACTAATGATATGCATTATTAATAATAATAGATTAATATAGCTCAAATATAAAGTACTTTTGACTTACAACTGTGTATGCAATGTGTAACAAAAATAAACTTTTTTGCCGATGCAAATTTTCAAAAATGCAAAAATTTCAAGATCTTGAAAACGTGCCAATTAAACAACACACTTCTGGTGGTGTAAATATAGATTATGATGACATATCACACTTTTAACCAATATAAATTCTTCTTTTAGGGTCCATAGATGATGAACGAATATTAAAATACCTGGAACTTGTTGGTTTGGTAAGACTGAACTGCTTCTGTAATGTCTATTATTGATTTCTGAGAATGTTTTGAGTTCAATATGCTTTCCTCTTTATCTTTTCCTGATTAAAAAAAATAAATAAAATTGTGCATTTTGTCTGTTAGTCTAATCTTTTGACCAGAATTGGAGGACTGGATACAAAAGTAAACTGGAACTGGTGAGAAATAAACATCTACAAAAAATGTGTTTGTTTTAAAAACATACAAAAATGTAATTCCTTCAATTTTCACAGGTATGATGTTTTATCGCCAGGAGAAATGCAAAGGCTTTGTTTCGCTAGACTGTTTTACCTCCAGCCCAAATATGCAGGTCAGTTCCTACATAATCGCATCAAATTTCCTGTTTTAATTGCTAGAATCAGCCAAATGGATCCCATTCGTGTGCTATGTCATGAGTATGACATGCGTTTGTTTCAGTACTGGATGAGGCCACTAGCGCTCTAACGGAGGAGGCCGAGGGTCAGCTCTATAAGGCCTGTAAACAGCTGGGAATGACCCTCATCAGTCTGGGTCATCGTAGCACTCTGGAAAAGGTGATGATCTATGACCTTTTCACATTTACAACACAACATGGCAAACATTATTGTGAACTTTTGTATGGCCTGTACTTAGAATTTTTTGTGTTTTTTAAACAGCATCATGATGTCATGCTGCGACTGTGTGGAGGTGGCCAGTGGGAGCTCACCAAACTCAAAGAGGCGTGAACTTACCAATTATAATGAGAAAACATTGGTAAGTTTTGTGGTTAAGGGGGCATTCATGCTTGAGACTCTAGAGAAATAGTGTTTACGTGACAGTATACTGTGATTTACTGAAGTTTCTGATACACTAATAATGCAGTATCTAGAGTTTTTTTGCTACTGTTTCTGTACTTTTCATATAGCAATGTTTTTTTGTTATGCAAGTATATGCTGCTTTATTCAACCTTTACTGGTTGTTTCTTGCCAAATGGATTTGCCAAAAAAAGGGATTTTTGTGATGAAGGACATTTCAGAGTATTAATTTTGTAGTAATTTTGGATAAAGTGCCTATGGAGTATATTTCAAGTAAAGTTGAGGTCAAAAGTTTACATACACCTTGCAGAATCTGCAAAATGTGCATTATTTGACCAAAATAGAAGGGGTCATACAAAATGCATGTGTTTTATTTTTTTTATTTAGTACTGATCTGAATAAGATATTTCACATAGAAGATGTTTACATATAGTCCTTCTGTTCTTCAGAAAAATCCATCAGGTCCCACAAATTCTGTTTTTTCAGCATTTTTTGTGTATTTGAACCCTTTCCAACAATGAGGGACTCATATGCAACTATTACAGAAGGTTTAAATGTTGACTGATGCGTAAGAAGTAAACACAATGCATTAAGAGCCGGGGAGTGAAAACTTTTGGAATTTGAAGATCAGGATAAATTTAACTTATTTTGTCTTCTGGGAAACATGTAAGTATCTTCTGTAGCTTCTGAAGGGCAGTACTAAATGAAAAAACAAAACATGATATTTAGGCAAAATTTAAAAAAAAGGTACACATCTTCATTCTGTTCAAAAGTTTACACCCCTGGCTTTTAATGCTCTAATAATGTTCAAGACAAACAAGGGACTCATGAACAACTAAAATAATAAATATTTTGCAGGTTCTGCAAGGTGTATGTAAACTTTTGACCTGAACTGTATATATTTTATAATAATTAAATATTTTATCAGCATGACTGAAATTAAACTACTAATGTCCAAGCGAATGTCAAAATGGTCATTTTGTGACCATTGATTGTGATCATGTGATCATTGTGATCATGACCAAATCGATCATGAAGCTTTTAAAGGAAAGCTGTTTGCTTCAAAGGGTTTTTCTTCAGAGGTTGCATTTGTTTATATCATTCTGGAGGGGAAAAAAATGTGTATTTTTGTGTAATTTCTCTGCCTGACCAGTAGAGGGCCAACATTTTCCAGCCACAGAGCTGAATCACAATTCAAATCTATTAATTTTGTATGAG
This sequence comes from Labeo rohita, assembly GCF_022985175.1. Classification (NCBI taxonomy): domain Eukaryota; kingdom Metazoa; phylum Chordata; class Actinopteri; order Cypriniformes; family Cyprinidae; genus Labeo; species Labeo rohita. Next base: position 4,737,989 of record NC_066892.1, on the reverse strand, counting down.
TTTAATTAAACTCAGAATTAAAAGAACTCACTCTATTCCTAATACATGTTTTATTATTGACTCTTTGGCTAGAAATACTTTTAAATAAATACTTTTTCTCAAATGCATTTTTTTTAAAGACAAAAGTATTATGCAAATTTATCAGGAAAACTATGGGCCATTTGGATGAAGTACAGTAGATGAGTGAAAAAATGTACTGCCCCACATCCCACTATATCTGCTTGCTAGAATACAGTATATTTAGCGCCAAGTTAAACTTAGCAAACATTCTCACTTTATGTTTAGAAACAACATGATCTGTTCTGTATTTTGTATTTATAGTATTCTGTATATACAAGTCATGCATATAAAACCTCTGGCCACAGTGAACTGTATGTATTTTAAAGAGTTAGCAGTTGCCATGTAGGGAACACTTAAGTAGTTAGAGTTTAAACAAAACTAGTTATTTAAAGAAATCATGGATAATTTGCATAGCCAGACATTTTTGTTTTAAGCATTGCAGTACAAGCACTGAGCATTTGTATTAAGCCTATATTAAAACCAGGCAGGATAGTGAAAGTGGCACATTTGCAACCTAAATCAGCATAGAGCTGAGCTCAAAATTATCCCTCCCACCAAAGAGTTTGACTGATCCCACTGCTTGAGTTTCAGGCAGTTTTAAATGTGAGCCTGGCCGACCTGCTGCTGTCAATCAACAGGCACGCTGGAACAGATAAAGGGAAAGACCCGCTAGTCATTCAGGAAAATATGAGACAATCAGTAGAGGAATAACTAAACCATCACAAGGGTTTGTGAGGGAGTTTAATTTAGTAGAATGAGTTCAGATGAATAAGCATTAATTTCTTTTTTCTGTACTGAGATTAATTGAATTTTAAACCTCCTTAATGCACACTAAATTTGCAGGACTGTTCAAACATAAAGTTCATAAAGGAAAAGAAAGTTAATAATTTTGATAAAATGCTACAAACCTTCTGTATTATGTAACACTGTATTACTGTATCTTAATGATTCTACATATTTTAATAACAACAGGCCTAAGAGCAATACAATTTGATTTGTCATACTCATCATACTTAATGTAATATAATTTAAAATCATGCTTGTGACTATTGCACTCGTCAGAGATATTTACTGCAATATACTTTAAGCCCATAGAATGTAATAAAAATGTGCAATTAGTTAATGCATTACGTAAATAAAACAATAGCTCTGTAGAAACTTAAACAGATTTTCAAATCTGGAGAAACTGTCAAAACTGAACAGGTTGAGGTGAAGCGGCTGTTCAACAATAACAGTCACTTCACCTCAGTCGGACATTTGCTCCGGTAAGTGACGGATCTATTTTCAACGGGAGGTTGGACCGATACAGGAGCGTCACACAGAAAGCAAAGACACTGGGGGATAAAACACACTGTCCTCCCCTTCTACAGTTCACGGAATTTACCTGTTTTCACGAGGATATTTTCACATGCCAACATCGGATATTTATGAACATCTCCATCGGATATCAGTAGCTTGAGGAGAAAAAGGTAATTTTTTTATTGTTATAAAATAATGCAGGGTGAAACTTTCGATATCTGAAAGAATTCCTGTCTCTTGCTTTTTCAGTGTTGCTATGTTATTTTATTACATAGGTGTCGCAAATTCAGAATTGATTACGTTTCTTTATTTTGTATCTCAGTTTAAAACATTACGTTGTTTTTAATTATGAAAACGATTTTCTCACAAAGAGGCAAAAACACATGTTGCTTTTTGAAACGAAATGTATAAGTTTAGAAAAAATGTGCCATTGACAAAAACATGCATATCATACAGCAGGTCAGATCTCTTCTACAAATGGACATAGTGCAGACGGAGTCCGACAGCTGAGGTTATTTTTGGGATAGGCAGCTCAGGGTAGTGAGGTGTTAGAGATGGCAAATGTCATGCTTTTCAAAGACCGACATCCTTTTGTTTAACTTTGCTATACTGGAATTCCACCTCATCAGTAAAACTGACTTTCTGTGGTCAGATTTCACTAGATCAGCTACTGTCCTGTTGGAGATGGTAGATGCAAGTGTTGACCTTTCATTTTATAAAGATGTAGGTTAATATGTTTAGTGATTCTAGATAGAAGGCTTCCCAGTTCTTTTATGTGTCATTCTGTTTAAAGTTCTACCAAAAGTGGAAAGTGTTCATTTTGACCACCCCATGTTTTGTTGTCTTCTAGTCCATGTTCATTTGCTCTGATGTCATCTATGTACTAATGTCCCTATGAACAAAAGCCACCTAACTTTTAGTCCCTTTACATTCACAGTTGCTCATTTGGAAAAATGGACCAAAGATATCAATGAGCTGTCCTGCTCTGCTTTTAATTTTATTGCATGCAGGAGAGTGTAGTAGTGTTGTGACATTATTACAGTATGTCATAATCGGCTTGTGCATCTGATAGACAAATAAAAAAAGGATGAATTCTCAAGCATGACAAACTTGTTTTAATGCTTTGTTTATACACTTGACTCTATCAACCAACTAGCATTATCGCAAATTTGTGGTGGGATACTGGAGAGGTTTAAGTGGGCATCTTTTAAAGTAGGCATCTCTGATTTCTCAAAATGTCTATTTCAGGATCTTCTTGACATGGTTATTTGTCATTAGCAGACCCTCTTTATTCAAGGTGGCATACAGTAGGGGAGGGTGGGGTAAGATGAGACATTTTTACTTGTGTTGTCTTCAAGATAAGGGAAAATGAGGCAAAAGTACAAGTACAGGATGTTTCCAATCATTTCAAATTATCAGAAAGTATCTATGACAAAGCGTTCTAAAAATATGGTTTCTTATAAAAAAGTGTTCCTGTGGCTCAGTTTGCCCCAGGTTAGGGGTAAGTTGACCCGAGTCAGTGGGTAAGATGAACCATCTGATTGAATCTGATTCAAACCAGGGTGAATTTTAAAGATAATTTACCTCTTTCAAAAAATCAAACAGTCATATTTCTTTTCTTAAAGCCAACCTAAATGAAATAAGACCAGTCAAATGAAGTTTATCAAACACCAAAGTTTTAACCTTCCCAAAAACAGACTAAACAGAGAGTTAGTTGAGTAAAATTAAATCAAAATTGAATTAGAATGAAGGAATAAATGTCACTGAAACTAATAAACATTTTAGTCAAAAGATTCAATATTGAACAGACCCTTAGGGTTTACAGGTGAAAAGATCTTATTATAATGTGGTGAAAGGCATCTTCTGGTTCTCAGAGAAGAATCTGGTGCATTTGTACATTGTCTCTATCAAATAAACTACAAATAATATGTGTATATATGACAAACCAGAGGCTGGAAAACCTTAACTTCAGTGCTTTATGGTGGGATAAGTTAAATTGTTGGCTCAACTTTCCCCATAGCTGGCATTTTGGAAAAAAACTAGCTAGTTAAAAAATTCAGGCAAATATTTAGCTAAATTATTTGCATGGTTTTATATGTTGCTAAATCACCTATATGCATCAGAAATATTTTTAGACCTGGATACATTTGCTTTGCTGATGTAACTGCAATGGCATCCGTTATGCTAAAATTTTACTTTGACAAGCCAAAAACAGTTTTTCAAGTAAATGGGTGTCTTCCACTCTCCCATGTGTTTCTCCTATTCACAGTCTGGCAGAAATTATGTGTAATTCCAAAACACATGGTCACATGACTGTTAAACTGTACAGTTGCCAAGATACAGGGGGGTGGGTCAGCTTACCCACTGGCTCAACTTACCCCACTATGCTAATTTGAAAAGCAGCTTTCCAGAAATGTCCTTGAGTTTAGTAGCAAGATGTAATGGCGACAGGGTGCAAATGTGTAAAACGTTTATATAATCTCAGTGTTTCTTCTCTATGCATAGACCACAACTTTAGCTTTTATTAAAGTGTGTTGTTTCATCTCTGCAGAAAGCAGGAATGGATCAGAATCTGTTTGGTGGGGCTCCACGCTTCCTAACTCGACCCAAGGCCTTCTCGCTGTGCGTGGGACGCGATGCCTCCCTCAGCTGCACAATTGTGGGAAACCCCGTTCCTGTGGTCACCTGGGAGAAAGAAAAGATGCGTCTTTCTGCAGGTGGACGCTTCAAAACAGTAGAAGATGGTGACGTTTACCGACTTACCATCTATGATCTGACTCTTGAAGACAGCGGTCAGTACATGTGTCGTGCCAAGAACAACGTCGGAGAGGCATACGCAGCTGTGACCCTGAAGGTGGGACTGCCGGAAACTGTGACTGATCGGGCCCCAACGTTTACAGTAAAGCCTGTCTCCACCCGTGTGGGTCTAGGGGGTGATGTTACCTTCTACTGCCGGGTGGCAGCCCATCCAACACCCAACTTTGATTGGGAAAAGGATGGTCGCTACCTGGGTGAGACCAACCGCATCAAGATAACCTCAGAAAGTGACTCCAGCTCCTTGAGGATCCAGAGCGTTAGGAGCTTGGACAGCGGTACCTACACCTGCCGTGCCCAGAACTCCATCGGTCGCGCTCAGGCCGCTGCTGCTCTGGTGGTCGACCTTCAAGATACTCGTCTCCTAAATGCAGACAAGAGCACATCCCTCCTCTCGCACATGCAGAAGCGCAAACAAGAGATGCGGAAGGACATCTCCTTATACCGCACCATGGAAAGCTCCTCAGCTGCGCTTACAACTTCGTCTTCCATGATTACAGAGGAGCTTGGAAGCTTGGGACTTGCCTATGATCAACAGCAAAGGGTTTCGGCCTTAACCAGCATGTTGCCCAAAGGTGTGTTCACCCGCACCTGCACGGTGACCGAGGGTAAACATGCAAAGCTTAGCTGCTTCGTCACAGGCCATCCCAAACCTCAGATCATCTGGAGGAAAGATGGGGCGAACATCAGCGAGGGTCGCAGACATGTTATGTATGAGGACCAGGCTGAGAATTTCATCCTCAAGGTGCTCTACTGCAAGCAAAATGATAATGGGCTGTACACCTGCAATGCATCCAACTTGGCTGGACAAACCTATAGCGCTGTGCTAGTGATTGTCAAAGGTAAGAATAATGTCTGCAGGGCACTTTATGCATCCTAATTGATCCATTTGCTGTCAGAATAAGTGTCTACATTCAGTTTACACTTGGATCAAAGCAGAAGAACTTTAATGTTCACTTTAACCCCATATAATGTTTAAAGCTTGTAAACTTGCATGCACTAAGTAGTCCTTTTTGGGAGAAGCAAAGTTTTCGTTTGTGGCTTGAACAACCAGATCCATTTATACTTATCTGAGTCATGCCTTGCATAAGTCTCCTCCTGAGGTGGTTGAGTTTTTGGATTGCAATGGCTTGAGGGGGTGTTTACACTTGGTCTTATGCACTTAGCCAATCACTAACCAAAAGTGAACAGATTTGTGCAATCATAAAGAAAATGTAATATTAGAACTACACAAGTACAGTGGTTTACAAAATCATGAATCAGTCAAAGAATGTCATAATTTTATTGAGGCTGGCACATAAGACTACAATGTACGTCAGCACAATAATGACTCTGTTAAAATATAGTTTGCCCTAATAAATCACCAACTTTAAAGTGAAATTTTATCATCTAATGACAGCCATCTTTGCTTTCCAGCTCAGTCTCTGCTTAGCAAAGTGCTTGTAAGTGTTCAACGAGGGTGTAGCATTACACCTATTTTCTGCTAGTGATGATTAGCTCACAGTTGTTGTGATAGCTAGCTGCAAAATCACTTCTGACACCATTACGTGAGTGACTTTCCAAGTGACGTGTTCAGGGTTTGTGAAATTAATCTGTATCCAAATTGTGTCAACTAAGCCTACCTAAAATAATGATCTGCACAGATGTAAACATTCTGTATTCATATGGAGTTCTAATTTTAGCCAGAAGTGTAGCAATAATGTTTTGCCACTTGTTACTATGTCTTAATCTTGGTGCCACAGGCACCTGAGAGAAAGGTCACAGAAACTTAGCCGAATGCCAGTTCACCATTGCAGTGCAAAGTGCAGTGGCGTCCATGTGAAGGGATTAGGAGTGTGAAGTTCATGACATTTAAGACTGTTTTTTAGTGAACATGTTCAGATTTCAAGTGATTGACTTTAAGCTGGTAAAGTACAGACTCTCCTGTAAGTCTGTATTTTGCACACAAACAGATTAAACTTCATATAATCTCAGTAATGCATTCATTTTATTTGATGGTCAGCTTTATTTAAAGGGTGTTTCCCCCACTTTGAAGTCCACTTATGTTCTGAACACCAAAAAGGTCACTTGCAGCTGGTTTCCCTTCTGGTTCACTTTAGCTGAACTGGCTAAGATTCATCTGAGGTGTACCATATTCTTGGAGAAAGATATTACTTCATACACTATGTCTTCTCTATGTTCACTAAACATATGTCCTTCCCAGAGCCACAAATTCCCTTCAAAAAGAAGCTGCAGGATGTCGAGGTTAAGGAAAAGGAAACCGCAACTTTGCAGTGTGAGGTGCCAGTGCCGAACACAAAGGCCAGCTGGTTTATGGAGGAGACCCGTCTGGAGGAAAGTTCCAAGTACCGCATGGATGTGGAGGGGACCCTGCGCCGCCTTACTATTCATAATGTCACCACCAATGATGATGCCGTGTACATCTGTGAGATGAAGGAAGGCAGCCGCACTGTGGCCGAACTTACAGTGCTGGGTAAAAACTCCAGAGAGGAAGCCATTCCAATATGGTTGGCTAGAATGATGCTGAATTGCTTTAACCTGGTGCAGCACAAAGTGATTTTTCTCTGCACTTTCAGGCAACATCACTAAAAAGCTGCCGAGGAGGACAGTGGTGCCGGTTAGCGATACCGTGATCTTCTGTGTGGAACTGGAGAAACCGGTAGATGATGCATACTGGACCAGGAATGGGGAGAGGCTGAAAGAGGACTCCCGAATTATTATCGCCCGCATTAACAGGCAGTACACACTGACCATTCGTGAATGTACTGCGGAGGACTCGGGCGAGGTGGCCTTCATCGCCCGTGACTGCAAAACATCCACCCGCTTCTCTGTCACAGGTGAATGCATTTGTAAATCAGACCACAAACTTTCCAAAAGGTTTCCTGTTTTCTTATAATTTGAAAATGTCCACAAAAATGTTACCACAGTAATCAAGTCAAATCGAATGACACAGCAGTTACTAGAATATGCTGTTCTTCAGAAAAGTCCTTCAGGTCCCAAAAATTCTTTGGTTTTTCAGCGATTTTGTGTATTTGAACCCTTTACAACAATGACTGTATGATTTTGAGATCCATCTTTTCACACGGAGGACAACCGAGGGAGTATTACAAAAGGTTCAAATGCTCACTAATGCTTCAGAAGGAAAAATTATGCATTAAGAGCGAGGGGTGTATACTTTTGAACAGAGTGAAGATGTGTACATTTTTCTTATTTTGCCTAAATATTGTAGTTTTTTCATTTTGTACTGCCCTTCAGAAGCTACAGGAGATACTTACATGTTCCCCAGAAGACAAAATAAATTCATTTACACTGATCTTCAAATTCCAAAAGTTTTCACCCCCCGGATCTTAATGCATTGTTTTTCCTTCTGCAGCATCAGTGAGCGTTTGAACCTTCTGTAATAGTTGCATATGAGTCCCTCAGTTGTCTTAGGTGAGAAAAGATGGATCTCAAAATCACACAGTCATTGTTAGAAAGGGTTCAAATGCACAAAAATGCCTATAAACCAAAGAATTTGTGGGACCTGAATAATTTTTTTGAAGAACAGCAGGCAGTTTAACTGCTCAGGACAAACAAGGGACTCATGAATAACTATCACTAAACAAAAAAACAGCTGTGGATCTTTCACAATATTAGGAATCAAGTGTGTGTAAACTTTTGAACAGGGTCATTTGTATAAATTCAACTATTATTTTCTCTTGTGGACTATATGTAAACGTCTTCTATGTGAAATATCTAATTTAGGCCATTACTAAATAAAAAATAACATGCATTTTGTATGATCCCTCTTATTTTGGTAAAAATAATTAACATTTTGCAGATTCTGCAAGGTGTATGTAAACTTTTGACTTGGTGGTGACTCTACTGGTACATTTCTTTGATGGTGTTTCAACAGGCACCATAATTGCTTTTCACATGTACTGAGATTAACACTATTATAAACTTTGACTCCAGCACCAAGGAAACATCCTCCGGATCCCCCAGTTGAGCCAGTGGTGCGGAACAAGACAGATTCATCGATCACACTGTGCTGGTCTCCACCAGACAGCGAACGGCCTGTACCCATCACCGGCTATATCGTGGAGCGCAGGAAGGTGGGAGCCCAAACCTGGGTTAAAGTCACTAGTACGACTGTGTCTAGAACTGAATACACTATCAGTGAAATTCCAGAAGAGGCAAGCTATCAGTTCCGTATCTCAGCGGTCAATGATTTTGGCCAGAGTTCCTACTTGGAGGTTCCTGGAACGTTCTACCTTGGTGAGAAAGCTAATTTCCATATTTAAACTACATACAGAAACAGTTTCAAATCATTGTTTTTCAGTAAATATGTTGGAATTTATTTCATCAGAGCCCACAGCATCAGTGAAGACAGCCCTGATGAACGGCAGTGCACATGTAGGTGAAGAAGCAACCTTCACTGTGGATCTCTCAGCCGTATGTTCTGGCTCTTGGACCATAAATGACAGAATGATCCGCAGCGGTTATGAGTATCTGATCACACGCTCAAAGACCACACACACGCTGGTCATCAGGGAGGTGTCCATGGAACTAAATGGAGCACAGATCAAGTTTGTGGGTGGCGGATCTCAAAGTGTTGCCACACTTAGTGTGAAAGGTAAGCAAGAAAAAGTTTGTGAAAACTTGCTGTAAGCAAAATAACTTTCTAAGCGTTCATGATATTTTTCATTGATCTTCTCTAGCCGCACCTGCACGTTTCACCAACAAGTCTTCTCAGGTGGAGGTGTTTACTTTCAGCATGCACTCCTCTGCTCAGATGTACACAGAAGTATCCGATTCAAGTGTCCAGGTGACAACATGCACTTTTTGGTCAAAATAATAAAAAATCCTGTACCAGTTAAAACGGTCTTGTTCAACCAACTTTAAAATGCAAAGGGACAAACTCCAAATGTCTAATAAGTGTGTGGATGTTCATTTTGAAATATAACTACATGTACTGTCTGTGCTTCAGGTTGTTTGGATGAAGAATGGGAAAGAGCTGAGGATGGGTAAAAAATATGAAGCCATAAGTGTGGACCGCAAACGTATACTGACAGTCCACAACGTTGACAGTGAAGACGTGGGCATCTATGAATGCGTGTGCGATGGCGATAAAATGTCTGTCCAACTTTCCCTTAAAGGTGAAACGAGCCACCTTCCTCCTTAGTTACTGACCTTCAGTTATCTTGTGTTATTTTATTGCCTCCATTTATAATAACTTATACAGTTGAGGTCAAAAATTTACATACACCTTGCAGAATCTGCAATATGTTAATTATTTTACCAAAATAAGAGGGATCATACAAAATGCATGTTATTTTTGATTTAGTACTGACCTGAATAAGATATTTCTCATAAAAGACATTTACATATAGTCCACAAGAGAAAAATAATAGTTGAATTATAAAAATGACCCTGTTCAAAAGTTTACATGCATTTGATTCTTAATACTGTTGTTACCTCAATGATCCACAGCTGTTTTTTTTTGTTTTGTTTTGTTTTAATTTTTTTATTTAGTGATAGTTGTTCATAAGTCCCTTGTTTGTCCTGAACAGTTAAACTGCCTGCAGTTCTTCAGAAAAATCTAAAAATTCTTCAGGTCCCAAAAATTCTTAGTTTTTTTTAAAAAAAAATTAAGCATTTTTGTGTATTTGAACCCTTTCCAACAATGTCTGTATGATTTTGAGATCCATCTTTTCACACTGAGGACAACTGAGAAACTCATATGCAACTATCACAGAAGGTTCAAATGCTCAATGTTGCTTCAGAAGGAAAAACAATGCATGAAGAGCTGGAGGGTGAAAACGTTTTGAATTTGAATATCAGGGTAAATGTAACATGTAACATGTAATCAGGGAAACATGTAAGTATCTACATGAAAAAATATGATATTTAGGCAAAATAAGAAAACTGTACACATCTTCATTCTGTTCAAAAGTTTTCACCCCTGGCTCTTAATGCATCGTTTTTCTTTCTGAAGCATCAGTGAAAGTTTGAACCTTCTGTAATAGTTGCATATGAATCCAACAGTTGTCCTTAGTGTGAAAAGATGGATCTCAAAATCATACAGTCATTGTTGAAAAGGGTTCAAATACACAAAAATGCTGAAAAAACAAAGAATTTGTGGAACCTGAATGATTTTTCTGAAGAACAGCGGGCAGTTTGACTGTTCAGGACAAATATTTGGCAGATTCTGCAAGATATACGTAAACGTTTGACCTCAACTGTATTTACACTTAATTTGCATAAATTAAAGTGGAACTTTAAATTGTGTTTATAGTGAAAAACGCATCCTTCCAACCAAATAATAGGAGAGAAATACACACTGGTGCATGCTGTTTGCAATTAAAATCAGTGCTGAGTAGTGAGTGCTTTATATCCCAGCACAAAAAGTACATAAGGTTCAGAGTGAATATATGGTGTAAGCAGTCAGTGTTGACAGCTAAAAGCAGCTGGGCTTTAGCTGCTCAACAGGAAGTGTTGAAGGGTGCGTTTGTCAGGTAACAGATCTGCTTAGCACTCTTGCACTTTCAGGTATCACATTCAGTATACTCTGGGATGTGACGAGTGCTTTTGATGTGTACACAACATTAAAATGTAGGAGAAGAGAGTTTGGGTTGTCAGCATTTTTGACTGTCAAATTTTTATGTTTAATGTGTGTTTTATAATGTATTTCCTATTCCTAATCAAGTCAAAATCACAGAGAGATGTGGCATCTAATCTTCCATTTTCCACCTAACAGAAGAACCAGCTAAGTTTGTTAACAAGCCGAGGGCTCAGCCCCAGGAGAGTGATGCTCTGGTGGGCGACGTGGTGTTGAGATGTGAGGTTGCTTCTCCTGGAACTGCTGTTGTGTGGAAGAAAGAACAGACAGAAATAATGGAGGACAAGAGGACAACTTTTATATCTCAGGGGACACAAAGGAAGCTGGTCATCAGGGGTGCCAAGCAGAGCGATGAAGGACACTACTCGTGTGAGACGGCAGAGGACAAAATGACATTCCTGGTCAAGATAAAAGGTAAGACTATGCGCTAATTAGTCTGAAACTAAAAATTAAAATGAGCGGGATTAATCAGACATGCCACAATACCTAATTAATGTCATAACTTTATGGTTTTTTGAACAGTGAAGCTAAACGCTAAATGCTCTTACAGCTAATAAATGATTTAATAAGTAAAATTAATAGTTATACCAGCCTTGTATAAGTTATATTAAAGTTTAGCATGTCATTTATCAGTATCAGATCTTACTGAGGACAGTAATGGACCTTCGAAGGGACAGATCTTTTTAGACAATTCTAGATCAATTCTAGTCTTGTGAAACAATCATTAGAGTGTATTTTTCCAATTTTGGAGATGTTTGCAGAACTGCATCTTTTTTGATGTTTTACTAAAACAATGAATGTTCTTTTTAGAAACTCGTGCTGCTTTCTCCAACAAAGACTCCTATCAGAAGGAGGTGAAGGTTTCAACCTCCCAGAAGGCTACACTGAGCTGTGAAGTCTCTGATGCCAAAACTGAAGTGAAATGGTTCAAGGATGGCAAGCAGTTGATTTCCAGTAAGACCGTTCACGTGGAGTCAAAAGGCAAGAGCCGTCAGCTGGTGCTGGAGAATGTGGAAATGAAGGATGCTGGAGAATATACCTGTGAAGCTGGAAATGAAAAGTTGGTCTTTAAGATTCGGGTGGAAGGTAAGACAAAGATGCCAGAGTCTTGGCTTTTTTTAAGGTTCCATTGTCTCAATCAACCATGACCAAACCAATGTTTACATGTTTTCTGATACTGTATTTCTAAATCTTGATTCCTGCACCAGACATTCAAGCCGCCTTCTCCAGCAAGGACTCCTACCAGAAGGAGGTCAAAGTAGCAGTTTCCCAGAAGGCCACACTGAGCTGTGAGGTCTCTGACCCCAAGACAGAGGTGAAATGGTTCAAGGATGGTAAGCAGTTGAGCTCCAGTAAGACCATCCACATGGAGTCAAAGGGCAAGAGCCGTCAGCTAGTGCTGGAGAATGTGGAAAAAAGGGATGCTGGAGAATATACCTGTGAAGTTGGAAATGAAAAGCTGGTCTTTAAGATTCGGGTGGAAGGTAAGAACAACATGCCAGTGTTTTGGCTTTTTTTAAGGTTCCAGTGACTTTACATAAAACTAAATGCAGTTTCTAAGACTATTTTCCCAAATCTTGATTTCTGCGCTAGACATTCAAGCCACCTTCTCCAACAAAGACTCTTATCAGAAGGAAGTGAAGGTTTCAGCCTCACAGAAAGCCACACTGAGCTGTGAAGTTTCTGATGTCAAGACTGAGGTGAAATGGTTCAAGGATGGCAAGCAGTTAAGCTCCAGTAAGACTGTATACATGGAGTCAAAGGGCAAGAGCCGGCAACTGGTGCTGGAGAATGTGGAGAAGAAAGATGCTGGGGAATATACCTGCGAAGCTGGAAATGAGAAACTTGCCTTTAAAATTCAAGTGACAGGTATGGAAACTTCCTTGTGTTTGTCTGTTGGGTTAAACGGAAGAGTGTGATTTATGCATTGCCTCTGGTCAAAAAAGTTTTCCACAAGATTTTATTAATGTGTCTTCAAAACGTCTTATATACATATGTTATACATTATCTTAAGTGATATATTCACTCAGGGCATACTGTTTATTGATACTGTCCATTGCCCAACCAGACATTCAAGCTGCCTTCACCAACAAGGACTCCTATCAGAAGGAAGTCAAAGTAACAGCTTCACAAAAAGCCACACTGAGCTGTGAAGTTTCTGACCTTAAGACCGAGGTGAAATGGTTCAAGGATGGCAAGCAATTGAGCTCCAGTAGGACCGTCCACATGGAGTCAAAAGGCAAGAGCCGTCAGCTAGTGCTAGAGAATGTGGAGAAGAAGGATGTTGGAGAATACACCTGTGAGGTCGGAAATGAGAAACTTGCCTTTAAAATTCAGGTGACAGGTATGGGAATATTCTTATGTTTGTCTTTTGGTTGTCTGTTTCTATTTTAGTATTTCTTCCTTATGAAAGAAATCTAAATTACAATCAATCAATTAAGCTTGAAAAAAGCTACTTTTATATGTAGCGAAAGAGTTTGTCTTTGGTGAAAGAGAGTATTGCATAAGATAGAATTAATTTATGTTTGTAGATTTATTGATGCATAATTTTTCTGTTCAAGAAGAAGTAATATAAATATTAAAAAACAATTTTTTCCTCATTTCAATGCTACTGAAATAGTAATAGTCTGCAGTGAGATTTGGATTTGTTTGCTTTCTTGATTTTTGATCTCTTCTGGATTTCTCAACCATTAAGTCCTTGCAGTATTTGATGTCTATAACTAAAAGTGAAATATTTACTCAAAAAATACGGTTTTCTAATTTTGAATCCATGTTACAATATGCCTGCCCAACCAGATATTCAAGCTGCCTTCTCCAACAAGGACTCCTACCAGAAGGAAGTCAAAGTAGCTACTTCTCAAAAAGCCACACTGAGCTGTGAAGTTTCTGACCTCAAGACTGAAGTGAAATGGTTCAAGGATGGCAAGCAATTGAGCTCAAGTAAGACTCTCCACATGGAGTCAAAGGGCAAGAGCCGTCAGCTGGTGCTGGAGAATGTGGAGAAGAAGGATGCTGGAGAATACACCTGTGAGGTCGGAAACGAGAAAATTGGCTTTAAAATTCAAGTGACAGGTATGGGAACATCCTTGTGTTTGTCTTTTGGCTGTTTCTATTTTAGTATTTCTTCCTTATGAATGAAATTAAAATTGCAATCAATGAATGAAGGCTGACAAAAGCTAATTTTACATTGGTAAAATGTCATTTTCCTTGGTGAAAGAGACCATTGAGTAACATACAATTAACTTATGTTTGTAGATTTAGTGATGCATAGTTTTTCTGTTCAAGAAGAGGTCATTTTAAAATTAAAAAGCAATTTCTTGCTTATTTCAATGCTACTGAAAAAGCAGTAGTCTGCAATACACATTCTATGATTTTTTGTATCTTTTCTGGATTTCTCAACCATTCAGTCCTTGTAGTATTTGATGTTTATAACTTAAAGTAAAATATTTACTTAAAGAATACTGTTTTTTAATATTGGATCCATATGCCTGCCCAACTAGATATTCAAGCCGCCTTCTCCAACAAGGATTCCTACCAGAAGGAAGTCAAAGTAGCTGCTTCCCAAAAAGCCACACTAAGCTGTGAGGTTTCTGACACCAAAACTGAGGTGAAATGGTTTAAGGATGGCAAGCAGCTGAGCTCCAGTAAGACCATCCACATGGAGTCAAAGGGCAAGAGCCGCCAGCTGGTGCTGGAGAATGTGGAGAAGAAGGATGCTGGAGAATACATCTGTGAAGCTGGGAACGAAAAGCTGCCATTTAAGATTCAGGTGACAGGTATGGAAACCATTTTTGACTGTTCACCTTGACAATCTTCTTTGGGTTATTTAAAAGCTGCCATGAAAATATTTCTTATGTTTTGTCATATTCAATTTAACTGCAACCCTACCCTGCTGAAAAATCTGGCATTGCTGGTTACCAGCATAAGGTATATTTGCATGCTGGTTTTCTGGTCCCCAGCTTGGGTTGCTGGTTACTGGTTTACTGGTCACCAGCATAGGACGCTGGTTGCTGGATTGCTGGATCCCAGCATGGGATGCTGGTTTGCTTGTCCTCAGCACAGTAAACAGATGTGCTGGTGGACCAGCATAAGGTATATTATGCATGCTGGGACCAGCTTGGGATGCTGGTGTGCTGGTGGACCAGCATTTATTGTATTTTGGGTGCTGGTATGATCCCAGCAGGACCACAACCAGAATTATTATTATATAATATTATTATATTATTATACCAGAATTTACCCGCATAGGCCATCACTATACCAGCATAAACCAGCCTGGGCCAGCATAATACCAGAACTAACCAGCGTAGACCAGCATTATACCAGCAATAACCAGCATAGATCAGCATTATATTAGCATAAACCAGCCTGGACCAGCACTATACCAGTATAAACCAAGCTGTACCAGCACTAACCAGCATAAACCAGCCTGGACCAGCACTACACCAGCACTAACCATCATAAACCAGCTTGGACCAGCTTGAAATCCATGCTGGTTTATGCTGGATTTTTCAGCAGAGGAGTATTGACTTTGTCTTTTTGAATTAAGTAAACTCTCTTCTTATTAGAGCTCAAAGCTGCCTTTACCAACAAAGACTCCTATCAGAAGGAAGTAAAGGTTTTAGCCTCCCAAAAAGCCACACTGAGCTGTGAAGTTTCTGACCTCAAGACTGAGGTGAAATGGTTCAAGAATGGCAAGCAGTTAAGCTCCAGTAAGACTGTCCACATGGAGTCAAAGGGCAAGATCCGTCAACTGGTGCTGGATAATGTGGAGAAGAAGGATGCTGGAGAATACACCTGTGAAGTTGGGAATGAAAAACTTCTCTTCAAGCTTCAGATGGAAGGTAAGATTTTCTAGCACATTAACAGACTTCCATGAATCAACATACTTGTCTTCTTTCAGAACATGGTTACATTAAGTGATTATTTCCTATTTTTTCCTCAGATGTTTCTACCAAATTCCAGAAGACATCCGTGACAAAAGAAACCATGATGGTCGAGTCAACAGAAAAGGTGGTTTTAAAAACCGAGGTGATGTCAGAGAATTGTAGTGTTAAGTGGTTCAGGGATGGAGTAGAACTGAAAGACGGATCGAAGTATGAGATGAAACAGGAAGGTTGCTCACGTATCCTCATCGTTAAGTCCTCTGAATCTAAAGATGCTGGCACCTACTCTTGTCAGACGGCTGATGACAAGGTGGAGTTCAAAGTTCAGGTCAAAGGTAAAAGCTAATTTGCAATTTCAAAGTAAGAAAAAGTACAAATGGTTTAAGGTGTTGATAACGTCTCAAGATCATATTTGCTCATTTTAACAGTTTAATGCCAGTTTTCATGTTTGTTTGTTTTTTTAAATTCAATTCAATTAATGCTTACACATCTGTATTTTACAAAGTAAATTGTGTTAGATATAATTGCACTTATTGAAATAATGAATCAAACTAAATGCAGACAAAATATGATTTAATCTTTCCCTCATCTATTCCCTGTAGATGTACCTTTAAAGTTTGTGGTGCCATTGCAGCCATTGTCTGCAGTACTAGAAAGCACCATGACACTTTCCTGCAGTCTCAACAAAGCAACAAGTAATGTCCTTTGGAAGCATAATGGCAAAGAAATCAAACCAGGTGGCAGATTCAGCATCCGCACTGATGGCACCAACTGCATCTTAACTGTATCCGCTGTGGCTCAGGAGGATGAAGGGGAATACAGCTGCGAATGCAAAGATGACAAGACCTCCACCAAAGTCACTACTAAAGGTGTGAACCATTAGAGTCTGAAAGTCATTGATGTTTTAAGTGATATTGGTTTTAAGTGACAATCTAATTTCCCACAGCCCCACGTCTGGTGAGGTTCACTACAAAACTGAACAATGTTGTTGCAAATGAAGGCAAAGAGGCCATCTTTAAATGCTCCATCACACCAGCCGATGTGAGCGTCAGATGGCTGCGTAATGACGTTCCAATAACAGCAAGTCCCAAATTTAAGATCGCTCATGGAGGAAGCAGCCATTCCCTCACCATCACAGCTGTCACTCTGGAGGATGCAGGAGAGATCACTATTGATGCCGAGGGAAAACTGTGCAAAGCCACTCTCCAAGTACAACGTAAGGATAATGCAACATATTGTCAGGAAGCACACAGACTATGTGTTTCTCAATACAAATGTATCTGTATTTTACAGAGCTTCCAGTCACATTCAAGAAGAAGCTTGCAGATATGACTGTGACTGAGCAGGACACCGTTCGTTTGGAAGTGGAGCTGAGTAAACCCTCAAAAGATGTGAAGTGGATGAAGAACGGTGTGGTACTACAGCAAGGAGAAAATATGGGAATCCAGGTGGATGGTGCCAAGCAGGCTTTGGTCTTCAAGAGTGTGGCGTATGCCGACAGAGGACATTACTCATGTGAAACTCTAGATGACAAGACCCAGGCCAAACTGACAGTAGAGAGTATGGATTCTTTCTACCATAATATTTTATGACCAATGCAAATTATAAAATAAACATTTTATTTATTGACTTCCATTGTTTTTTCTCATTCAGTTAAGAAGATTCAAATAGTAAAAGGCCTAAAAGAGACGAAAGTGCAAGAAAAGGAGACCATCACTATGGAGGTGGAACTCAGCAAGGCTGATGTAGAAGGTTCCTGGAACAAAGATGGAAAGAAACTAAAGGCAGGACCCAATATCATCATTACAGCACAGGGCAACAAGCACTGCTTGACTATGTCCCAGCTGAAGATAAGTGATGGTGGAACTATTACTTTCCAAGCTGAGGATGTCCATACTTCTGGCAAACTAATTGTTACAGGTGAGTGTATAAACTGGGTTCACTCAAAAATGAAAATTCTGTCTTTAATTACTTACCCTCATGTCATTCCAAACTTGTAAGACCTTTGTTCAACTTTGAAACACAGATTATAAGATTTTAATGAAATCTGTGAGCTTTCTGACCCTGTATAGACAGCTACTGACACGTTCGAGGCCCAGAAAGGTAGTAAGGACATCAATGAAAAAGTCCATGTGATATCAGTGGTTTAGCTATAATGTTATGAAGCTACAAGAATACGTCACATGGACTATTTTAGTGATGTCCTTTCTGGGTCTTGAACATGTCAGTTGCATTGCTGTCTATGCATGGTCAGAAAGCTCATGGATTTCACCAAAAATATCTTAATTTGTGTTCTAAAGATAAACAAAGGTCTTATGTGTTTGGAAGGACATGAGGGTGAGTAATTAATGATGGAATTTTCATTTTTGGGTTAGCCTGAATAGCAAGACTCAGTAAGATGTTTAGCATAACATCATATAAAGTGTATTATTAGGTTTAGTACTTTTTGTCTATTCCACCAGACAAACTAAACGAATGGCCACAATATATCCCATTTACACGTATTGCAAGTTTAGTAAGGTTTATGCAAACTAATGAACAAAAGCGTAACCAATGTTAGAATCTATAACAATTGCAACCCTAATTATTGGTGTTGTGTGCACAGAGCCTGCTGCGAAGATCCTCAAACCTCTACGGGATATCAGTTCTCCTGAAAAGGAGAAAGTCACTTTTGAATGTGAGGTGTCAAGAGCAAATGCTGAGGTCAAGTGGTTTAAGGTATTAGTATTTGATTCAGAATTGTTAAAAAACAAATTGTGTAGTCACATATGAATGAAATACAAAATGATTTGAAAACAGGAAAAATGTAACTGTGTCATTATTTCTCCATCAGGATGATGAGGAACTAAAGCCAGGAAAGAAATTTGGCATCCATTCCCAGGCAAACAAGCGCACTCTCATTATCCAAAAGTGTGCATATGAAGACCAGGGCCAGTATGTATGTAGAACATCCGATGACAATACTTCAGCCAAGCTCACTGTTCACGGTAAAGATGAACAACTTCTGAGTGGGACGTGCTGAACTCAAGCATTTTTTAGTGTTACTTATATAAATGTTTGTATTTGAATTCTTGCAGCCAGAGATATTAAAATAGTGAAGCCGCTGCAAGATGTGCAGGTGACAGAGAAGGAGAGTGCATCGTTTGTCTGTGAGGTCTCTCACGATGAAGTCGAGGCTCAGTGGCACAAAGGAGATGCTAAACTCAAAGCCGGAGACAATATAAAGACAAGGCAAGAGGGTGAGTTGAAGAAAATGGACCTTTTAATTTTCTATGTTTACAAAATGCAAAAATTAATAGCTCTCAAACTCATTTAACATTCTATGTCTTAGGAAGAACATACGTTCTACTTTTCAAATCTGTAAAGGCTGAGGACGCAGGTGAAATCAAGTTCACAGCTGAGAAGGCCTCTTCAACCGCTAAACTGAAGGTTAAAGGTTCGTTGTCTTGTCTTTCATATCTGCACGCATTTTGAATTTAGTGTTAAGACTAATAAACTACAGCCTGGGCTGTGTAGCATTTCTACAGTTGCCTAACAAATCTGTAGATCCCTTAAGCTCCCTTATAATCATTACAGAACTGCCTGTCAGATTTGTGAAGAAACTGAGAGACAAAATCGCCATGTACAAACACCGCGCATACTTAGAGTGTCAGGTGTCACGGGCCAACGCTAAAGTCACATGGTACAAGAACAAGTCAGAGATCAAACCCAGCAAGAAGCACGAGATCACCAGTGAGGACATCTACAGGAAGCTCACCATCGTCGATGTGGATTCTGATGATGAGGATACGTACATGTGTGACGCCGTTGATGATAAGACTTCGTGTCAGCTACTAGTAGAGGGTAAACAAATTCAAAAAATAAAATAAAGTTTTAGAATGAAATCACAACATGAGTTCATGAAGCACGATCAACTACAAACTAAAACACTTTTGAAAAGAGTACAAAATGCGGTTGCATGTTGTTAATTATTTGATAACAGTTTGTGGATCAGTTTTTGATTGATCTGCAACAGACAAGAATGAGCTTTGTATGTGATTTCATATTTATCTCATTAATTTTCCAAACTGGGACAAATTTATGCTTGCTTACAATTGAATGTACTGTTATATGAATTCACCTTCCATGCATTTTGTTTTATTTTCATGCAGTTTCATTAGTCGAAAGACTCTTAAGTCGAAAGTGTTATTAAAGAATTCTACTACACAAACATGTTTGATTTAGCCAATTTTTGACAGCACTATACTGTCTCATCGCAACCTTCAGAGCAAGCTATCAGCATAGTACGGGAGCTGAGTTCTGTGGAGGTGACTGAGCCGTTTGCTGCCCACTTTGAGGTGGAAGTCAGCGTGGAGACAGTCAAGCCAGTGAAGTGGACACTAAATGGCGAACAGCTGAAGGAGAGTGCAGATATCGAGATGGAGAAAGAGGGAACCATGCACCGCCTCACTTTTAAGAAGACCAAGGCCTCCATGTCAGGCCCGGTACAGTTCACCGCTGGAAAGAGCAAATCAACAGCCGAGCTCAAAGTGAAAGGTTAAACACTTTAACCAAGATTTGCAAAACAGCCACTCCAAATTGTGCATCACTGTACACTTTGTGTTTATTTTCAACATCACTGTTCATATCATCCCATAGAGCGTCCCATTGAAGTCCTGGAGCCTCTCAAAGACATGTCTGCCAAGGAGAAGACTTCCACCACACTATCCTGCAAGTTCACTGCCCCACCAAAAGAAGTACGGTGGTTTAAGGGTCAAACCGCTTTGGAGGCTTCTAGCAAGTACAGCATGAAGCAAAAGGACGCCAATGTGCAGCTGGTCATACAAGCTTTGAGTGCAGAGGACTCTGGAGAGTATCGCTGTCAGGTCGGGGCCTGTGAGAGCAAAGCCGTTCTCAAAGTAGAAGGTAAAGTCACAAAGAAGGCATTCGAAGCATGTTGTTTCAAATTGCATTCCCTTTATACATCCAACCCGTTAGGGTTAGAGCTGCTTGTGCTTTGACTACGCCAAACACTGATTATATAGATAATGTTGGTAAAATAAATAATAAAATATTTTTCTGACATACATAGTGCGTAAAATCCAGATCACCAAACATCTCAAAGACGTGGAAGTGGATGAAGATGGCGATGCTGTGTTCACCTGCGAGGTTAACTATGCTGACGAAGAGGTCCAGTGGACACTTAATGACAAGTTGCTCTTCAATAATGAGGTCAATGCTATCACCCATGTGGATAAGACCCATACGCTCACCCTCAAGAACCTTGCACCTGAGGATGGTGGGAAGGTGTCATTCAGCATCAGGGATGTAAAAGAAACAGTCTCCCTAAAGGTCAAAGGTGGGGTTGTATGACTATATCTAAATAAAGCATATTTACACCAGGTTGACCAGGTTTTGGCTTAATGCACTTTTTTTTTATTGACATCCAGAGAAGAAAGCCATCTTCCTGAAGTTGCTGGATGATGTAGTTGCAGAGGAGAAGGGTACAGTTACACTTAAGTGTGAAGCCTCAAAGCCCAGAGTGGCCCCTGTGTGGCACAAAGATGGTACAGTCCTGTCACCAGGCAAAAAGTATGAGCTCCTCCATGATGGTAAGACCTTGGGACTTACTATCCATGATGTCACGCAAGCTGATGCCGGGGGAGTACAGCTGTGATCTTGGCACAGACCTCTCCAAATCCAAGGTCACTGTTAGAGGTATGACAACAAACTTATGTAGTACTGTTGTGCTACAATGACTGTAGTGTAATTTTGTTGTAGATATGGGTTATATAGTGATCTCCATGTGAAACTGATTGTACAGACCAAATTGTAAGTCGTAGAGACAAAAAACTTGGAGGGATGGTAGTACTCACACCGCCGACAAAGTCAATCTACTTACGAACTAGTCCTAGGTTTTTCACCTGATTGAAACCAAACCAGTGCAAGAAGATTCTCTGGAGAGTGAATTTCAATAATTATCAAAAAAAAGTTGAACTTTCAACTCAAAAAAAAGTGAAAGCAACGGGGGGGTCGATATTGCATTTTTCACGTTGTTTCGCACATACACAAGATATTCATATCATATGATAGAACTCCTCACTCTGGACAACTTTGCCTCTAGAATTACTGCTGTCAATTAAATTGTGAAATGATTGAGAAGAGCTACTTTTGCAAACTATTCCTAGTTTTTTGCTCAATCTGGGAAAGAACACTACAGTATAGTTCTCTGGACTCTCAATAATTATCTAAAAACAAATTAAATTGACTCTTTGGAAACTATAAAGGTGTCTTTTTGAAAAGGGGCCTGTCCAAATTTACCCCAAATCCTATAAAGCCTAAAGGAAAACTCAAAACTTAATGACACCTGCTGATCATACCACAGTTGGCACTATAACAGTAATAACTGTTAAAAAAAACATTATATTTCTGTGGTAATTTACCAAGATTTCAATTCAATTCAATTCAATTCAAATTTATTTGTATAGCGCTTTTCACGATACATATCGTTGCAAAGCAGCTTTACACCAAATTGACATTTTTACAATATATGTAGTAGTAGCTTGATGTACATATGGCAGAGATGTGTGGTAAAGATCAATTAATGACAATCAAACAGACAAAGAACACTATAAATTAGTAGCAGAATTCGGTAGTGCTGTATGTTTTCAGGGTTGGCATCATCTGAAGTCCTCTGTGGGGTTGGCATCATCTCTTCTTAAGTGTTCTGCATCCACACTGGAGCTTGTGAATTCCTAGTTACCATGGGACGTCAAGATTTCCCAAAAATGCTTTTTTAAATCATTCATTTAGGTGGTTACAGGCTTGCTAAATAATGTCTTTTTTCATACGTGCTTAAATGCCTTAAAGCGCTTGAACCCCAATAATCGCTGCTTGCAGTTATATTTTTATATTTATGTTTTTATGAAAACAGATGAAGTTATTAATGTATTAATGTGTTTGCTGTTGACCCCAGATATCCACATTGGCATCACCAAGCGTCTTAAGTCAGTAGAGGCCAAAGCAGGTGAAAACTGCACATTTGAGTGTATCTTGTCCCGAGAAAGTTCAGAGAAGTGCACCTGGAGCCTAAAAGGCCAACCTGTCACTGATGGAGGCCGTTTCCAGATAAGCAGACAAGGGCGCAAGTATGCCTTAACAATCAAAGCCGTCTCAGCTTCTGATTCCGGTGAGGTGGTCTTCGCTCTCAAGGATTTGAGCGCAAAGGCACAACTTACTGTGGAGGGTAAGCAGGGTATGTAATGAGTTGTAGTATAGGTGTTACACAAATATAGCTTTGATTAATCAAGTTGTATCTTGTTTTGGGACCTAGGTGAAGCTCCTAAGGTATCTAAAGAGCTTCAGGGTGTCAGTGCCAAAATTGGTGAAGATGCCACATTCTCCTGTGAGCTTTCTCAATCCGGACTGGACGTCAAGTGGTCAAAGGATGGCAAGTCTATCAGAAAAAGCCAGAAATATGAAATCAGTCAAGAGAAGACTCTTGTAAAGCTGACAATCCGTAACGTCAATGAAAAAGACTCTGGGGAATACAGCTGTGAGATCACCGGTGGTCCAACCTCCAAGGCTAAACTGGAGATCAAAGGCAAGGGTTTGAAAATAATGGTTTTAGATTCTGTCATCCCTCCTTTAAATACACAACGGGGGTAATCTCACACCTCTAAAGAGGAGATATATTTACTTTAGTATTTCGTCCCTTCTGTAGAACTGGCCAACAAATTCATTCGTGAGCTAAAGGATACCACTGCAGAAGAGAAGAGTGCTGTCGCCTTTGAATGTGAGACAGCCCAACCTGCCTCTAAAGTCACCTGGCTGAAAGGAACAAAGGAGATCAAGGCTGGAGGAAGGTATGAGCTTACGCAAAAGGGAACCGTCCTCATCCTCAAAGTGAAGGATCTGGAGAAGAATGACAGCGAGGCATACACCTGTGACATTGGCTCAACGAAGAGTACAGCCAAACTGACAGTGAAAGGTAAGAAGCTGGCTTTCTCACTTAACACAGAAGTCAGAAATCTTTATTTTTTGTTGATTATAGCAATGTATTTTTTGAGCTAGAAAAGAATAAGCCGAAGAATGTTATTATTGTTAGATGGATTCACTCTACTGTTTGTTTATGTTTAAAGCTTTGATGTACAGTGTTTTTTTTGATGTCTTAGTGGTCTTTGAAAATATTTCTGGTAAGTACAGTTTAAATTTGATTCAAAATATATGTTGTACAGTATGTGTTGCATTTGACATTTCACTTTTGGGTTCCTGTGTGGTCATCTGGGATCATCTCAGTTTAGAAAATTTGTACTTTTATATTGTACTTTTACAATTATGTTAGTATTCTACATGTTATTTAGATTTTTAGCAAGATAGTTTGGTGAAAATGTGGTTAAAAAGTCTTGAAAAAAAGAATTGTTGTTACCTGTTCTTAGTTCTTAGTAAGTTACAAGATTTTTATTTGGATCAGACTCCTTGTCTTAGATATCTGGAATATAATCTATTTTTTCTGGTAGGTCAGTTAGTTTTTATAAAGATGCTGTTGTGTGATTTCCAGGTGATATCCTTCAGCAGTCTGTCAGATTGTCAGATTTTAAAAATGGCACTTATGCTTTTGTGTTTTGCCTTGATTTGTGAAGTTCAGTCTTGTCTGGGCTTTGTATGTATTCTATATGTATTCGTGTAGTCCTGGTGCAATTTTAATTTTATTTATCCTAACTTCCATGTCATACCTTCATCATCTCATCCCAGTGATCTTCTATTCTGTCTTTTGGATGCTAAAACTATAAAGAAGAATTTAAATCATATAATGCTTGTTCATTCCCCAGTGGTACCTGCTAGGTTTAAGGAGAAGATGAAGAACCAGCAGGTTACTGAAGGTGGGAAAGTCTTACTTTCCTGTGAGCTCTCAAAACCTGGCTGCCAAGTGCAATGGAAGAAGGGAACCGAAAGTTTGAAACATGGGGGAAGATATCAGATAACACAGAGGGACATCATGTGTGAGCTACAGATTTCAGATTTAGTGCCTGAGGACAGTGGAGAATATTCCTGTGAATGTGGAAGCGAAAAAACAACAGCGAATGTTGTTGTCAGTGGTATGGATAAAAGCTTATTAGTTTACAACCTTACTTACATTTTTTGCTTTTGAATTCAACTTATTTTATTGCTTACTTTAGATTTACACTAAAATGTCAATGCATGTACTTTACTCATTTTTAT
Organism: Labeo rohita; assembly: GCF_022985175.1. Lineage (NCBI taxonomy): Eukaryota > Metazoa > Chordata > Actinopteri > Cypriniformes > Cyprinidae > Labeo > Labeo rohita. The sequence continues at coordinate 4,713,128 of NC_066892.1, read as the reverse complement.
GCACTTTTAATTTATGTCATCGCACAATTGCTCTCCAGCATTACCGACGGTCTTCAAACGTGAGCTACAAAGCCAAGAATGTGATGAAGGAGACAGCGTTACTCTTCACTGTGAACTCTCAAAGCCTGGAGTTCCTGTTGTCTGGAAGAAAGGAACACAGGTGATTAGTTCTGGGGAAAAGTACCTCATCAAGCAAGATGGTGCTACTGTTGAGTTGAAGATCGCTGACCTCAGAACTGAAGATGCTGGACAATACACTTGCTTGTGTGGGGACAAAAAGACTACAGCAAACATTAAGATCAAGGGTATGAAATTAATTCGGTCTTCTTCTCTTTAGCACTTTAGTGCTTTTTATATTTTTACCTTTACTGCTTAGCAGCTTGAAGCAAACTTCTAGCGTTATTTGGCAATAGTAGGTTAACTTCACTAATACAAATATCTGTCAATCCTGTCTTGTAAGATGTTCACTATTTTTGTGATTTTGTCAGTGTTCTGTCATATCATGTCTCTTGTTTTCTTTGGGACGTTTTGAATGTTGTGCCTTTACATTTTATGCAAAGTGCATTATATTAACCATCTGCTGAAACCTCAATTGCTTCTTAGCATTGATCTTCAAACGAGAACTACAAAGCCAGGAGTGTCAAGAGGCAGACAGTGTTACTCTTCAGTGTGAGCTCTCCAAACCAGGAGTTCCTGTCGTTTGGAGGAAAGGAACGCAAGTGATTCATTCTGGAGAGAAATACCACATCAAACAAGTTGGTTCTGTTTTTGAGCTGAAGATCACTGATGTCAAACCTGAAGATTCTGGAGTCTATAGCTGTGATTGTGGGTTTAACAAGACCTCATCTACCATTACCATCAATGGTAGGGATGACAGCTTTTTTGAATTGTGATTATATGGTTTTACATTCAACACCGTCCTCTGTTGTGCCTTGAAGTTATTGTTGATCCAGGTTTTTTCCTCTTACACCTAATGGCTTGAAAGACTTCTGTTCAGTCCAATTCTCGAATGTTGTCCTGAGTCGTTTGTGTTAACATGGTTCCAACATCTTTTCACAATTCCTCAGCATTACCAGTGGTCTTCACACATGAGCTGCAAAACCTGGAGTGTGATGAAGGAGGCAGTGCTACTCTGTCCTGCGAGCTTTCCAAACCTGGTGTCCCTGTGCAGTGGACAAAAGGAAGCCATGTTATCCAGTCTGGAGAAAAGTATGTCATCAGACAGGTTGCCTCCAAGGTGGAGCTGAAGATCACAGATCTCAAACCTGAAGATGAAGGAGACTACACATGTGTATGTGGAGACAAGGCAACCACAGCCACTATGAAGATCAAGGGTATGAATCATCTGTATTCTTTCTGGGATTTTTTAACCATTAAGTTAAAAATGTTTGCTTGTTTGGTGTTGGTGAATGTTATTCGGTGTTACACTCCTAAAAATAAAGGTGCGTCACAATGCCATTGAAGAACCTTTTTTGTCTAAATGGTTGCATAAAGAACCTTTAACATCTGAAGAACCTTTCGGTTTCACAAAAGGTTCTTCGTGGCAAAAGAAGGTTCTTCAGATTATAAAAAGGTAAGAAAGAGATGGTTCTTTAAAGAACCTTTAACTGAATGGTTCTTTGTGGAACCAAAAATGGTTTTTCTATGGCAACGCTGTAAAGAACCTTTTAAAGCACCTTTATTTTTAAGAGTGTAGATGTTTTGTTCCATTTGTTACGTTAAGTTTTCACTGATGTCCTACAGTAATGAACAATACGTCATTGTTCATTTCAAGTGTGTAGCACAAAATTACACTCTTGCAGATGACATTTCAAAGCAGAAAACCATAACTGAAGAAGTTTTTGATGGGAAACAGAATAATTCTGTAAACTTTGTGTTGTATCCTGCTGTGGCTCTGCCTGCTGTGCTGTAACGCCATAGTCTGACAGACATCTGTTTTGGTATTGCCTTAAACTTTTCTTCATCACTTTCAGTCTGTTTCTTTCATCTTGTAGCCTCTTCAGTTTAGTGTGGTTCATATGTGGAACAGATTTAAGGTTTCAGCTGTAGTCTGACTTGAGTCACAATTCACAGTAGAGTGACTTGACACACATTATACCACTTGAGACAGAACTTGCATGTGTATAAAGCTTTGGACACATCTTTTGAGACTTCATTGTCTGTGATTCCATCTGCAAAATGTTTTTGTCACAGTTCTGAAGGCCCAGACACCCTCATACCTAGCAGGACTTCAAAAGCAGACTACTGAGCAGGGAGCATCAATAGGTGGTACAGAGTGAATGTGCGGAATGACTGTCCGTGCTTTGTTTTCTTTGTCAACAGCTTGAATTCTTCTTGTTGGCCGTGCTATCTGTCAGTCAGGAATCAGTCAGGCTACGGAGCTTCTGTTCAGTCAACATGCATGAATGCTTCTGCAAAACTTTTTTAAACAGGATGTCTGCTTCTCTATTTGCTATTATTGTCAAACATGGCTGACAACAGGTGTTGCTATTTGTGTTTTAAGATCTTTATGGTTTAGGCCAAGGGTTTGCAGTTTACATGAATGTGTCTTTTGTCACAGCTCTAAAGTTCCTTCGTTGTTCTACCACCGTTGAATCAGACTCCCAGAAGCAGAAGAAAGAGAAACAGGCAGAGCTCAGTGGTATTAATCCCACTCAAATGTTCAGTAATACGTTCTTTGGAATGAAACAGCATGGTGACCACACATTCGCTTTTGCATTGCGACGTGTTTTTGTGCACTCTTTGTTGTGTGTCTTTAATTTGTTGATAAGTATTGAAATTTCTTGCCCGTGCATCAAAAATCCTTTAAGCATTCTTTTTTTTAATTTTTTGACAATTTCCATAACTACTGCTGCTACATTTATTACCAATCAAATTCAAGCAAAATAGCTGTTCATCTTTTGTGCTTTACAAACTTTCTTTGCATGAGTAAAAGTAAGGCGCATACTGCTAAATCTGATTTTTTATTTTTGTTTTAATTCTTTCACTTGAAAATCAATGGCCATTGTTGCATTTTTCTTCTTTATCTGCACCATTGCTTGTTTTAGTGTCATACATGGTGAATATTTTAAATCATTCACTGTAGTCAAAGTGTTGTCTGTATTTGTACATTGTACTTGCAATGTCTGAGGTGAAGACGGCAGGAGTGGACGATGGTTGTCGGGATGAGATTAGCTTGTCTCACATGATATTCATCTTTGTTAGTGTACTTGGTTTAGTGAAAGTAGCTGCTTTGGGAAAATTAGTTGTGTCTTCTTGCTTTGTTTTTCAGAGAAGTCTATACTGTTGGTGGCATTTTAATTTAAATGTGTCTAGAGGTGTTTTTAGTTGCATCCTGCAATTTTTTTTGGTCAGGAGCCATTCACTCTGCTCCCACACATTTGTCTGTGTGTTATTCTGTAGAATGTTGTTTACCTTTGCAGGCTGGCCTTTTATCATTTTTCATTTTAAACCTTTTTAATATCTAACACTTTTTTGTAGTTTTAAATCATCCACAAATTTATTAAAAGTTTTAAAGTGGAATGGCTCTGCCATACTGATTCAGACGTTAAGATTTTGTATGTTGAATATTTTCAAAACATCATGTCATCAGTCTTGATGTTCAGAATTTATTTTTTATTTTTGAAACACCAACTTACCAACATACCAACCTCAGGAGTGTTTCTTTTTAGATTGTCTCACTGATGTTGATAACGAAGATTCTTCTATTCTTAAGAACATAAAACAACATACATTAGTAGATACTGTGTTCTTTAACTTTCCTGACTCAGGTGTAATGTTTAGAAAGGAATATTATAAAGCTAAGATGTTTTGCCTGTACACATTCTGTGTTAGAATAAATGCTCAATAAGTGCTTGCCTCAACAGCTCTCCCAATTCATTTTACGGAAGCACTGCTAAACCAAGCGTGTGATGAAGGTGGCAGTGTTACTCTGCGCTGTGAACTCTCAAAACATGGAGTTCCTGTGGTTTGGAGGAAAGGAACACAGGTGATCCATTCTGGTGGAAAGTATGTCATCAAACAAGTTGGAGCTACGGTTGAGCTGAAGATCACTGATGTCAAACCTGAAGATGCTGGAGACTATGCTTGTGATTGTGGAGACAACATCACCACTGCTAACATCAAAGTCAATGGTAGGACTGAGCATTTATTTGAACCCTCAAAGACCTAACAATGACAAATTAATCTCACAAGATCCTGTTCCTGCTTCAACAACTTTCCTTAATTCCTCAGCGTTACCAGTGGTCTTCAAACGTGAGCTACAGAACAAGGATATTCAGGAAGGGGATAGCGTTACTTTGCACGGTGAACTCTCAAAACCTGGAGTTCCTGTGGTTTGGAGGAAAGGAAAAGAGGTGATCACTTCTGAAGGAAAGTACCTCATCAAACAAGTTAGCTCTACTGTTGAGCTGAAGATCACTGATGTCAAACCTGAAGATTCTGGAAACTATGTTTGTGATTGCGGAGACAACATCAGCACAGCTAGTATTAAAGTCAAGGGTAGGACTCATCTTTTATTTGAACCCTCTGCAACAATAAGAAAGTTTCCTGTTTTCTGGTCCAAAAAGCTACACTTTAATGTCTTCATTTAAGGCAGGGTATGGCTAGTCTAGTGTAATAAGCTGTTTGTCTAGTTTATCATTTTTCCATTTGCATCATGGTAGTTGTTTTCGTTTCAAATCTTACAAGGTGGTAACATTACAAGTTAAGCCATTGTAGAAGAATGTTTCACATCTATCAGTGGAAGAATGTTGTAGACAAAGTATAAATCTCACAAGATCTAGTTTCTAGTTCAACAACTTTACCTGATTCCTCAGCTTTACCAGTGGTCTTCAAACATGAGCTACAGAACCAAGAGATTCAGGAAGGGGACAGTGTTACTTTGCGCTGTGAACTCTCCAAACCTGGAGTTCCTGTGGTTTGGAGGAAAGGAACACAGGTGATCAGTTCTGGAGGAAAGTACATCGTCAAGCAAGTTAGCTCTACTGTTGAGCTGAAGATCACTGATGTCAGACCTGAAGATGCTGGAGATTATGTCTGTGATTGTGGAGACAACATCTGCACTGCTAACATCAAAGTCAATGGTAGGACTCTTCTTTTATTTGAACAGTCTTCAACAATGAAGAAGCGTCTTGTTTACTGATCTAAACAGCTGTCCATTAATAATGTTTTCATTTAAGGTAGGGTAGTGTATAGTGTTAGTCTAGTGTACTAAGTTGTTTGTCTAGTTTATAGTTTTCCAATTTACATCATGGTGGTTGTTTATGAAATGTGGTCCAAATATAAGTAAACCATTGTAGAAGAACGTTTTACATCTATCAGTTGAAAGAATATATTTGATGCAAAGTGTAAACTTAAGATCCTGTTCCTGGTTCAACAACTTTGCCTGATTCCTCAGCATTACCAGTAGTCTTCAAGCGTGAGCTACAGAACCAAGTGATTCGGGAAGGGGACAGTGTTACTTTGCACTGTGAACTCTCCAAACCTGGAGTTCCTGTGGTTTGGAGGAAAGGAACACAGGTGATCAGTTCTGGAGGAAAGTACATCATCAAGCAAGTTAGCTCTACTGTTGAGCTGAAGATCACTGATGTCAAACCTGAAGATGCTGGAGATTATGTCTGTGATTGTGGAGACAACATCTGCACTGCTAACATCAAAGTCAATGGTAGGACTCATCTTTTATTTGAACCCTCTGCAACAATAAGGAAGTTTTCTTGTTTTCTGGTCCAAAAAGCTACACTTTAATGTCTTCATTTAAGGCAGGGTATGGCTAGTCTAGTGTAATAAGCTGTTTGTCTAGTTTATCATTTTTCCATTTGCATCATGGTAGTTGTTTTCATTTCAAATCTTACAAGGTGGTAACATTACAAGTTGAGCCATTGTAGAAGAATGTTTCACATCTATCAGTGGAAGAATGTTGTAGACAAAGTATAAATCTCACAAGATCTAGTTTCTGGTTCAACAACTTTACCTGATTCCTCAGCTTTACCAGTGGTCTTCAAACATGAGCTACAGAACCAAGAGATTCAGGAAGGGGACAGTGTTACTTTGCGCTGTGAACTCTCCAAACCTGGAGTTCCTGTGGTTTGGAGGAAAGGAACACAGGTGATCAGTTCTGGAGGAAAGTACATCATCAAACAAGTTGGCTCTACTGTTGAGCTGAAGATCACTGATGTCAAACCTGAAGACGCTGGAGATTATGTTTGTGATTGTGGAGACAGCACGACAACTGCCAAAGTCATGGTTAATGGTAAGAGAAGATCAACTGCTTCATGAATTTTTCCATCATTCCAATCCATCTTTGAAATGCATTCCTTGGCTGTGCATATGATTCCCCAATTTAATATGAAGTTTTAGGCCAATCTGTATCATCTTGATTTTACTTCTCTGGAAAATATTTATTTACATCATCCATATGTACAGAACTTAATCTCTGGCGTCTCATTACCACTCTTTAAATTGGCAGCTCTTCCAGCCACTTTCACACAAGAGCTAAAAAAACAGACAGCTACTGAAGGAGAAAGCATTATCTTCCAGTGTGAGCTCTCCAAACCAGTTCCTGTGGTTTGGAGGAAAGGGACGCAGGTGATCCATTCTGGAGGAAAGTACCTCATCAAGCAAGTTGGCTATACTGTTGAGCTGAAGATCAATGATGTCAAACCTGAAGATGCTGGAGACTATGCTTGTGATTGTGGAGACAGCATTACCACAGCCAATGTCAAGGTTAATGGTAGGAGAAGACCAACTGCTTCATGAATTTTTCCATCATTCTAATCCATCTTTGAACTGTCTCGTTTATCCTGTGTTTGTGAAGTATGAATGCTTACACATCTTATTATGAACATAACTGAATTGTATCCTGTTGAGGTAGTTTAATGTTGTTTGAACTGTTGTCTTTGGGTCTTGCTTGTCTGGAAGATCTTTTTATAACTCCACGGAATTAATCTCTTGCCTCTTACACCACTCTTTGCATTGGCAGCACTTCCAGCCATCTTCACACAAGCACTGAAGAACCAGACAGCTGTTGAGGGAGAGAGCATCAGCTTCCAATGTGAGCTCTCCAAAGCAGACATTCCAGTTGAGTGGCGCAGGGGTGAAATTGGCTTATGCCCCTGTGCTAAATATGAATTCAACCAAAATGGCCACCGTGCCCAACTGGTCATACATGACCTTGAACCCGAAGACTCTGGTGACTATATTTGTGACACTGGAGAACGCCAAAGCATTGCATATCTAGAAGTTAAGGGTAGGCTTGGATTGAACCGTCTTTCTTTCCTATATCATTTGAAGTCGTTTCTTCTTCATGATGATCTTGAAACACTTGTTTACTCACCTTTTGCAGCACTACCAGTTTGTTTCAAATCATCTCTGAAAGATTTGGAAAGTGAAGCTGGGGAAAATGCAGTGTTTCGATGTGAACTTGACAAAGTTGGAGCCAAAGTCATCTGGAGGAAAGACAAGAGTGTAATAGAAGCAAGCAACAAGTATCAGCTGAAGCAAGATGGGACTGTTGCTGAGCTTACCATTTACAAGCTGCAAGAAGGAGACGCTGGAGAGTACTGCTGTGAAACAGAACATGATCGGACATCTGCCAAACTCTCTGTGAAGGGTATGATTCGCCTTGTTAAAGTCTTCATCCTTCCTAACCTTACCTGATCATTCTGTTTTGATGATCACACATCTACTTCATATCATCTTAAGTACTATACCATCCATCCTTTCTTATGGTATGCTTGTACTTGATCACAGATCACGGTCTCTGTGCATGTGGTTTTGCACTTTAAATTTCACTTTTGCACAACTTTTCTCCAATGCACTCCCATTTCAGTAGTTTTTTTGCATTTTTAACATATCACACACATTTCCCTTTGCAGTTTAACAGCTATTTCAGTCATGATCTGCTATAAATTTTGTTGAAAAGACTTGTTGTGGATGTTAAATTGATACTGTGGAAGATGGAAGTGTATCTATTTTTTGACTTGTTGACTACTTCTGATAAAATGAACCCTGATTTTGCTTTCAGAACCTGAAATCACGATCTTAACTGGCTTGAAGAGCTGCATTGTCAATGAAGGCGAGGACGTTCATTTCGAATGCCTTGTCTCTCATGACAATGCACTCATTGTTCAGTGGACGCTGCAGGACGTTCCACTACAGAACAATGAGATGAATGAAATCCGAATGGAAGGCAAAAGGCACACACTTACACTAAGAAGTGTCACCCAGAAAGACTCAGGCACGGTGTCCTTCCATGTGGGTGCACACACTTCTTTTGCTTGTCTTACAGTCAGAGGTAAAACTAAAGAATTTTTGGATTTTCTAAATAGTAGTTTGTTTTATTTCACACCTTCTTTTATTTTACAATGAGTTTCGAACACATGCACTTTTAGTGCATGTGATTATTGTTTGTGTGTATGATCATCCTATATCCATAAATATTCAAAGCATTCCACATGTGTAATATATATTGCATTTATTATTGTTTGATGCATGCTTTACTACATCATATTGCAAAAAATGACATGTGACCAGCCACTTTGAAAGCACAACACTTCATGCATGTTTGTTATCCGTTTTGTCTTCACTTGTCAAATACTTGTCCATTGCTTGGTTGTGTATGAGTTTTATTTGTTTGAATATCACATTTAGAAGGTTGATTATTCTGCATTCCTTTTTTGCTACAAAAGGTTTCAGGATTTCTGATTCAAGCATTCCAAGCTTAGGCTTATCTTGTCCCTGGCTGCATTTAGAAACTGCAAAGAAAATTTGCTACCATCTCATAATCTTCTAATATGCAGGTTTGGGGTGTTGCACATATCTTAGAATGTGTTCTGTGTATCACTGTTTCCCGCCAGCAATCCCTGTGCTATCATTTGTGAAGGAGTTAACAAGCCAGGAAGTCACAGAGGGAGGCAGTGCCTCATTATGTTGTGAAACTTCAATTCCTGATGCCAGTGTGACCTGGAAGAAGGGTACTCAGGTCCTATCTGATGGAAAGAAGTATTCCATAAAGAGGGATGGCACCATCCAAACCTTGGAAATCCATAAGCTATCAGTGGACGATGGTGGCGAGTACATATGCGAAGCAGGAGACAAACGAAGCAAAGCTACATTGACCGTCAAAGGTAACAATCTTGATTCCTCTTTAGAGATGGGCTCCATTTTACACTGTTCTCCTGCAGAAGCAAAGTACATATTAGTATTAGCATTTCAATTATGAATACATTGAATAGCTTTTATGTTTTAGATTGTCACTAAGGCATGGTTCAAGTAGTTTGCAAAGCAAACATCTAAGTCACTTCTAGTAGATAGTCAGTAGTGGGATATTTACCTCTTTTGACTTTTCGGAAGATCCTCAATAGTCCCTTTCATCACGTTCCTTCCATCCATTCCCAGAATGTGTAAAAATCACAAGAGAATTAAAGGATGTGACTGTGATAACGGGCGAGGATGCAATCTTCCAGTGTGAGGTGTCCCATACAGGGGTTACGAATGTCGAGTGGTGGCTCGGCTCCAACCACCTTCAAAACAATGACTTGAATCAAATCAGCTGCCGAGGGAGGGAACACAGCCTAGTGCTGAAAATGGTCACACCCGATGATTCAGGTGATGTAGCCTTTGTGGTTGGCCCTGAGAAGAGCGTCGCCTACTTGTTGGTGCAGGAGAAACCCAAAGGTAAAAGACATGTTGTGGCTAACAGCGTTCATTGTTGGCAAGCAATCATCTGTCTGTTATTAGCTGCAATCATTTTGCGCAATTATAACAAAAGGCTTTGAGCTGCTTTTCAATTTGCTTCAGCCGTTCTACTGCTACACTCCATAAGTGTGTTTTATGAGGAAGAGATATAGTTTTCATACATTTTTGGCTCAAACATAGTTTTCTAATTCCTGCCCATAATTGTTAAATGGAACCCTGGGTATGAAGGCTTCCATTGTGTAATATAACGTAAATGGTGTCTCTTACTAAAATATGTAGTAGAAACATGAAAGATTTACGTTTTTTTTAAAATCCACATCGTTTTATACATATTTTGGACTATGAGGTGCGTCTTTATTTCTATGATGTAAAATGGTTGCACTCTCTGTTGATATTTTTACTGCAACACAACTTGGAATACACCTAAACCAAATGCCGTACCATCGAAACGGCTCCAGATATCAAGTGAAATCTGCACTGAGAAACTCCTTCAGTGGCTGCGGCATCATGACAAGCATCAGCATGTTTACATCTTGCCAGGATGGCATCTAGCGTTTCTTGTCTCTGCCATTTGTAAGCTCTTTCAGTAGCTGTTTTCTACTGAAATCCTCAAAGGCATCAGGGCTGAAGTGGAGAGAATTAAGATGTGGGTCTTTAGGAAGATTTATTCATTCCCTTTTTTTTCTCTTCTTATCGCTAAGAAAGCAGTGAAGAATTACATTGCTTCTACATTACAACCAAAAGCCGCACAATTTGGCATCGCATCAGTATTTTATTTTCCGAGTTGTGTATTCCAAGTTGTGCTGTAGTAAAAATAGCAACAGGTAGCATCCATTTCACATCATTAAAATAAAGGCACCCCCCATAGTCCAAAATATGTATAAAACAATGTGGATGTTTTAAATAACGTAAATCTTTCATGGGTTTTTTGCTGCATTTTTCAGTAAGAAACATCATTTACGTTATATTAAGCCATGCAAGTCTTAATACCCGTGGTTCCCTTAAAACAGACACTTCTCACCCAGTAAAGCTCTTTTAATGTTCAATGGCTTCAAGTGTCTAAGTTTCAGAGTCTTCAGGCAGACATTATGATGTGACAGCACTTGGGTTTGGGTTTCTCCTGTCCATAGTCGTATTCTTAGAGAAGCCTCTGGACATAACTGCCAAAGAGGGTCAAACAGTCACACTGTCCTGCATGACTTCCGACCCTGAGGCCTCTGTCGCCTGGTACAAAGATGAAGTGATGATAAAGGCAGGGGGACGGTATCTGCTTTACAAGGATAGAGCCGTCCATCAGCTCCGCATCCTTAGGGTGGAGGAAGGAGATGCAGGGCTGTATACATGCAAAACCAAAGATGCAGAAAGCTGCGCCACCCTTACTGTTAAAGGTAAACGGGTTTGTAGGCCTGTGACTTTTTTTTGTTTTTTATTTTATCAACATGCCTGAAGATAAAGAGATCGCAAATGGGTTTCAAGAAGACCTGTTCTGTTTTCTTTTCTTGTAACTGCCTCTCTTGTGGAGCAGAGAAGATTTTGATATCCTCACAGGTATCAGCAACCTTTTGAAATCTGAAGTTTGCATTCTTTTAACCTCTTTTCTTATCCATCATCAGGTCAACCTGCTTACTTCCGGAAGGAGTTAGAGAACCAGAATTCAATAGAGGGAGATAGTATCACATTGCGCTGTGAGCTCTCTAAGCCGGTTAAAAAGGTAGAGTGGAGAAAGGGTGGAGTGGTGCTCCAACCCAGTAAGAAATTTGAGATGAAACAGGAAGGATGTGTGCTGGAGCTCCATGTCCATGATCTGGAACCAGAGGACAATGGCTACTACACTTGTGATGCTGGAGACCAGTTGACCACAGCATCGGTCACTGTGCAAGGTATCAAATAACACACTTAAATAATTTGCAATCTGTAGAATTTTTTTTCGGGTTGGAGGTTATCTAAAATCTGTAGCTTTATGTCATTACGTCCTCATAAATTTCACAGCCTGTTTTTGAAGCATCCTCAATGTATGAGTATTTTTAGACACTGGTCATCTAAGGGTTTCTGTATCTGGTCTCTGCAGAGGCTGAGGTTCTCATAGTGTCGGGTATAAAGAATACAGATGTGTTTGTGGGCGAACAGGCAATTTTCTCCTGCCAGCTCTCTCGCCGTGCCAAAGGCAGAGTTCAGTGGTGGCTGGACGGCACTCGTTTGGAGAACAGTACCTTCAGTGAAATAAGTGTGGGTGAAGACCATGTCCACACTCTCACCTTAAGGAACCTTTCTCCCAATGATTCGGGTACAGTCCTGTTCAAAACAGGTGGCCTGACATCCTCCGCCAAGCTGTTAGTAAAAGGTACCAAATGCAGTGGTGCTTGGCAGCACAGAAATCTAAAGGCTTAAAATTATGAATAGCACTGGATTAGTACTGTGTCCTGAATTTCCTTTAATAAAAGTCTAAAGTCTAAAGTTTTTTTATAACTGTCCTTGAAGTAATTGAGTACTATTTGTGTTCTTTAATATACTCTGTAGACTTGTACACTCACATTACTGAATTACTTATCCATATTAATAATACCCTTAATCCAAAGTGTCTTTGCACAGACTACTCTGGAGAATCCTTTAATTAAGTGCTTTCCTCAATAATGAAATCCTAATAGAACAGGATTTTATTCACTCTATTCTCTTTTGGGGTTACCCATGCCTAGAATTGGATCTTTTTGTTAGACTTTACTGTTAGGCAAACGTATACAGTAAGACAGGTTGACAATAACAATATATTTATATATTTTTAATGAAAATTCATGGAGGCATGTAATTGTAAGCTAAAACAGTGGATTTGGCTGCAGTATCACAGCTTGCTAATTACTTACTGAATTGGCATACTAATTATTAAATTAGTACACTGATTTTGGGCTTGTATATGGACCAGTGTTCAATGCAAAGCTTCTGGCCCTTCCATAAAAAGCATGATATTCATATTAATTCATCTCAATTAATCATGTTAAAATTTGCTGAGAAAAGTCCCAAATGAATAATTCAAATGATTTAAATTCTAAAAACATATGATTCAGAAATAGCATCTGCAGAAGTCTGTATATTGTTTTCTGTTTCTGTTTATCACTATCCCAGCAATCAATTTTGCAGTCCACATCAATACATTTTACAATGTTAATCTGCCTAAGGTAGAATTTATATGTAAAACTAGTTCGTTCAAAATTCGAGCAAAAACCAATGGTCTTGCATGCACTCATCAATCTGCACTGTTTGTGCTGCATGTACTTTTTCTATAAACTGGCCTTAGTTTGACTTGACACTGCAACTAGGCATGTGTTGGTTGTAATTGACCATGTCCTTGGTCAGTTTGGAGTAGAGAAGCAAATGTGAAAGAAAAAGAAACAGCTACAGCACTAACTTAGATGATGAGGTAAAGGCTGCTGTTTTAAACCAAATAAAGCACCAGGCTTGAATTTAGTTGTAAATTACATTAAATACCACCCAAAACCTGAAAAAGGTTTGAGGTGAAGAACTCTACTTCAAAGTGCACTGGGGTCTTGTGAATATTACTTATCCCCACCACCAACCCTCTATAGATCCCAAGGTGGAGGTGGTCAGTGCCATGGAGGACCAACATGTAGAAGAAAACCAGCCTGCAGAGTTCATCTGTCAGTACTCGCGGCCAGTTAAAGCTGTATGGAAGCGAAACGGCATACCTGTGCAAGCGGATGGTCGCAGGGTGATAGTGGAACAGGACTGGACTGTTGCGCGGTTGTACATTAGCTGTGTGGAGCCCCAGGATGGGGGGATGTACTCCTGTGAGGCAGAAGGAACCTCTGTTGTGGCACATCTCAGGGTGCAAGGTGAGCACACCTGTAGACGAAGAGAATTTTTGTGTCATTCATAACTCAAAGTTTGATGGTCACAAAGACTCAGTATAAAAATTCCAAAGACTTTGAGAAATTTTAAATCACACAAGTAAAGGCTTACCACAAAGGGCTTTACTGGGATACTGAGATTTCTTTCCTTTTTTATTACTCGAGCCAAAAATTGCTGTGCATCTGGCTGGCTATGCAGTAACCATCATGTGCTTTTATCACAGCTACCTTTGCTTCTTACGCTACTCAATGCTGGATGCTACATGCTGGTGAAATGTTGGAAGAATTGTTATTGAGTGTGATTGCCTTGAATTCAGTTACTGTTTTAAGTACAAACGTTGTTTTTAATTCAAGGTCATTTAAAGTCATTGTGTACTCCTGTGACTTGTTTTGGCATGTATGAAGCCAGAGTTGCTTCAGGCATTGTCTCTCTCTTTCAGCTAAACCAATTGACATTCTCCAAGAGCTGAGTAACGTTGAGACTATTAATGGTGGGGAAGCACTTTTTGAATGCTCCTTGTCCCGTCCTGAAACGAAAGACTGCCGGTGGTTAATCGATGGCAAGCCTGTAAAGGAGTCTGCAAATGTGGAGATTGTTTGCTTCGAGAGTGGCAGACGCCATCTTCTGCTTTTAAAGGACTTGCAACCTTGTGAAAACACAAGGATTACATTCCAAGCCGGAACTTCATCAACTACAGCTCTTCTGTCTGTCAAAGGTACGCCATTTCTGTTGTATTAGCGTTAAATTTAGATAAAGGTATTAGGTCATATTGTATAAATGTAAATGTATTTAAATGTTATGGATTTGTTCTGTACAGCTTGGCAACTGGAGGTGGCCAAGCCTTTGGAAGATAAGACTGCCATTGTAGGAGAACAAGTTGAGTTCACTTGTGTCTTGAATGAAGCTGTGCCTGAGAGTGAAGTGACTTGGTATGCAAATGGTGTTGAGCTCAAACGTAATGACCAATGGGCAATGAGAGCCAGTGGCTCTTCCTACAGCCTAATTTTGAAGAAAGCCCAGCCTCAGCCCACACAAGAAATCACATTTGCAGCCCGGGATGCCTTATCAATGGCCAAACTCATCACAATATGTAAGGGTCCTCATTTGTGCCTCATTCATTATAATTTCTGCTATTATGCTTATTGTCTAACTTTTTTATTATTATTATTTTGTCTGGCTATTTATAGCTGTGCCTGATCCACCTGAAGACCCCGAGTTGGTTAGTAAAGGCCCAACTTTCGTCACCTTGTCTTGGTTCACGCCCCTCAGTGATGGAGGAAGCCCAATCATTGGTTACCGTGTGGAAATGCGTCTAGTGGACAGTGTCCTCTGGCTGCCCTGCCACACAGAACCAGTGTGCAACACTGAGTTTCTGGTTGAAAACCTCATACCAGGGGCAGGTTACAGGTTCAGAGTAGCAGCCATTAACCGTGCTGGTATTGGAGAACCTGTGCAGCTGCCTCAAACCGTGACGCTCGGTAAGGGGATACTTGCTGAAATAACCAATTTATTGAAAACAACCTTACAGAGTACATCTAACCAAGGTAGGCAACATCCTTCCTGGAGTGTCGATGTCCTGCAGAGTTTAGCTCCAACTCTGAAAAAAACTCATCTGCCTGTAGCTCTAGTAATTCTGAAGAACTTGATTAGCTTGTTCAGGTGTGTTTGATTAGAGTTGGAGCTAAACTCTGCAGGACAGCAGCACTCCAGGACCAACGTTGCCCATCCTTGATCTAACCAAACTGCCTCCAAGAGTTCATACAGAAGGCTTGCTATCAGCAGTCTGCCTTAGATCAGGCTTCCTCACTCCTGGTTCAGGAAAGCTACTCTCTTACAGAGTTGAGTTCCAACCCAAAAAGTCTTGATCACAGCTGGAACTAAACTCTGAAGAAAAGTGGTACCAGGAGTAAAGAACTCTGCTATAGATGCTATAGTAGTGGTAGAACACTAAAAGCTATTCTCCAAACAAGTGTATTTTTTATGTGTTGTATGTTGTATTTGTATTTGTTCTTGTTGAGTTCTTGCTACATTTCTTCAACTATTCTTTGAACGGACCTTTGGTCTTCAGATGCACCAGTGACCATGACCAAAATGTTAAGCAGCTCTAAGACCCAAAAAGGAAAGATGGTTCGTTTGGAGTGTGAACTTTCTGCGGAGAGCAAATCAGTCACATGGCTCAAGGACAACAGAGAGATAGAGGTTGGGGTCAAGTATCAAATGGTAACAGAAGGAAAGAGCGAAGTTTTGCTCATTAAGGATTTCCAGTCTACAGACCAAGGTGTATATTCTTGCGTAGCCTCAGAAGAAGCAAAGACTTCAATCAACCTCAACCTCGAAGGTAGTTTACTTTGCTTAACCTCAGTAATCGTTTGTTTATGTCATGTTTAATATGAACTTTTTCCAACATCAAAATGTTTACAGGAGATGACACAACACTTTCTCAGGATGCGGGCAGCCAACCTAAACTGCCTCCTGAGGCTGCTTCCGAAGGAGATTTACATGCTCTGTGGGATGCAGTGGCCAAGAAGAGGAGAATGAGTCGGGAACCTACATTAGATTCAATTTCAGAGTTGCCAGAAGAAGATGGTAAGGAAAAGGCCCAGAGCAAAGAAGGAAAAGCACCTGAAATAGAAGTGAGACCTGCTGAGCCAACACCCAAGATCACAGCAGAGCCTAATCTCTATACAAGTTCTGATGAGGAATCTCTCAGTGGGACAAGCTTGGTGTCTTACCTTAAGAAAAGCAGCAAGTCGTCTATGACTGTGCAAAGCCACACTGAGACTATTGCCTCCAAGAAACTCTATGAGCACTTCCAGATGACAGAGGACTCTGTTACGAAGACATCTGTGGAGCCCCTCATAGAAGATCAGCAAGGAGATGAGTTGCAGGAGGCTGCTGTCAAGATTCAGGCAGCCTTCAAAGGTTATAAAGCCAGGAGGGACATGCGACCAGTCTTCAAAGAAGTATTCAAGGATCAGACTAAGGAGCCCAATGGGACAATTCATCTTGAGTGCATTGTGGAGGGTAAGCCAGATAAAGTTCGCTGGCTGAAAGATGGTGAAGCCTTAACAGATGGCAAACACCATCACATTGACATCTATAATGATGGCACCTGCTCTCTAGTAGTGACAGCTGCCACAACCAAAGACACGGGTGTATACACTTGTGAAGTAACCAATAAGTTTGGTGTTTCCACCCATAGTGGCAAAGTCACTGTAGGGACCCTCCGGGAATCTTCTGGGCGACGTCCTCTCACTTTGGGCTACAGTGCAGATAGTGAAGCTGAGAGCTCCTCAGGGAGTGAGATGGATGAGACTTTACGCCAAGCAAGTAAACGACTGCGGCGACTTCTTCGTACTCGCCTCCCTCCAGATGTGGAAGAGGAACCATTTGTAAGTGCGGATGAAGGAGATTTACCTCTAACAGGGCTACAGTCTTACCGGGAAGACGATCAGTATATCTACATCCGATTTGATAACCGATCAGAAGCTCAAGTAGCTTCTCAGCGCTTCCAGGAAATGTTTACTTATCAAGGAGTTCCCATCGAAACGGCCATCATAGCAGCAGCTGGTTCTAAGGTAGAGCTGCGTATCACAAAGATGGGTCTCTCCCAAGATGGCTCCCAAACCCCAACTCAGGAGCGACCGATGCCTGCTTTCATGACAGGAGCCCCTGGTATGACACTTCTTCCATGTGGTTCTACTATAAATATTTGTTGTTTGGTTCTTCATAAAGTTGCATGGTTCATTGTTGGATTTTGTTTGTCATAATAGGCCAGCACTTTTGAAATGTACAACAAAATGTTGCAACTTGCTTGTTTTGGATCTTAAAGTGATGGCATGTTATGTTTTCGCCTTGTTCAGCATTTCTCCTCAACAGTATTGCTATGTTCTGTTCTTTTCGGTTTTGTTTGCTCTTCCCCATTATCTTAATCACCTACCAACCTCCCAGCGGCCCCCGTCTTCCTGACGGAGGTCCGTAGCCAAGATGTTCCTGATGGGTTTCCAGTCAGTTTTGACTGTGTAATTGTCGGCAACCCCTCTCCCACTGTGAGATGGTTCAAGGATGGAAAGATGTTAGAGGAAAACGACCACTACATGATCAATGAAGACCAGGAAGGCCATCACCAGTTGATCATCACAGCTGTGCTCCCCACAGACATGGGCGTGTACCGATGCATGGCTGAAAATGACAGTGGCATCGCCTCCAGCAAGGCTGAGCTGAGGGTGGACAGTGAGTACACTGTTAAAAGAAAGTGTTAATAACAACCCAAAAACTCACAAATGTAGATAAGGAAGCAAAATGGTGTCCCAGATTGAAACGTTTTAACTAAGATGACACTTTCTTTTACTGGTGCATCTGTGAAGTGTATGCATGCGTTTTATCATTTTTGTTGTTTGTCTCAAGATGGCTTAAAAATGCAAGTTCGTAATATACTTAAGATGGATGTTCTTATATTTGATATTTAGAACTAATTAGAGATAATTTAATTTATTCTCTGGATTTGTTGTTTGAATAATGAGTGTTAGTAATGATGACAGTTTTTATTTTTCGGTAAGACTCAAGATTTCAAGATTCATGTTGTTTGATTACTGATTCAGTCTTCTATATATGTAAAGTGTCTTGCAGCTCAGACTATGACACAGCAGCTGATGCCACAGAGACATCTTCCTACGTCAGTGCTAAAGGTTATGTGTCTAGGTAGGAGTCGATCATTTAATTTAAAGTGATTTTCATGATGTTTTATGTCAGTACTACAAGGATAAAATAGATTTTAAAATAGAACTAACATCTGATTTAAATTTCATGCTAGTTCTAAATGGGCTTCTGCTTGTGTTTCGGTTCCTCTTTTAGCTCGGAGCACAGGGACACGGAGGCTTTTGAGTCTGTGGCAGAGGATGAGCAGCTTCCTCAGGTTGTGGATGAGTTACATGATTTATTCCTCAGTCCTGGAGCACCCATTGCCAAAATGAGTGTCAGGGTCAAAGGTCAGCTATGTTTTTTTTTCCATGGATGCAAATTCTGTTTCATTTCAGATTCTGTTTTATTTGTATTCTGGTTATTTATGCTATTATGAATACTATTTATTCCAAGTGTTTCCTCTTTTGCATGTGCACCTGTTGTATCTATTCAACTCTAGTCGCTCTAACCATAATGACATTAATGTCCTAAATCCTTTATATGAACTTGTTTATATTCTTAATAAACATGCACATTGTTTTGCATCCAAGTGTACTGTAATTTTCAGCTGTTGCATTTGCAGTTAAATGGGTGGCAAACACTGTTTCAACGCCTTTCTGCAGGATTTCCCACACCAAGGGTTTACTGGTTCAAAGATGGCACCCCACTCCAAGCCTCCAGCAGAATTGTACTGTCGACTGAGCGAGATCAGCACAGTCTGGAGATTTTGGATGTTAAGCGCGAGGACACCGGAGAATACTCAGCATACATTAGCAATATAGCTGGTTCTGCCTACTCTTCAGCACGACTGAATGTACTGGGTAAATGTTGCTTTTATACTTTAACTCTTTTCATATGTCGCTTGCGTTGGTGTCTTTGTAAGTCTGTGACAAGAATTGGAAGCGTATTTAAAATGATAAGTGATTCATCAGAATTACAGTAAAATTGTTTTCCAAATGTGCTGAACAAGAATGTTTTTCTGTTAATTTCTTTGTTTACTTTTACTAATTAGCTCCTGGAGAGCGCCCAGCACCTGATCAGGCACGAATTAGAGGTAAGCATCTATCTTGCATACAGCATGTGTGATTATGAATCATTGTTCCACATGAACTTTGAAGTATTGATATGAAAATTATGCATGCATGTCATTTGCTCCACAAATAGATTCAAAGGTGTCACTTGTGCCACCACGCTTCCTGGAGAGGTTCAGCAACAAGAAGGTGAAACAGGGAGCAAGTATAACGCTGTCAGTCAAAGTGGAAGGTATAGTGTGTTACCACAATAAATGAAAATAACTTCATATGCAATTTTGAGAAATAGACCAAAGCATTAAGCGGAACATGAAAAAAAGTGAAATATGTCAAGCCAAATTACTGTCTTCCAAAGGCTCCCCAACCCCATCTGTAAACTGGTTAAAGGAAGTGTCAGATAAGGATGTTCTGTGGATCAAGGCAGACACACCAGGTTACAAGGTGGCCAGCTCTGGCCGTCAACATAGTCTCATTCTCATGGAAGTGGAAAAAAAACATGGCGGCATGTACACTTGCATCGCCACCAACCGTGCTGGACAGTCAGTCAACACAGCCCGACTGGATGTGGAGACAGGTCAGGAACTCATGGTTTAGTGACCGTAGTGATGTCAGAATCACATGACGCCTTTTTAATATCATTATTTTTTTCAAGATTATGACTGGTATGCATACCTTTTCATCATGCTTACTTTTTTGTCCAACAGCACCAGAGCAGAAGAAAGTGGGGCCTGAGTAAGTTTAAATATAAATGATTACAGCTGTCAATTTAGATACTTTTATTGATCTAAACATTTAAACATTTTAAAGTTTTAGAGATTTAGATGTTTTTTTTCTCCAGGGTTCTGGGAATTACTATCAGTCCACCAGAGGAAGAGGGCAGAGGTAAATATTTGATATTGATCTTTGTTTTTTACTCTTTTGTTTACTATCAGTGCATTATATATACCATTAGGTATTTGTCAATGAATCTGCAACAAATACAAATGATTACTGTGATTACATCTCAGGAGAGATCAAACTGTCTTCCCTGGGTGGAGTGGGTACTGAGGAATTCTTACAAAAACTCACAACCCAAATCACAGAAATGGTATCTGCCAGGATTACTCAAGGTAAGAGAAAACATATTTTTTGCTTGTGTGTGTGTTTTTTTTTTTCTTCAGTCAATAATATTAAGCAATATGTATAAATAATGTATGCGCTATTTATACTGTACTGTTTTTTATTAAATTTGCCTTCTTAATTTGTCAATTTTATTGTATGTTATTTTGCACTATTAATAACTATTTATCTTGCTAATGTAGTATTTCTCTACAGATGCATCCTAATATTCACTCAAAACAGTGTGCACTGTTTTTGAATGAGTTTAGCGTGTGCTCAAATGCTTTGAATTTATGTCACAGGATGTACTGAGTACTGAAATGGAGTACACCTGTTGCAAATTCACTTTTTTAAATAATTACTTATACTCTGGAAATTTTTAATAAACACATTTTGTGTCTTTTCCTGAACTTCCCTTCTGTTTTATATTTTTTTTTTTTTTTTTTAAATCTCTCTGGATTCCTCAATTCCTAAGCAGCTCACTGACTCCATTCTTTTGTCTATCCATCAAACTACCCATCCATTCTCTCATCCCTCTATTCACTCACATTCTCATTGAAGCATTGATTTGTTCAGACAGCTTACAGAACCATCAAGTGCTCCAGTGGATGAAATCTTGGCCCAAAGTAACCAGTATGTATCCGCAGAACCTCCAGTGTAACACACCAGAACCTTGACTTTTTCTCCATAAGGCTATGCTGTTGTTAATCACTTTGCTTGTCTGTTTCTTTAGCCATTAACATTTTTTGAAAAAAAAAAAAGAATTCAGTTAAGATATTATATTAAGTTAAAAATGCTTAAAGTATTGCCAAGTGGTAATAAAGTCATGGTTCTTTAAAATCAGGGCCATTTGTCACAATTCAAAATAAACTGGACATTCTGAAATTCAGTGGAAGCAGTCTCATTTTTATCTTTCAAGGTGTCTCTGTTTCAGTATACACAGAAAATTGATGAATGCTCGCCAACATATTTATTTATGTATGGAGTTGCATGAACAATACATTAGTGTTGGCTTTTTAAAAAGCATGATATAGTGCATGTTAAATTGTAGGAGAAACATGATACAGTACAAGTATTAGTGATTATATTCTGAGTCATAGATGATTAATAATGCATCTTACAAGTGGTGAGCTCAAATGATTGTCAAAAATGTGACCCTGGACCACAAAACCAGTCTTAAGTCGCTGGGTATGTATGTAGCAATAGCCAAAAATACATTGTATGGGTCAAAATTATTGATTTTTCTTTTATGCCAAAAATCATTTGAAAATTAAGTAAAGATCATGTTTCATTAAGATATTTTGTAAAATTTCTACTGTAAATACATTAAAACTTAATTTTTGATTAGTAATATGTATAGGCAATTTTCTCAATATTTAGATTTTTTTGCACCCTCAGATTCCAGATTTTCAAATAGTTGTATCTCGACCAAATATTGTCCTGTCCTAACAAACCATACATCAATGGCAAGCTTATTTATTCAGCTTTCAGATGATATATAAAGCTCAATTTCGAAAAATGGACCCTTATGACTAGTTTTGTGGCCCAGGGTCACAAAGATGCTTTTTTTGTCACTGTTGTTATTTGCATAATTTCTCTGTTTCTACAATAGCAATGGGAAAACTTGTCTGGTGATTATTCTCGAATATATGCTCAAATTGATCAGTGGATGAATGACTGAGTAAACTTAGTTTGTACAATTTTGTTATCTCTTATTTATAAACAGTATTTCAAATCCAATGGATCCCAAACTTTTTAAACCACCGTCACTCTTTTATCGCTGGTGAAAAAACCAGCATATGCTGGTAGGTATGTTTTGATGCTGGAATTCCTTGCCCAGCAAAAACCAGCAAAGGACCAGCATAAACCAGCAAAGGACCAGTTTAAACCAGCATCAAAACCTACCTAACCAGCATTCCAGCATCAAAACATACCTACCAGCAAATGCCGTTTTTTTCACCAGGGATATCTAATTCATATCAAATTATCATGGACCCCGCCATCCTGTCTCGTCTAAACTTGGTAATAGTTTGAAACACAATCACATTTTACCGGGAATTAACCAAATACACTTACTGGAAGCGAAGGTACTTACATATTTGAATTGTAGGCTAAATAAAAACGATTATTGTGGCTTACCGTCTGTTTAGGTCATCGAAACCGGGACAGTTTTCCTCACATATCATGCTCAGCATCCATTTTGGAGAGATAATGGTTTCCAAATCCATATTTTCACCACTTTGTATCTCTTCGGGCTGTTTGACGTTGAAGCAAACGCACGTTCGTTGCTAAAGTTTTAGTATGGAGTTACCATAGCCTCCATAACCGTCTCTTCAGTGAATTCGCGGTATTTTTAAAAACGGCGGCTATTTCACAGCGGAAGCATGTCGTCATCGCGAGATTAAAATGTACACAGGCGATTGTTTAAACGGATTTAATGTAAACAGTTTGCGTTAGTAAGAAACTAACGACTCGCATCAGCTAGCATATGACAACTAGATGAGTAAAGTTTGAGAACAAACTTTAAGTTGTCTTGAGAAAGCCTAGCCTGAAAGTTTGAAGCAGTTGTAATAGTATGGAAGCAGCTAGCATGATTTAACACATTGCTTACATGATTTAATGTGTTGTTAACATGTTTTAGCATGATTAGCTTATTGCTTGTATTTTTATAGGCTGATTACAATGTTGTTAGCATGATTAGCATGTTGTTATCATAATTTGCAAGTTACTAGAATGTTGTTAGCATGATCAGCAAGTTACTAGAATGTTGTTAGCATGATCAGCCTGATTAGCATGTTGATAGCATGTTTCGCACATGATTAGCATGTTTCTAACATGGCTAACATGTTACTAGCTTGTTAACATGTTTCTAGCATGATTAGCAAAGTTGCTAGCATGTTTCTAGCATGATTAGCATGTCGTTAGCATGTTTCTGGCATGATTAACAAGTTGTTAACATGTTTCTGGCATGATTAGCAAGTTATTAGCATGATGTTAGCATGATTAGCATTTTACTAGCATTTTGATAGCATGTTTCTAACATGATTAACAATTTACTAACATGTTGTAAGCATGTTTCTAGTATGATTAGCATGTAACTAGCACGTTGCTACCATGATTAGCACGTTACTAGCATGTTGTTAGCATGTTTCTAGTATGATTAGCATGTAACTAGCACGTTGCTAGCATGTTGTTAGCATGATTAACATGGTACTAACACGTTGTTAGCATTTTTCTATCATGATTAGCATGTTACTAGCATGATTAGCATGTTACTAGCATGTTGCTAAAATGATTAGCAAGTTACTAGCATGCTGCAAGCTGATTAGCATGTTGTTAGCATGTTTCTAACATGATTAGCATGTTTCTAACATGATTAGCATGTTTTTAACATAATTAGCATGTTGTTAGCATGATTAGCATGTTACTAGCACATTGCTAGCATGTTTATATCATGATTAGCAAGTTATTAGCGTGTTGTTAGCATGATTAGCATGTTACTAGAATTTTGTTAGCATGTTTCTAACATGATTAGCATGTTACTAGCATGTTGCTAGCATGATTAGCAAATTACTAGCATGTTGCTAGCATGATTTAGATAGCTAGATAGATTAGAAATATTAGAAATATTAGAGTGGAAGCTTAAATGAGTGTAAATGGATTAGAAATAGTACATAGAAGGGAAGCTTCATTGAGCCTCAAGGGATTCTGGGAGTTTAGATTTGAATTTTGTCAAATTCTGAAGTACATATGTTAAAGATATGTACAGTTGTTTTTTGACTTTGAAATGTTTGTATTCAAATTTTATGCCCAGATTTATATATTCAAATTAAATTCTGAATATGCATCTGCTGATTTTTTAAATTGAATCAGAGCAAGTGTGTTGTAGTTCTATGCAAATGTGATGCTTGAAAGCTCATGCTGTCAAACATGATGCTTAACTTAAACATTGTTATGACCATAATTGACGCAGTACCTTTTTCTCCCTTTATTCTTTTTGTCTCTGTCTGCCTCAAGCTACATTACGTGTCCCAGGAGCTGACAGCGATGATGACACAAAAACACCATCCCCATCTCCATATCACGGCCGATCACGCCCTCCATCTCTGATCGCAGACTCATCGTCTGAGTCTGATGAAGGAGACGCCAGGGGAGAGGTATTACAAATATCACACTCTTAGTGTCACCAACAAACTAATTTTATTATTACAACTAATGTAATTGTGTCAGACCTATTGCTATTCTGTTTACATAGGAATTTCCTGAGAAGAGGAAATAAAAATGGATGTGTAATTTTAGAATCATAATTATGTAGTTCATATTATTTTTATATGAGTTAAGCGTCTGGTTATTTTTAATTTGACAGAAGGATATTTAAAAGCAGAATCATAAGTGACCCTGAACCACAAAACCAGTCATACCGGTCTTTTTTTATTGAATAAATAAGCTTTCTATTGATGTATGGTTTGTTAGGATAGGACAATATTTGTCTGAGATACAACTATTTGAATATCTGGAATGTGAGGGTGCAAGAAAATCTAAATATTGAGAAAATCACCTTGAAAGTTGTCCAAATGCATATTACTAATCAAAAATTAATTTTTGATACATTTATGGTAGGAAATTTACAAAATGTGTTCATGGAACATGATCTTTACTTATATCCTAATGATTTTTGGCATCATTTTGACCCATACAATGTATTTTTGCCTATTGCTACAAATATACCTGTGCTACTGGTTTTGTGGTCCAGAGTCACATAATAAAGGGTGAAGGTGGCACTTCACATTTTAAAAATGTTTGGTTATCTCAATGCATCTGTGCAGATGTTTGATATCTATGTGGTGACCGCTGACTACAACCCCATGGGGGTCAATAAAGATGCCATCGCTCTGAAAGAGGGCCAGTATGTGGAGGTTCTGGACTCTGCCCATCCACTTAAATGGCTGGTCCGCACCAAGCCCACCAAATCCAACCCATCTCGCCAAGGATGGGTCTCACCTGCGTATCTTGACAAAAGACTAAAGGTCAGTTTAGTATCATTCAAAATGGGTTTAAATGGTCACCTAATTTTAAAAATTGTGCATTTGCTTGTGTGTCTTAAAATTTCTTACTAATGATCAATTGGTTGTGTTGCAGCTGTCTGCAGATGTAGCAGACCTCCCCGAAACCACCAGAGAAGAAGTCACAGAGACAGAGTACAAGAAGAAACTCTGGTAAATTTGGACAATTTTAAGTGCATTTAAGATGTGCATTATATTTTGTACTACTTTAGTAATTCTACCCCGGTTTCACTTGTATCTAGTCAACTTATCCAAGAGCTGATCAGCACAGAAACTGAGTTTCTGAAGGAGATAGAATTCGTCACGTCACACCATCTGAAGCATGTGAATGAGGAAAGCACACCGCCTGAAATCACCAGCCAGAAGGAAACCGTCTTCCGTAATATCAATGATTTGAAATCCTTCCACAGCAGGTACAGAGTTCAGACAATCAAATATTATATGGTTCATTCTAAAACTCTGCATAATCAATTTTCATTCTTAAGAAGTATGTAAAGAGTGGTTTTCATTTATGTGCTAGTCTTGACATAGAAATGTGACATAAGGGAAATGCATAATGAAGTTGACTGTTTTCCAGCTCTTTGCTGCCTGGTCTGCGTGATTGTGACACAGATGATGACATTGCCATGCATTTCCTGAGAAACTCTGAAGGGTTTGAGAAATATCTGCAGTACCTCATTGGACAATCGCAAGCTGAGTCCGTCATCAGTGAGAAAGAAGTACACCAATTTTTCAAGGTGGGTTTACAAAATATTTACGGTATAGCTATGTCTTTCTGGGGGCGTAAAATGGTACTTAGAACACTCAGAAAATGTTTCATGTCTTTTTTTCATTAGAATTATACAGTCTCGGAGCTGGCAAATGTTGACCCCTCAGAGGGTCCAGTGCTAAGCATCAATGCTTACCTTCAGAGACCATCGGAGAGAATTCAGAAGTACAGAGCTTTACTGAAGGTAATTTTTCCAGATCTAATTGTAGGCAATCTTCACTTTCAAAATGTAAAAATTTCAACATGTGCTTAGACATTGTGTGATATGACTCTGCTCTGACATTTGAAAGTGACCAACACATTTCCAATGTCCCTTAATTTAACTCTAGGAATTGATCCGGAACAAGGCGAGGAACGGTCAGAACTGCTGTTTGTTGGAGCAGGCCTATGCCATGGTGTCGTCCCTTTCTCAACGCTCGGAAAACACACACCATGTATCTCTCATAGAGAACTACCCCGCCAATCTGGAGGCACTGGGAGAACCTATTAGACAGGTACAGTCTCTAATCTCAAATGTCGCAATTTAAGGTACAAGATTATTGCTTTGTGATTGAAGGAGAAGTTCACTTCCAGTATAAAAATCTACAGATAATGTACTCACCCCTTTGTCATCCAAGATGTTCATGTTGTTCTTTTTTCAGTCGTAAAGAATTTGTTTTTTGAGGAAAACATTGCAGGATTTCTCTCCATATAGTGGTCTTCTATGGTGCCCGTAAGTTTGAACTTCCAAAATGCAGTTTAAATGCAGTTTCAAAGGGCTCTAAATGATCCCAGCCAAGGAAGAGTGTCTTATCTAGCGGTTATCTTCTACAAAAAAAAAAAAAAAGATAAATTATATACTTTTTAACCTCAAATGCTCATCTTGTCTAGCTCTGTGTGAACTCTGTGTATTGAGGTTCAAGACAGTTAGGTTAGGTCAAAAAAGTCCTCAAATCTCATTTTCTCCTCCAACTCCAAATACATCCCCACACGGAAATAACCTATATAAACATATATGTTTTAATATAGGTTTTTGATATAGGTTTTTAATATATGTGACATATATAAAATTGTCCGTTTTCCTATATTATATGTACATATATGTGCATATATGTACATATATGTACATATAATATAGGAAAACGGCCAATTTTACATATGTCACATATATTAAAAACCTATATCAAAACCTATATTAAAACATATATGTTTATATGTGTGGGTAAATTCCATAACATGTCAATTACATGTGATACCAATTTCACGTGTTCGCACATAAGTTTTTTGCATTTTTTTTTTTTTTTTGTTAGTTCTTAGTTATTGCCTTGATAATAGAAAATATGAGCTAGGCATCATGTATGACAGTTGCCAAAGTGAGATATGAGCTAAAATAACCAGATCCTGCCATGAGCTATATAGGAGACATATCTTGTATGTACATATAGGGCTTTTCTGTGGATATAAAGAAGCAATACAGGAGACCTATATGGCCTGTATATGCACATATATGCACCTCAATTTTGCCTATATGTGGCATATATACGCATATATGCAGCATATATATTATCATATATGTGCATATATACTGCATATAGGTTTCATATATGCGCATATATCCTCATATAGGTTCTTTCCATGTGGGTCGCTGCAGAAGTACCAACCCAGTGTTTACAAAGTGAACATGCAAAGAAGATCAAACGCCCTTCACAAAAAAAAAACAGCGATGTAGGACAATTTTGAAGTTGGAAAAGAAAATGAGATGGGAGTTTTTCGATCTACCCTAAGTTTCTTGAGCCGGTATACACAGAATACACGCAGAGCTGGATAATATGAGCATTTGAGGTTAAAAAGTATATATTCCTTGGCTCAATATGTTCAAATTCACGGGGGGGACCATAGAAGTCCATTACATGAAGAGAAATCCTGAAACGTTTCCCCTCAGAAAAGAATTTCTTTACGATTGAAGAAAGACGTGAGTAAATTATCTCTACATTTTTGTTCTAAAAGTGAACTTCTATTTTGAGTGTTCTAGAATGTTTCAACTATTTGTAGTAAATTTTAAACCTTCAAAGTGTAAAATTAAGCTCTGGGTATTTTTACAGGGGCCTTTCACTGTTTGGGAAGGAGCTCCTGGAATTCGAACATCTTCCAGAGGTCACCACCGCCACGTCTTCCTCTTCAAAAACCATGTGGTCATCTGCAAACAGAAGAGAGACACAAACACAGACACCCAAGCATATGTGTTCAAGAATATGATGAAGGTTGGAGCTTTGCAAAAGCTTTTTTAGTGGCTGAAATTAAGTGATGCACATACTGTAATGGCCAATGCTGATCATTCAAGCTTACAAGATGATATTGTTTATAAAAATATAATGCATAATAAAATAATGTGTTTTTATTCTTTAGCTCACAAACATTGATGTGAATGAGACGGTGGAGGGTGATGAGAGAGCGTTTGAGATCTGGCATGAGCGCGAGGACTCCGTGAGAAAATACACGTTGCAGGCACGGACTGTTATCATTAAGAACTCATGGCTCCGCGACCTCCGTGACCTTCAGCAGCGCTACAGCATGCCAGCTTGGTGTAAGTTGCCCACACCTATGAAACATCAGTTATACTATCCCATGTTCTTAAATACTACAATTAAAATAATCCCTAGTCCTAAAATGTAGTGTTTTACATGTATTACAGGCCCTCCAGATTTCGACGCAGTGTTGACAGACTGCACAGCAGAGCTCGGACAGACAGTAAAACTCGCCTGCAAGGTCACCGGTGCCCCCAAACCACAGGTGACCTGGTACAAAGGTAAGGAACCCAATCTTGGGTGCTTCCCCTCTTGATTACCTCTTAGAATTAAAGTAATTCAACCATCTGAATCACAGACGGGCGTGCCGTGGAAGCAGATCCACATCACATCATCATTGAGGACCCAGACGGGTCTTGCACACTCATTTTGGACAACATGACAGCGGACGACTCAGGCCAGTACATGTGCTTTGCTACCAGCTCTGCAGGCAACGCAAGCACACTAGGCAAAATCACTGTACAGGGTGAGTAACGGACGTTTCCAACTTAGTAAAGCTAGCTTCACTTCATTTCATTCCTGCTAATTTTTATTCAACCTTTTGCAGTACCACCACGTTTTGTGAATAAAATCCGGAACGCCACACTTTATCCAGGAGAAGATGCTCAGTTCACCTGCACCATCCAAAGTGCACCAAGTCCCAAGATAAGGTAGTTGCTCCATTTACACTATCATTTATGTTATTTCCAGGTAGAAAAGAAGATCTGGTTGATTCATATGATGAAATTCAGATGAAGGCATTCCATAAACGACAGTTTGTCTCTTGTGTTATCTAATTTACTGACAAAATGAAATGAGTTGAGTATTAAACGATGCCATTTTCTTGCACAGATGGTTTAAGGATGGTAAACTACTGACAGACCTGGAGAAGTTCCAGACATACACCGAACCACGCAGTGGAGTGTTGGTTCTAGTTATCAAGAACCCTGGAGAACGAGACCTTGGACACTATGAGTGTGAAGTATGGAGATTCTTAGTTTAGTCTTTTAAGTTTTTTACTCCAACCATGAGGAAATAAGCCAGTGATCATCATATCATTCATTTGCAGCTGTCGAACCGTCTGGGCAGTGCCAGGTGTGCGGCACAGCTGATCACTCCTGCTGTGGCTATGGCGGGAGAACGTAGAGCAGATCAGGCCATCAGTATAGAAGGTAAAAAAGACGCCTGTCAACACACATATGCCAGCTAGTTAAAAAACATTCCCATCTGTTATGACTTACTTATTGAAACTTAAAACAGATTTAAAAGGGGGACACATCCTGATGCAATATTTCATATTTTAGCAATTAATTAAATTTTTTAAAATATGTTGTATCATATTTACCATTTTTTATTGCTTTTATAGTAACGGAACAAGAGACGAAAATACCGAAGAAAACTATAATCATGTAAGTCTCACACACACTCCAAAATACAAATTGAATACACTACTGTTCAAAAGTTTAGGGTTAGTCTGACTTTCCTTTTTTTTTATAAAAATAATACTTTTATTCAGTAAGTACACATTACATTGATCAAAAGTGACTATATAGAATAAAAAAAAAAAATTAATTTAAATTAAATAAATGCGGTTCTTTTGAACTTTGTTCTTCACAGAATCAGAAAATGTATCAGTAAAATATACATATTAAGCAGTAAAAATATTTAACTATTTTCAAACTTGATCTTAATAGTGTTTCTTTAGCAAATCAGCATATTAGAATGATTTCTTAAGGATCACTGGAGACTGGAGTAATGATGCTAAAAATTCATCTTTGCATCAAAAAAAAATTACATTTTGAAACATGTTGTAATAGAAAACGGTTACTTTAAATGGAAATAATATTTTACAATTTTTCAATATTTTTACTGTATTTTTGATCCAATACATGTAGCCTTGGTGAGCATTAGAGACTTCTTCCAAATTTTTCAAAAAATGTACACTATAAAAATTTACCAACCTGAAGCTCATCCACTTCTAATGTCCCTTTTCCACTTCTAGTGAGGAGACCATCACCACAGTGGTGAAGAACACCCGTATGAAGCGGCACGCATCCCCACGACCATCGCCCATGGGAGCTCACCGCTCAGAGACATCCACACCCGAACCACCTAGACAAAGACGAACCCTGGCCAGGAAGACTGTTCCAACACTGTACGTTCCTGAGCCGGAGGGTGCCACAGCCAGGAACCCAAGATGGGTAGAAGTTGAGGAGATCATAGAGTACAAAGTGAACAAATCACCTAAGTTACCAAGAAGAAGAGGCGTTTCCCCCAGCAAGTTCTCAACCCCTGGCAATCCGAACACTAATAACTCCAACAACAAGTTAGTTGAGGAGGCAATGGGTGCTACAATAGCTCTGCAAGCTTCTTCCAGTACGGATGAAGAGGAAACTGCACAGAATGTGTCTGAAGGGGTCGACAGTATGACAGCATTAGAAGTTAATGATCCTTGTGTCTTCGATGAAGATGATGAAGGAACTATCATCGTGGAGCCTGAAGATGATGAACTTGATGCTCGAGATTGCAAAATGCTGACTGATGGGAATCGAGTTCTTAATCTTGAGGATCTCGAGGACTACGTCCCTCAAGAAGGCGAAACGTTTGGCAGCGGTGCAGACCATCACGTCTCCGTCGAGAAACCAAGTGAGATCTCAGTATTGCAGAGAGAAATTAATGAGCCAGTTATTGGCAAGCCCATCGTGTTGAACGTCGTACGTCCAGCACCGGCAAGACCTCGCATGGGCTTCTTCGGCTCCTTCAAGGAACACATTTCCAGCATGTTCAGTCCAGCTTCATCAGCGAGCGCAAGCTCTCAGGCAAGGCTAGAGAAGACCATACCTATTCACGTGACTACTGGTTCACGCCATACCAGTAGCTTTGCAAGGTTTGAAGTCCAGCCGACGTACTGCTCCGAGGTCCAGAGAGGAAAAGAGGGGGGTCTGCAAAGCTTCAAAACGCAGGTTTCCGCTCAAACCCGCAGCTACACGCCAACCGGACAAGTCACTCTTCAGATCAGCAAGAAGCAGCCATTTGAAAAGCAATAATCCACTCAGGATAAATTCTCGGATGCTTGTTTCCAGCATGCAAAATCAGGACATACAAGTAGCCCTAGTCTTAAATGGGAACGCTTCTGTAAAATCTTGCAATTTGGGTGTGTAATTCAATCGTGAAGCTTCTGCTAACAGCAGATCATTCCATGTTGAGGCAAAGGATTCACTTGCCAACCTTTGTATCCTACTGTACCTAATGAAGACTTTCTAATTATTTGAGTTCCCGTGAGCGAATGTGCAGCTGTGCTTCGAAACGGCAAGTCTGATACAACATAAATGTGCAAATATGGACAGTAAAACTGTCTTTCGAAAAGCAGGAGTGTTCAATCCTGGTCCTGGAGGACCAATGTCAAGTTTATCTTCAACCAGATTCAACAGAATTGCTTGGAAGTTTCTAGTAGGACCTTAATTACCTGGTTCAGGTGTGTTTAGTTAGGGTTGGAGCTAAACTCTGCAGGACAAGTGTCCCTCCAGGAACAGTTTTGGACACCTTTGGTCTAGACCTCTGGTTCCTTGAGGTCCACTTTTAGCTCCAACCTTGATCAACCTTTCTTGAGCTCACATTTCTGCAACTTTCTATGTATCCTAAAGATCTTGATTAGCTTGTTCAAGTGTGTTTAATTAGGGTAGTCCCTTGATCTAAAGCAGAGATTCTCAATTCTAGCCTTCAAGGTCAACTTTTAGCTCCAAGCTTGATTGAACTCCTCTTTCTGTAACTTTCTACTGATCCCAAAGACCTTGATTAGCTTGTTCAAGTGTGTTTAATTAGGGTTAAAGCTAAACTCAGCTGGATAAGTGGCCCTTGAGGAATAGGTTTGGATACCTTTGGTCTGAAGTTCAGAAGTTCTTCGAGGTCCACTTTTAGCTCCAACTTTGATCAAACTCACCTTTCTGTAACTTTCTAGTAATCCTAAAGACCTTAATTAGCGTGTTCAGGTGTGTTTGATTAGGGCTGAAGCTAAACTCTGCAGGACAAGTGGCCGTTCGGGAATAGGTTTGGACACCTTTGGTCTAGATCTTTGGTCTGAAGCAGAGGTTCTTTGAGGTCCACTTTTTGCTCCAACTTAGGTCAAACTCACCTCTCTGGAACTTTCTAGTAATCCTAAAGACCTTGATTATCTTATTTAGGTGTGTTTAATTAGGATTGGAACTAAACCCTGCAGGACAAGTGGCCCCTTAGGAACAGGTTAGGACACCTTCGGTCTAGTCCCTTGGTCTAAAGCATAGGTTCTCAATTCTGGCCCTCATAGTCAACTTTTAGTCAACCTCTAGTAATCCTAAAGACCTTGATTAGCTTCTTCGATTGGAGTTGAACCTGAAGTCTGTAGGAAAGTGGACTTTCTGAGAATCCCTGTACTAAAACACACTTCAAGAAATAAGGTGGTGTTTGTGTATGTCAAGAAATCCAACTTTGGACTCCAATAATAAGATTTTATCTGATTGTAATTTATGTGCTGTATGGAATTAATGTACCTCAGCAATACATATATATACATTTGAGTGTCAAGAGAACTTGTCAAGTTGATTGCATGAGTTATTCTTTAGTGTATTACACTGTGGCTTGTTGAATCTGAAGTCTATGAAATTTTGAATATGTCATCCTGTACTGAATAGACTATTCAATGTGATCAGCATTTTGGTATTGCAATGTGAATGTATGGGGTTTTGTAGACTCACAAAGGAATAGTTCTGGGAGATTTTAAGACTTAAGAAGCATAACACAAAATCTATTTAATGACTTTAGAAGATTTATTTTAAAAAGTATTTCTTGTGCAACATGACTTTAAGCACAGTATTTACAGATTTAAAAAGTTTTGCGATTTACTGGAGTAATACTAATATATATATATATATATATATATATATATATATAAATGTGTTTGAACTTTAAATACAAATACAAATTTTGTGTCAACCAAAATTTGCATGTGTAACATAATTTGTTGTTTTGGTGGATCACATGGTTTGGTAAAAGCAAAATAAATTAGGACTGCCAAGGGTGTTCAGCAGATAAAAGGAAAAAAACTTGAATAAATATAAATAAAAATGTACGTCTTGAAGTTCCGCTTAGGATGTGTGTATTATAAATCAGACTTCTGTCTAATCACATAACATTGATATTAAAGAAATGCTAAACAACTTTGTATGGTGTATGGTGAAAATCGTCGGACACGCACAGTCGCTTTCAATATTGCACTCTCATTTATTCATTTCACTCTAGACATGCTTACCTATGTGTGTAAGTACACATCTTCACTGTATACATACTAAAGTATGTATACGCCAACACACACATAATTAAACATGTAGAATTGTACATATATATTTATATAGACCTATAAATTTACATGTACGCACATTTATAAAAGAGTGCACACAATGCACTCTCGCACACGCACGCACGCGCTCGCACACAACACATACAAATGTCATGCGTCTGTGGCTCAATGTTTGTCTCCTGTACGTGAACACGCACGCACTCACAGACACAAACGTGGATATATATCTCAGACATACTTCATATCCAAAAAGGTCTTTGAAAACAACACCAGGTTGTGATTTTGGACACTTCAACTTTTTTTTTTCTTTTTTTCTTTTTAAAGCTGAGAATCGAAATTAAACGGAAAACAAAAACGAGAAGAAAGGCATGGTGCTGTTTCGTCCGATCATAACCGCAGGTAAGGGGGTCAATTTGCATAATGTATACAGGTTAAGATTTTTCTTTCCTATATTTTTTTTTTTTTTTAATAAAGAACTTTTTCTCTTTTTATATAAACAAAGCAGAAAAACCGAAAAAAAGAAACTAAACTCTACAGAGTAGGTCCCCATCCACAGTCCCTTCTGCCGACAGGGGGTGACATCAAGCTGTACAGCGCAGTCAAAAACATATGTATCAGCTTCATTTACAGGTACAGCCATAATCAAGGCACAAAGATCTACAAGTAGATTTTTTACTCTCTTTCAATAAAGTTGTACAAAATAATATAACATTTTATAGTCTGTACAGGAAAGGAAAAAAAAAAAAATTCACCCTTGCACAGTCTGTACAAGTTAAGAAACTAAAATAAGAAATGGGGCATTTCTTTTCGTGGATGTTTCACCATCATGTTCCCAAAACCAAAGTGAGGCTTCAGCAATGTTCCCATAGCCCCTCCTCCTCCTCATTTCAAAGGCTCCGCCTTTTCACAGAGCCCCTCGTCCTCCTCATGTCAAGGCTCCGCCTCTTTCACATAAAAAGGGCCGTGGTTTTATGCACGCCCGCCGTTTTCTGTCCGTAAGTTGGACAGAAATTCATGATGTGATGCTACATTGTGTGTCCATCTTCGTAAAGAAAAACGTCAGTCAAAACCTGATGGAAAAGTGCATTACTTCACTTCGCTTTCCCAGTGTTCGACAACCCCCGGCCCGCCACCCCGTCCCCGCTTCTGTCCGCGGGC
The DNA here is from genome assembly GCF_022985175.1 of Labeo rohita. NCBI lineage: Eukaryota > Metazoa > Chordata > Actinopteri > Cypriniformes > Cyprinidae > Labeo > Labeo rohita. Next base: position 4,677,897 of record NC_066892.1, on the reverse strand, counting down.
GATCTTCAGTGTTCGGAAACGGAAAGAGCAGCAGAGAGCCCTGGAGGCCAGAAGATCAAGGTTCGGGGTGCGTGACTAGGACTCCTGGAGGTCACAAGGTGATGCGATCTTCATATTCTGGCAGGCGCCAGCACGTATACATATATACACGATATCATTTTTTGTTTGAATAAAAAATAAGGAGGTAGCCAGAGGCTTCATGGAATGGCAAAAATAAAGGCAATCCAAATAAAAACGGTTGGGGGGGCGGGAAAAAACCCAGCGAGCCTCTCCGTCCCGAATCCACGCGAGTTAAAATAATAAACACCTAAAAACCGAAGGGTGGTGCGCCAAACGTCAGTAGTATATTCGTCTGCGGTTTTGGCCTCGTGAGTTGTGAGGGCAGGGGGAGTTTGGAGACACGTTCGTAAAGAGTCGAAGTGAGATCACAAGAGTTCGTACTGCCGCAGGTGCATTCTCTGGATGATGTCTCGGCAGTCGTTGAAGACCCGACGGATGTTTTCCGTGTCCACCGCACATGTAAAATGGGGGTAACAGTAGTGACGGCCGTCTCCGCTTTCTGTACTGATCCTCTGCGAAAAGACAAAGTGAAAACTAGGGATTACATTCCATTTTCATTTTTTGTCGTTAAATTCAAGATAGGACTTTAATTATGTTCAATAATTCGTGTGGTCAAAACTTTGGAATATTAAACCCTGATAGCATACGTACACCTCAGAGACGTCTATTTGACGTCTGCATTTACATCTGCAAGACTTTTTGTCTTTTTTGTGCTCATCTGCAATACGTCTATAAGACGTTTCCTATCAGGTGTCAAATAGACGTCTATTAGATGTCTTCAAGATGTTTATTATTTAGAATCTATGTAAAACTGACCCTGATAGTACACATACATCACGGAGACGTCTATTTGACATCTGCATTTACATCTGCAAGACATTTTTTTTTTAAGCGTTTGCTCATCTTCAATACATAGGACGTGTCCTATCAGATGTCAAATGGACATCTATTACATGTCTTTAAGATGTTTATGATTTAGAATCTATGTAAAACTGACCCTGATAGTACACATACATCACGGAGACGTCTATTTGACATCTGCATTTACATCTGCAAGACATTTTTTTTTAAGCGTTTGCTCATCTTCAATACATCTATAGGACGTGTCCTATTAGATGTCAAATGGACATCTATTACATGTCTTTAAGATGTTTATGATTTAGAATGTATGTAAAACTGATCCTGATAGCACACATACATCTCGGAGACGTCTATTTGACGTCTGCATTTACATCTGAAAGACATTTTTTTAAAGTGTTTGCTCATCTGCAATACGTCTATAGGACGTGTGCTATCAGATGTCAAATGGACATCTATTAGATGTCTTTAAGATGGTTATAATTTAGAATCTATGTAAAACAGACCCTGATAGCACACATACATCTCGGAAACGTCTATTTGACATCCACATTTACATCTGCAAGACATTTTTTAGAGTGTTTGGCCATCTGCTATACGTCTATAGGACGTGTGCTATCAGATGTCAAATAGACATCTATTAGATGTCTTTAAGATGTTAATGATTTAGAATGTATATAAAACTGACCCTGATAGCACACATACATCATGGAGACGTCTATTTGACGTCTGCAAGACTTATATATATTTTGTAGAGTGTTTGCCCATCTGCAATAAATCTATAGGGTGTGTCCTATCAGATGTCAAATGTATTAGTTTCTATAACCCCCGGCCCCCCCCCGCCAAAAAAAGACTCCAAGCTTTTGAATGGTATAGTGTGTAATGTAAATGGTATAGTGTGTAACTGGCATATTAGAATGATTACTGAAGGATCGTGTGATCTAAAGACTGGCGTAATGGTGCTGAAAATTAAGCTTTGAACACAGAAATAAATTACATTTTAAAATATATTCAAATAGAAAACAGTTATTTCAAATAGTAAAAATATTTCTAAATTGTACTGTTTTTGCTGCACATTGGATCAAATAATTGCAGCCTTGGTGAGCAGAAGAGACTTCTTTCAAAAACATTAAAAATCTTACTGTTCAAAAACTTCTGACTGGTAGTGTATATACTTTTAGTAAGTGTTTTCTTTGATTGTTAATGTATTTAAATATGTCAAAACAATTGTATGATTATTATTATTATTATTAAATATTAGCTTTGAATTCTTAATTATTAGCAACTGAATGAACCTGAGTGAATCTTAAGACAATTTTTATTCTCCAGAGGACCACAGGATGGCGCCAATTATTGGTTTACTTAAATACTAAAGAGTAAATATTGGTCAAAAATGTTGGTAAAATCAATTATTGCTCAAAATCTAATCTATCTAATCAACAAATTACCCATCAACAGTGTTTTCCTTAATCATTTCATAACAGAAAAAGAAAATCACAACAAAGCAAAGCAGTCTAAAATTTAACTGCAGTAGTTGCTGTGTTTAATTTGTGTATTACGAAATGAAAATGCTAACCAAAAACTCGTCACGAATGAAATACTTGGCTCTTGTCACTCTGGGGTCTTCACCGGGTTCAGGAGTTACTGAAAGATAGAAAAAAAGTCAACAGATTAACATACAGGGAAGCTGACACATGAATCCGGTTCACAAAACTAAATGATTTTGAACACAAATATAGTGCATATGGACTACTTTTATGATACATTTACTGAGCTTGTGCACCTTTTCATGCCAGAACTTTCATATTTCCTTTAACCACAAAAAAACAAAAGTCTATTTTTATTCAACTACAAAGGGAAACTTTAGTACTGTAGTATTTCAGAATATCTATGGTGAAAAAGCCTAACCTTTATCAGGTAAGGTGTAAGAAGCATATTCAGGGAAATAATCTTCAATTTTGGATTTCCCAGCTAATACTTTCTCTGCCAGCATGTCTTGTTTGTTTAGGAACAATATGACAGAAATTGTCCGTAACCATCTGTGAAAAGAAAAAATAAAGACATGACAGAGACAGGGTCAGTAAGCTTGCACTTGCACTTAAAAACAAGTTATGTTATGAATAAGAAAATAAAGGCATCACCTGTTGTTCCAGATACTGCGAAAAAGAGCAAGTGCTTCCCGTAGCCTGTTCGTGTTGTTGTCTTCCCCTTAAGACCATGTTATAGCTGCTGCTCGCTACCACAAAGATGATCGCTGTGACGTCTGCAAATCAGTACCACATATGTGAAATCAGTGCGTTTTCTGATTTTCTGAAAATTGTGTCATTTTTTCATCCTAACGTCATTCTAAATCTGTTCTAAATCTGAGTTTCTTTCTTTTTTTAAAAAAAAAACAAGATATTATGAAATCGGTAACCAGTTGACGGCACCCATTGACTTCCACAGTATGGAAAAAAATACTATGGAAGTCAATGGGTGCCGTCAACTTTTTTTTTTTTGGTTTTTGGTTACCAACATTTTTCAAAATATCTTCTGTGTTCAGCAGAAGAAAGAAACTCATACTCCCTTTAAAGTATATAAGATGAGATTGTCGAAGACCACATATTACATATGTTAAACACACACTCAATTTACCATTAAAACACTGAATCCATTTTCTTCTTTCGTCTCTCTGACCTCCCACATCAAACATACTGAAAGAACAGAATAAAAGCATGAAGCTGTAGGATGTGAAATGTGTCCCTCTAGTGGACATATGAAGACATGACTACTCAAAATATCCACTGTACAATCTTTAATATGTTTGTCAAAAGTGGACTTACTGAAAGTTGACTTTGTCTACTTGAAATCGCGTCTCAAAAATCCCTGATGTTAACACTCTGCAACGAAGCAAGTCCTGAAAGAAGAACGATTGAGAGAAAGCATGTTAGGAAAAAACAATTTTTGGAAAATAAATGTCTCATGCAGTTTCTCATCTAGAAAATGCTGAAATAGTACCTGGTCTGTTGGAGTATAGTCGCTTTGTCTTACTGCATCAATCCGGTCAAGAAAGCTGTAAATACACAAATGAAGAGAAGCATGAATTAAAAGCAAAAAATAAATAAATACAAATATAACTATATATAAATATAAATATATAAATATATAGCATAATTTGGGGTCAGTAAGACTTGTAATAGTCTTTAAAGTAGTCTCTTATGCTCATCAAGGCTGCATTTATTTGATTAAAAATATAGAAAAAAAAAAACAGTAATATTGCAAAATGTTTTTACAATATAAAATAATGTTTTTTATTTTAACATACTTTAAAATAGAATTTATTCCTGTGATGAAAAGCTGAATTTTTATCAGCTGTTACTCCAGTCTTAAGTGTCACATGATCCTTCTGAAATCATTCTAATATGCGGATTTATTATTAGAATGATCAATGCTGGATAATATCAACAGTTGTGCTGACAAATATTTTTTGGAACTTATTTGTTTATATCTATTTTTTTTTTTTGTGGAAACCTTGATACATTTCTGGATTCTTTGTTGAATAGAACATTCTAAAAAAACATTTTGTAACAATGTAAAAAAATGTACTGTCACCTTTTATCAATGTAATGCTGTCTTACTGAATAAAAGTATTTCTTTCAAATAAAGAAAAAAAAAAAATCGTACTATATATATTTTTAAGCCAAAAATGTAAATAAATAAGTTTTTTTTTTTTTTTTGTGGAAACCCTGATACATTTCAGGATGCTTTGATGAATAGAACATTTTAAACAAACATTTTGTAACAACGTAAAAGTATTAACTTTTATCAATTTAATGCAGTCTTACTGAATAAAAGTTTTTCTTTCAAATAAAGAAATAAAATTTAAAAAATCGTACTGACCCCAAAAACACAACATAAACACCAAGAATCTCTCAACTTAAAAAAGAAAAAAAAAAAAAAAAAAAAATCACCTTCAACAATAGTTTCACTGTGTCTCAAATGTTACTTTCATCATCTCTGACGGTATTAAAACTGGCCAAAACTATCAATGAAAAACCGCCGCCCTTTGAAGGTCTTGGTATACCTGTCGCTGTGTCAAATATATATTCACAAGACCTAATCTGCTCATTGGACCTGAAAGAGAACTGAAGCCCTGAAAGCATGCTTACAGCAAGTACGCAGCTGAAGTATGTTAGATAACAAGCCCATATCTTTCTCTTACTTCCCTGCAGAAAGGCAGAATATTAGCCCAACACTCTGTGACCATCATGTGATATTAGTGCTATCAGCACTAACGGAGACAAATATAGACTCATCCCACAAGCTTGTGACAACAAGACAATCTGTAACGACATTGCCCAAAAAAAAAAAAAAAAAAGATTAAATGATAAAGGGAAAATAGGTTCATGTGGAGATCTCAACTCTTGCTTTTGATTTTTGTGTGATGTTGAAGCATTTTTTTCATATGCAAAGCATAATATACTAGGATTATAGACTAATGATTGGGTCGTTACTTTCTAACACGTTCTAGTCAAATCACAATATAAATAAAATAATACTTTTAATCAGTAAGGACACATTAAATTGAACAAAAGTGACAGTAAAGACATTTATAATGTTACAAAATATTTCTGATCATCAAAGAATCATGAAAAATGTATCGGTTTCCAGAAAAATATGAAGCATCAGAAGTGTTTTCAGCATTTATAATAAAAAAAATATGTAAATCAGCATATTAGAATAACTTCTGAAAGACATGTGACACTGAAGACTGGAGTAATTATGCTGAAAATTCAGCTTTGCCATCATAGATATAAACAAAATTGATTAAAATAGAATAAATTAACATGAATAACATTTAAACTAATAATTATTAATATTATTTTAAAATATTTTATATTATTCTAAATTGCAATGTTTCACAATATTACCGATTAAAAAAAAAATTAAAGCAAGACTTTTCAAAAATATTTAAAATAATATTCTGCAATAAATACGTATGTGCCACAGACCATAAAAAAAACAAAGAAAAAAAAATGTATTTAGCGTAATAAATATATTACATATTTGCCATTAAATATTCAGTATCAATTATCAATCTATTAATATTTAAAATAATAATCTGGGTTAAATACATGCCGCAGACCACAGAAAAACAAACAAAACAAAATTATATTTAGCGTAACAAATATATTACATGTTTGCCATTAAATATTTAATATCATTTATTGATCTAATAATATTTTAAGTAATAATCTGGGTTAAATACATGCCACAGACCACAGAAAAACAAACAAAACAAACAAAAAATGATATCTAGTTTAATAACTTTACTACATATTTGCTATTAAATATTCAATATCAATTATTAATCTAATAATATTTAAAATAATAATCTGGGTTAAATACATGCCACAGACCACAGAAAAACAAACAAAAAAAATATTTAGCATAACAAATATATTACATGTTTTCCATTAAATATTCAATATCAATTATTGATATAATAATATTTTAAATAATAATCTGGGTTAAATACACACCACAGACCATAGAAAACAAAAAAAATTATATACATATATATATATATATATATATATATATATATATATAGTTTAATACATATATTACATATTTGCTATTAAATATTCAATACCAATTATTGATGTAATAATATTAAAAAAAAAAAAATCTGGGTTAAATACATGCCACTGACCAAAGAAAAACAAACAAAACAAAATTATATTGAGTGTAATAAATGTTTTATGTATTTGCCGTTAAATATTTAATTCCAATTATTCATCTAATAAAAGTCTTTCAAATTTACCTGATCATATTATCTTAATATTAATCTGGGTTAAATACATGCCACAAACCACAGAAAAAAAAAAAAAAAAAAAAAAAAAAAAATATATGTACATAAAAATATATGTACTACATATTTGCAATTAAATATTTAATACCAATTATTCACCTTCTAAAATTTAAAATAATATTCTGTGTTAATAATTGCCACAGATCACAGCAATAAATGAATACATAAATAAAAAATACTAATAAGCATAATAAATATATTACAGACTTGCCATTAAATATTCAATACCAATTATTGATCTAATAACATTTAAAATAACATTCAGAGTTAAATACATGCCACTAACCAAAGAAAAACAAACAAAACAAAATTATATTGAGTGTAATAAATATATTACATATTCACCATTAAATATTTAATTCCAATTATTCATCTAATAAATGTCTTTCAAATTTACCTGATCATATTATCTTTAATATTGTAAATTACACCTCGGATAAACTGATTGTTTTCATTACTTTATTTTTTAAAAGTGTGGTGTGTCCATGTTCTAATCTAACTTAACAGAACATTGTACATCAGGGTTTTATATCAGGAGCAGAGACACATTTCTTTACATTCTGTTTTGTGGTTTCACTGGAACAGACAGTGATGCATAAAAAAACCAGACTGGAACAAGAACATTGCCTGCGAATTCAATGTCACTGTTACATTTAACAACTGATAACAACCTCAACAACCAGTCAGCAAAACATTACAAACCACAAATTCCAGCACTCAATCACCGCTCACAATAAACACACTGAATGACGACAACTTCTGCCTGTCAGCTGCAGACGCTTCTTCAGTATCAAACACAGCTTTAGCGTCAGCTGTTTTATTAAGTAAAGCGTGCAAAGTGTAAATAAAACCTATGCATCTCTATATGTGTGCATTCCACCAAACGTGGTCATGCATTTCCAACATTCACCTCCAGAGGGCAGATGTTTGTTCAGCTGTACTAAACCTCATTGAGTTTTATGTCCTCCTCCCAAACTGAAATCCAGTGCTCTGTCTGAGAATCAACCCAAACTAGCTTTCTCTTAATGCAAGATAAGTGACTGTGCATGTCAGGACTATAAAACCAGCTCTTCACCAGCATCGGACGGGCTGAGAGGTGTTTGTGTGACAAAACCACGGGACAGGCTGCCTATCTGCCATCAAGGATACATACAATATTGACAAGATGTGCACGGCGAGTCCCCACCTCTGTCTTGTGCGGTTTTGCACGTACAGAACGCCGTACGTAGGATCAGTGTTGACACAAAGGTCGAAGAAGAACAATCCAAACAAATTCCACAAGTTGATTTAGGCAGAACTAAATATACTGTAAGACACAGACTGACTCGACCATCAAAACAAAAAACGGCACGGCAACTAAACAAACTCATTTTTGCTAAAGATTATATAACAATGAACTAACCAAGATACTTTGAACGTCATCATAGTGAAGCTAAACTTAAACTTTGTTTAAAAGTACAAAACTAATATATAAAAATATATATAAACAAAAACAAATAATGTTATAGTTGGTTTGTAAAGAAAAATGCATATAACATTAAATATAAAATTCATAATACTGTGAAAACATACGATAAAAGTATATTGATATTGATGATTTCTATACAATTTTAAATAAAATGTTTTTTTTTTTTTTTTTTTTTTTTTACATTTTGTTAATAATCTCCTTCTGTATTATATTAATTTTCCAAAGGATAAAAAGAAAATTATTTTTTATTATTTTTGTTATTATTATTTTTTTAAATTATCTCATTCTGTATTATATTAATTTTCCAGACAAAAAAAATAGTAAAAATATATATATTTACAAAATATTAATGTTGCTAAAATAATCCTCATATATGTGAGAAAAGAAGAGAAAAAAAATAAAATAAAAGTATTTTAAACCAAAAACATTTTATTACTTTAAAAGTATAAAACAAATATATCATTACATATACAAACAAAAACAACTAATTCTAGTTATTTTATTTAAAAAAAGTATATAACATTAAATATATAAAATTCATAATACTGTAAAAACATAGTATATTCATTATTTTTTCTAACTGTTTTAAATCACTTTTTTAAGTTTATTTATATTTTTTAAAAAATAATCTTCTTTCTGTATTATATTAACTTTCCAGAGGAAAAAATAGTGAAAAAAAAAAAAAAAAAAAATTTCCTTAACAAAATATAAATGTTGCTAAATGTTGCTAAAAGTATTTAAAAAATAAAAAAACAACAATTCTATAGTTATTTTATTTTATAAAAAAAAAGTTTAAAAGTATATAACACTGAATATAAAAGTATTAAAGTACTAAATAAAAGTTTTAAAGTTATTACTTTAAAAGTATAAAACAAACATAAACATGATTATATAGTTATTTTATAAAATAAATTTTAAATACAATTGAATATAAAATTCATAACTGTACTGTAACAACATACAGTAAAAGTATACTGTTTAATTTTGTAAATTATTTTTAAGCAAATAATAATTTTTTTTTATAATCCCCTTCTGTATTATAATAGTCTTTCCAGAAGGAAATAAATAGTAAAAAATATATATTTCTACAAAACTTAAATGTTACTAAAATAATCCTCATATCTGTCGGATCAAAAAAACAAAAAACAAAAAAGAAAGTATTTAAAAAAAAATTAAAAATATTTTTACAAAATAAAATGTTGCTACAATAATCATCACATCAGAGAGATTAGAGGAAAAAGTGTAAAAAAAAAAAAAAAAAAAAAAAAAATTTATTCACAAATATGCTGCTATCAAAAATTTATTAATTAGTATGTTGCTAAAATAATGAATTCTCAAATTTGTAGGACCAGAGCAAAACTAAATAATTAGAAAATAAATAAATAAATAAATAAAATCAATTATCTATCTATCTATCTATCTATCTATCTATCTATCTATTTTTGGTTTAACCAATCAGACTTCAGATCAAATGATCCACTTTACAATAGTTCTTTTGAAGTTGTGTGTGTTTGTTTACATTTTGTTATTTAATCTCCCTTGGTTGCTCTTATGCTGAAAATAACATCTCTCACGCTGTTAATCCGATTTATCATTGTGGTTTTTCAGAGTCTGGAGAATGTTCAGTACCACAGATAAGATAAGATAAGATAATCAAGCCCAGATTGTACTCGACGGGCGCTTTGTACAACATTTGGGAACACACGGTGGATTCTAGACCAGAAAGCAGGGAAATTGTACCTGGAGCCAATCCAAAACCAGTAAATCCAGTTCACACTGAACAATATGGGAATGTTTGAACACGTTTCACATGTCCTATTGAGCACAACGGCTCTACAGCTGCGGGTATCGGTGCTAGGTTTCTTATAACACTGAATTAAACTGAGAAAGCTACTTAAAGCTTGCATTTCTCCTGTTCTCCTATTATATCCACAAAACTTTTGAAGTTACACATTTTAGCTGGTGAAACGGTTGATAAAGGACTGTCTGATCTGAGTCTGACAAGAATGGAAAACTTTTACATTTTGTCTGAGACTAATCCAATTTTTTGTTAGGTTTGGACTTGTAATTCTTTAAAAAATTATACTAAATGTCAGTCTTAACTTTGATGCAACTCTTTCTGCAAACACTCACACACTGTGCATTTTCTGAGTCAGTATTTGACAGTACCGGTCGGGTCAGATCTCACGGGCCTTGTTTAGGCCCAGGATCATGTTTCAGTTTAATGCCCATACATGTACACAGAAATTAGAGTATTGCTTTTCACTTGTTGCAACGATTTAATTGCACTTTCATGGAAAGCCTGTACTACTAATGAAAAGTAAAGTAAAAAAAGTACAATTTTGGCCTGTGTTAAATGCATACATGTAAATAAATTCAAATATAATTTAAGAATACAAATGATAATTATTTAAAACTTAGATATTCTTTATATATATATATATATATTTACACACACACACATATATATATACATACACACACACGTTTGTTTTTGTGAATTGTGGGGACTTTCCATAGACCTCTATAGTTTTTATACTGACAAAACGATATTGTCTATCCCCTAACCCAACCCTAACCCTAAACCTACCCCTCACAGAAAACATGTTTGCATCGTTACACTTTCAGATAAACATCATTTACTGTTTTTAATCATTTTTTAACATTGTCAAAAATTTCAGGTTTTACTATCCTTGTGGGGACATTTGGTCCCCACAATGTAGCAAAAACAAGTACACACACACACATTTGTTTTTGTGAATTGTGGGGACTTTCCATATACCTCTATAGTTTTTATACTGACTAAATGATATTGTCTATCCCCTAACCCTAAACCTACCCCTCACAGAAAACATGTTTGCATCGTTACACTTTCAGATAAACATCATTTACTGTTTTTAATCATTTTTTAACATTGTCAAAAATTTCAGGTTTTACTATCCTTGTGGGGACGTTTGGTCCCCACAATGTAGCAAAAACAAGTACACACACACACACGTTTGTTTTTGTGAATTGTGGGGACTTTCCATATACCTCTATAGTTTTTATACTGACTAAATGATATTGTCTATCCCCTAACCCTAAACCTACCCCTCACAGAAAACATGTTTGCATCGTTACACTTTCAGATAAACATTATTTACTATTTTGAATCATTTTTTTTACATTGTGGGTCCCCGCAATGTCAAAAATTTCACGTTTTACTATCCTTGGTCCCCACAATGTAGCAAAAACAAGTACACACACACACACACACACACACACACATATATATATATATAAATAAAATTATATATATTTTTTATTATATATATAATAAAAATTACACACACATATATATATATATATGCAATTTTTATTATTATTATTATTAAAAAATGCAAATATAAAAATATGTTGCTAAAATAATTCTTAAATTTGTAGGACTAGAGGGAAAAAACAGCTATAGAAAAAAAAAGTAATACTTTTAAATATCGTTAAATTATAATTTAATATAAAAATGATAACTTCAGTTTGAACTGATTGAGATTTGTAAATAAATCGGCAATGAGTCACATCATTACATTGTTTTCCAGCAAAACTGTTTAAGAATTGTTTAAAATAAACTTTTACAAAATTAAAATGTTGCTAGAATAATTCTGTTATCAGTGAGACCAGAGGGGAGAAAAAGTTAAATAAATAAATAAATAAATAAGCAAGTAAATAATAATAGCTTCAGTGAAACCGGGCGGGGAAAAAAGTATAAACAAGTAAATAAATAAATAAATAACAATTGTTACAAAATTAAAATGTTCCAGAAATAAATCTTAAAATCAGTGAAACCAGACAAAAAAGTAAAGAAATTAATAAATAAATTAATAATAATTATTATAATTATAACAACAATAATAAAAGTTGTTACAAAATAAAAATGTTGCAAAAATAATCCTCAGTGAAACCAGACGAAAAATGTAAAAAAGTATAAATAACTTAATTAATTAATTAATTAATTAATTAATAAATAATCTCATATCATTAAGACCAGAGGGAAGAAAAGTCAGTAAGTAAATAAATAAATACACTACCGTTCAAAAGTTTGGGGTCAGTACATTTTTATTGTTTCTTTTTTATTTTTATTTTTATTTTTTAAGAAATTAATACTTTTATTCACCAAGGATGTATTAAGTTAATAATTAAAAGTTTATTAAAAGTTAATAATAAATAATTTACATTGTTATAAAATATTTATATTTTGAATAAACACTGTACTTTTTAAACTTGTTATTCATGAAAGAATCCTGAAAAAAAAAAAATCACAGGTTCCAAAAAATATTTGGCAGCACAACTGTTGATATTATCCAACATTGATCATTCTAATAATAAATCCGCATATTAGAATGATTTCTGAAGGATCATGTGACACTTAAGACTGGAGTAACAGCTGATAAAAATTCAGCTTTTCATCACAGGAATAAATTCTATTTTAAAGTATGTTAAAATAAAAAACATTATTTTATATTGTAAAAACATTTTGCAATATTACTGTTTTTTTCTATATTTTTAATCAAATAAATGCAGCCTTGATGAGCATAAGAGACTTCTTTAAAGACTATTACAAGTCTTACTGACCTCAAACTTTTGAACGGTAGTGTAAATAAAATGCTAAAATAAATCTTAATGCATCAGTGAAACCAGACGAAAAAAAAAATAAAATAAACATAAATTTATAACAACAACAACACTAACAATTGTTCAAAATAAAAAGGAAAAAACAGCTATAGAAAAAAAACAGTAACACTTTAATAAGGTTCATCATTATTTAACATTAGTTAACTTTAACATTAACAAGAATGATCAATACTTCTACAGCATTTATTAATCGTAATATTAATTGTAACATTTACTAATGCATTATTAAAAATCACAAGTGTTTGTTAACATTAGCAATGTTAACTAACATGAACTAACAATGAACAACTGAATTTTTATGAGCTAACATTAACAAAGATGAATAAATACTGTAATAAATGTATTGTTCATTGTTCCTTCCTGTTAGTTAATACATTAACTAATGTTAACAAATGACATCTTATTGTAAAGTGTTACCAAAACCAGGTGTAGAAATCCTTTTCAATCATAAATACAAACAAGCAAGGCTGAACTAAAATGTTACAACTTTAAGTAGAAAGATATTTCCTTAAAATAGTATTTTCCTGTAAAGCATACTTCAACAATCTTTAAAAATCATTGTTACAGTATACATACATTGAGGTAACATATACCACAGGATATCCGCCTGTCGTAAATCATATTAAAAAGCTATATTTAATATAACGGCATGACGGTTTAATAATCATTTCTGGTTTTCATAGCTTTGAGCGGTTGTGCCGTTCTATTTTTAGCGAAACGCTGGCAAAATCTCCAAACAGAAACCCGAAATGCTAAAAATGGAATTCATAATCTGTTGCTATTTTTATCATCCGCACGTGTGCGTGTTTGTTTGTGTATCTATGTAAGAAAAGGCAGAAAAAAGAAGGGCGAGAGGAAGAGAGAGAGCGAGAGCGAGAGAGCTCTGCTGTACATCAGTGAATGTTTATTCCCTTTAAGCACTTATGAGGGTCTGATATGTACTGTATAAGCACACACACACACGGGCCCTTTCTGCGCCTCACCTTCTCTTTCTGACCTTCCTTTGTTTACGCGCATTGCCGGGATACTCCCTTTGATTCGGCGGCGCGCACACACACGTGACGCCCTCCACCAGTGAGTGCTCTGCAGTGCTGCGCTATAAATAGCTCCTGCTTGCCCCGGCTGCGCTGTTCCTTTACATAAGCGCTGGCGGAGGGAGGAGGGGGACAGACAGCCCAACCACAATCTCCATGCAGCCGGGCCTGCAGAACGCCACACACAACTGGGATCTCTCTCGCTCGCTCTCGGACTGCTGCTTTCACCGTTTCTGTACAAGCGTCCTCTATCACAACAGCACGGCCCCGGTCTTACCGACCCACTTCTGTGCGAACGCGTTTTTACGTGACATTGACGTGTAATCTGTTTTCTTTGAGGCTTAAAATAGACACGCAATAGAACAAAAACCAACACAGAGAGATGTCACAAAAATCACGCGATCGGGTAATGATCTCACAGGTCAAAGTGCAGACAAGATGCATTGAGATAAAACAGCTCGATCCTTAAAATAACAATGCATAGAAGTATTGTAGTAGTGTGCAAAAAACTACAATAAAGTTTTGTTGAGTTACAAAATTTATTTTACAAACAACAAAATCCTTTGTTCAAAAAAATAGTTATATTAAACTATATATAACAAACAACAAAATAAAAATAAATTAATTAATTTAAAAAATAATTAATTTAAGAAAAAAATGCAAATCTTAAATGCATAAATAAATAAATATAAATATTAATTAAAATAAATCTAAATAAATTTCAAATATAATATAAATATAATATAAAAAGAGAATAAATAAATCAATGTTACAAAATAAAAATGTTGAAAAATAATCCTCATATCAGTGAGTCCAGACGGTAAAAAGATAAAAATGAAAATGCTGCTAAAATAAATCTTAATAACAGTGAAACCAGATAGTAAAAGTTAAAAATAATAATAATAACAATTATAATAAAATAATAATAACAGTTACAAAATAAGAATGTTGCAAAAATAACAAAATGTTATTAAACATTAAAATATTGCAAAAATAAAAAGTATAAATAAATAAACATGTTTAAAAAATAAAAATGTTGCTAAATGTGTTTTTTTTTTTTTCAAATGAAACAATTTTGCTAAAATAAATCATCACTTAATATCAGTGAAACCAGATGAAAAAGTAAAAAAAATCTAAATTAATTTCAAATATAATAACATAATGTAACAAAATAATGTATAATATATTTTAAATATAAAATTCATAAATATTAAATATTATTTAAGAATGCAACTGTATGCAATTAGACTTACTGCAACATTGACTCAACCTTTAGTTTTACTACTAACTTAAGTTTTAAAAATTATAAACAAATCAGTAATTAATAATTTTCACTGTTTTAAAGCAAAAGCATGCTTAGGAATTCATAACTGTCACAGTAACAAATACTCACATATTTAGATATAACATTGCTTTTTTGTTAAAAAAAGAAAAGAAATTGAAAAATTTGTACAGCTTTAGTGTTTAAGTTTTAAAAATGTGTTGTAAAAATATTACTTTTATAAATATTATTATTACTATATAAATAAACATTATTAAATATAATCATTCAGTTCACTTAGTGAAATAGTGTGGAAATCATGCCTTTATTATTTTTTAAATAAATTTCACTGTTTTGTTCTATGGCTATTTGGTTAAAAAATATATTAAAATCACCCTTTAGGTAATTTTAGAGGAAATACAAATATACAGATGTGTCCCTTGACCACAAAACCATTCATAAGGGTCTTTTTTTTTTCAAAAAAGCTGAATAACTGAAAGCTGCTGAATAAATAAGCTTTCCATCGATGTATGGTTTGTTAGGATATGACCATATTT
Organism: Labeo rohita; assembly: GCF_022985175.1. Lineage (NCBI taxonomy): Eukaryota > Metazoa > Chordata > Actinopteri > Cypriniformes > Cyprinidae > Labeo > Labeo rohita. The sequence continues at coordinate 4,662,137 of NC_066892.1, read as the reverse complement.
GGCCAAGATACAACTATTTAAAAATCTGGAATCTGAGGGTGCAAAATAAATAAATAATAAAATATAAATATTGAGAAAATTGCCCTTAAAGTTGTCCAAATTAAGTTCTTAGTAATGCATTACTAGTTTAAGTTACGTTTTAATACATTTACTGTAGGAAATTTAGTAGAAAATATCTTCATGGAACATGATCTTTACTTAATATCCTAATGATTTTAAGTATAAAAGAAAATAATTTATAATTTATAATAATTTAAAATAATCGATCATTTTGACCCATACAATGCATTTTTGCCTATTGCTACAAATATACCCGTGGTTTTGTGGTCCAGGGTCACATATAATAAATAATAAATATGTATAGCACTGTCAAAAGTCTAAATAATACTGAGATATCATTACCGGATTACTGGTGTTTGCTAAAGCCAGCATATCTATTATTATTGCTAATGCTTAGGGTTAGTGCTTTGAGCACACCTTTAACCCCAAGTATTAAACTTTAGTCCATAACTCGTCCTGCAACATTTGTGCTGTATGAATGACACCACCAATTACGTGGTTTGTTTAGGAGAGGTGTGCTATTACTTCTCCAGGCAATTTAATTAACACCTGGGCAGACAACAAACAGACACAGAAATCTTATAAACTTACAATGAAGGGCAGACACCAGAAATACCTAGAAATCATAAACTTGAGGGTGGCTAGTTTCAATGCAGGTCAGCAAGCAACCAATCTGAACAGTCAAGCAGGTAGCAACCGCATAGCAACACTATAAACTACTCAAAACACATTAACTGTGCAACCACAATTTAGAGGGAAAAAATGTAATTTAAAAGCAAATTTAAAAATATTTAAAGTTCGCTGTGCTTGTTTGTAGGACTGAACAATTTGGCCAAAATGTTGTGTTTAATTTCTCATTATCATTATTATAAATGATAATTTAACATTTATCATTAGTAGTATAGGAAGAGAGTTAGTGCATGTTACTTCCCCAAAAACACATTAAACCGACTCAAACTCAGAACAGATGCACTGACAGTTCGTGTGGAGCAGTATTTCCCACAAGTAAATCATAACCTTTAACCCTTCTAAGCCATATCGCAATTTCGGTTTTATTTCTGTTAACTGTGCAGCCCTGCCCTAGAGCGCAAGTTCAAACACCACTTCAACATTTACTTTCAAAACTATAATTTTCAAAACAAACAACCACCAATTGGATGCAATTAGATTTATCTGAAAACTTAAAGACCGTCCACGCCAGGATCGACCTGGATCACAGCGAACACATCTGAGCAGACGCTGATTTGAAGTTGTATAACGGAGGAATTCTCAGTATTGTAAAAGTCAAAGAACAAGCCTGTATTGAGAGCAGCTGGGTGTCTGTATGATCCTCGGAGTATCTCCGGGCCTTTTCTGACTGAGAGACAACAGTCGCCATTATGTGTCAGGCACTGCACTAGCTGGTGATGCTATCTGTGTCCTACAAAGCGGCTGACCAACTCCCATGACCTGACCACCCTCCTCACGCTTTCATACCTGACACACGGCCACTGTTATACAGGAGAAACGCCAGCGCCGGCCTAAAAATGCCACCAGTGGACATAAAATTTTTTTTTGTGCATCTACCACCTCCAGATGCAAAGAAACAGCTATATACATATATATGTGACCCTGACCACAAAACTTAAGTAGCATGGCTATATTTGTAGCGACAGCCAAAAATACACTGTATTTTCTTTTTTTTATGCCAAAAATCCTAAGGGTATTAAGTAATGATCAGATAGGGCTATGCGATATGGGCAAAAAAAAAAAAAAGATCACAATGTTTTTTTTTTTCATATCACTCGATAACGATAATCATCATGATAAATGTCAAATTTTTATTCCTTTTATGTTTAAAGGCAGATTTTTGCTACAATGTAAAAGTTGTAAAAACCAGATGGTTAAATATGGCTTTAAAATATTCTTTAAGGTCTTTGTTTTTTGAAATCTTCACACTTTTCCAGTCATTTTTCCTTAAATAAAATAAATAATTCTTATAATTTCTTAGTTTTGCTTGTCTTAATGAGTTATATTGTTTCAAATCAGGAAACCGGTTTGTGTTACCTGATAATATTAATAATAATAAAACATTTTTGTCTCTTAGAAATACACATTTGATAGTAGCTTGAGTTAGGATGCAGATGTAGATTTATGTTTATTATCAAAATCAGTAATACCTGTAAAATTGCAGAAACCCTTATTTTTATAGGGTTTTTTTATTAACAATTGCTCTTCCATAGTTTCAGCCATAGATCATGTTAAAAACAGGTAAAACCACAAATATAGCACCTTAATACCATGGTAAAAATGTAATATGGTTCCTAGGTATCTGTATGAAAAACAGTAGCCTAAATACACTTAGTATAAATACATAAACGCTATAGCTTAATCACAAAAAATACTGTAATTATATCCCACTACTCCTTCTTCAATACATTTAATACATGTTTATAATATAATAAAATTTGACACAAATACACCCACATTTCTGACACAAGCCTTGCCACCGTTTGAACTTTGGTCCGAACGGATTAACGGTCTGAGTGGCGCGCTTTGACTAGCGCTCTTTAGTTCCGCCTTTGCCGCGTAAATTTATCGCTCAGCCCTATGATCATGTTCCATGAAAAGATTGTAAATGTCCAACTGTAAATATATGTTAAACTTCATTTTTGATTAGTAATATGCATAGCTAAGAACTTTATTTGGACTTTAAAGGCGATTTGCTCAATATTTAGATTTTTTTGCACCCTCAGATTCCAGATTTTTTTCTATCTCTGCCAAATATTGTCCCAAAAAAACACGCATCAACGGAACGCTTATTTATTCAGCTTTTAGATTATGTATACATCTCAGTTTGAAAACAACTGACCCTTATGACTGGTTTTGTGGTCCAGCGTCACATATACATGTCATGTTTTTAGTGGGTTGCCTAAATGTTGTAAGGAAGTCCTGAATAAACAGGTTGGTTTCGGGTTCATCCGAGCCTGATGAGGCATGTTCCTTCGAGGGATGTGCAAAACGACATATTTTCAAAACAGACTAGTTGCTCGGTCGCCTGAACTGGTTTCAGGTTTACCTGACCCCGATTTACAGACGCAACTTTTCTGAGAAGGTTTTACAGTGCACGCCATCAGACATCCAATGCACAGTGACTTCAAACAAACTGGTCTAACCTATTAATCAACTAGTCTGTTGTTTAAAAACAGTGTTTGAGGTCAGTACTTTTTTTTAGAATGCATTAAATGCACCGGAAGTCTTTTATAATGTTAAACAATTTCTATTTTAAATAAATGCTTCTGAAAATTCCGAAAGAAATAATGTATCACAGTTTCCACAAAAATATTAAGCAGCACAACTGTTTTTAACATAATAAATGTTTCTGGAGCAGCAAATCAGCATATCAGAATGATCATGTGACATTGAAGACTGGAGTAATGATGCTAAAAATTCAGCTTTGCAAGAAAAGAATAAATAACATCTTAAAATATATCAAAATAGAAACCAGCTATTTTGAATTGTAATAATATTTCACAATATTACTGATTTTACTGTATTTTTAATCAAATAAATGCAGCCTTGATAAGCGTAAGAGAATATTTACAGGCCCATGCAGGTCAGCTATGTTTCCTGAACATATTCCTTTTAGATTCACACTATTACCACCGCACCGCTAGACTGTTCAAAACATCATAAAACTAATTAAAATGACTACCACCATACAAATAAACAGAACCACATCGTCATAACATTATTTGTCTAAATCTTGACTAAAAGACATTTTGCGGTAGTTGCAACTTTTACAAAACCTGATACAAAAGTCGCCACCATAATATAGACACCAGGTAAAGTTAATCGTACGATTAAACTCATACTTACTAATGCGCACAGTCGATTAGCTGATATTCGTTGGAGCGTTCGTAACACGCCTTTACGCCTTCATCATCCCAGAGCTTCTTCGCATGATCGAAAAACTCCTGTGGAGAAAACAAAACAATTTTTCACAAATGCAGAACATCTGCATGCCAATATTATTGAATTTCAATAGCGTCAGCAATCATTTTTAGAACTAAAATGTATTTCTTGAACTGATACCACTACATACTTGCAGCTACATTCATAAAATGTGTTTTGGTTAAAAGCCTTTTGGCTGTTCTGGAAATAGACTGACTGATCACACCGGCCCGCCGCTGCTCCGAGCACATCTCATCATGCAAGCATTCAAATGCTAGTTTCTTTTCCTACTTGTTCGCAACTTTACATAATGTACTGAAATATGAATTGTTCTAGCTTTATTAGCTGTTACAGGCATGTACTTTTCAGAATTTATGAACACATGCTATTAGAACAAACATATATATATTTTAGAAAATAACAGTTTTAGAAATACGGTACAAAACTGTCTCTGGTGGTACAAGCGCTAAAAGGTACATCTTGGTACCTTGTTTACCACTAAATCCTAAATATCCAAGACGTGGATGAACCTAGAGAACAAATGTGGAGAAATTTAGCATTACATCACTTGTTAACCAACGGATCCACTGCAGTGAGTGAATGGGTGCCGTCAGAATGAGAGTCCAAACAGCTGATAAAAACATCACAATAATCCACAAGCAATCCACACGACTTCAGACCATAAATTAATGTCTTAAAACGAAAAGTTGCACGTTTGTAAAACATAAAACATTTGGACTCTCATTCTGACGGCACCCATTCACTGCAGAGGATCTATTGGTGAGCAAGTGAGCAATGTAAAACATCTTGGATGGCCTGAGGGTGAATACAGCAAATTTCCAGCAAATGAAATTTATTTTAAGACAAACCAATAAAACATGTTAGAAGTCAATATTGCATCTATCACCTGTTGAACCCTGGAGCAAATTAATCTCTAAACAAGAACTGAACTTTCCGGACTTTCCAGTATTTATAATCCAACCGTGCAAACATTCTGAAATTGATGCATTCATGAGTGAGAAAAGATCTGCCATTAATTAATTAAAGAGAAGAGATCTGTGGTCTAAAACTGTCTAATTACAGATCTCCATTTCAGTGGAAACCACATTGTCTGAATAACGACGGTCTGAAAACACCGAGCCAACGTTTGTGCAACCAAGTCAAGACATCTGCCATATCACCATCCAGCTTTTCTGAAAAGGCGTCAAATGTGCTAGAATACCACAACAAAATAATAATAACACAGAAGCACTGACCCCAAAACTCAAGCACGACGAAACATAAGCTAAGCTAACAGAGAGAACTTCTACAGTTTATAATCAGTGTCAGTTTCACTTTGAATCAGCCAGATTAGACGAAATTCTACATAGTTTGCTGAAAATTCCCCAGAAGAACCCAATTCCAAAGTTTGATACCTTGAAACAACCAATGCTGAAAAAACAACATCGACCATTTTTCCATGACTTCGGTGTCTTCTAATGACTGGCACAAATATCAGGTTCAGTAAAGCTAGGCCAACCTGTGGCTAAAGCACAGCTACTTTAAGGAACATAAAATCACAAAAACACTTCACTCACTGACAAAAGGCTATATTTGTATGTCTGTCCTGAATTGCACTCAGTCAACTGACAACTAAAGTAATTGATGCAAATGCATTTAATGTGAAAACCTCCTCTGTCCCGTGGATTAGTCAAGGTCTTCTGGATTAGTCAATCTGGAAATTAAATTCTACACATGAACCCAAAATATCCCTCACAAACCTGTAATTTAACATAACCTATTGTGCGAGCAAACCACAGATGTGACAACAATGCATGACAAAGTACAAACGGACCATAAGCCATGATAGCAACATGCTAGCCATATTACAATGTGCATACTTTCAAGACAAAAATACAATATTTTACTACTATTTAATATAATTATATTTCAACTACTGACAAAAATGTACAAATCTATAATTTTGAGAGCTTTATCCCACAGTGATGACAAAATTAAGGCCTTGTTTTTATTTTTATAATAAATTAGAATATTTATTACACAACAAATCAATCAGCGTCTGCCTTCCCACAAAGTAACTTTCCTCAGTAACATATTCAAACTTTCAGCTCGTAACAGGAACTTCAACCTCAAGTATGTGATTTAAAAAAAGACGTGAACAATTGTATTTTCATAAATCAAAAGAACCATAACAAAACCTCTCGACAAACGGTTCAGAAACCTCCGAACATTCAAATGTCATTTAAAGCATCCTGGGTAAATTATGAAAATAAGGCCGCTTACCTGTGTATAATCAAAGTCAGAGAGCGGCGCTATGCTTTTGATATAGTCGATCCTAAACTGGTCCTCCGGATTAGCGAGTGGGACGGGTGGTATTAAAGTGCTCATTGCAGACACTATGGTCTGGAAAGAAAAACCAAAGAGTTATGAGATGCAAGACTGAGATTAGATGTAGAAAACAAGTTTTAGAAACTAAACCTGAAACGTACCACGATGGCATCCTTCACATTTTTGCGAATGTCTTGGATTTTCTGTTTCTTCTCCCTGTAAAATATGTAAATTTGGTCAATTTGACTGAATTTCACATCTCCAACTACTGTTTCTAAGAACAGTTCTTGAAGATAAATAAAATTATCATTAAGTTATTTTTTCCCCCTCTGTGCAACACAAAATGAGACATTTCAGAGAATCTTCATTCAGCTCTTTTCCATACAGTGAAATCTCAAAGTGAGCTTTTAAAATGACAAAAACACTATAAATGTATATATATTTTATATGTGACCCGTTTGCAGAAACAGCCAACAATACATTGCATGGGTCCAAATATAAATGTTTTTATCTTTTATGACAAAAATCATTCGGATAACGATTAAAATAAATGTACCAAAACGTAATTTTTTAACAGTCAAATGCTGGACAACTTTAAAGTCGAATTTCTCAACATTTCGATTTTTTGGCATCAAATACTGTCCTATCCTAACAAACCATACATCAATGGAATTAGATGATGTATAAATTGCCCCTTATGACTGGTTTTGTGGTCCAGGCTCACATATAATCTATATATTCGAAGCCTCACCAAAGCCAAAGGCCTTTGTTTCTACTGTATCGTAACCAAACTTGACATTGAGAATGAAATTTGAGAACGGAAAGGCTTTAAGTAACTAACGATTTGAATTTCAGCCTCTTCCTGGCACAAAGCTATCATATGACTTGAGAAGGCTTGAAAAATATAAGGCACAAGTCAACTTTTATGAAAGTAGTTTAGAGCTGGCCACACAGTTGCACACAATTTCTAATTATGATATGCTGTTGTGATTATTATTAGGATGCAAAACGTTAAAGTTCAACGCACAGAGGCCTGAGGAACATTTGCTGTATGATCCTGTGATTTTAGTCACTTTTCATTCTTGCTTTAGAGCATATAACAGTGATGTTGCAGTGAGGCACTAGCTGATAGCATGTAGTGCTACATCAGTATCTGCTTCAGCATGTATGAGGGTTTCCTTCGCCATGCCGAGGCCCAGCACTCACATAACGCCCTTCCATGCACATACATGACATCAGTACAGTAAACAGGTACTCACTCCGCATTAAACCCGTTGACGTGAAGAATTCTCATCTGCTTCACGATAGTGCTTTTCCCCGACTCCCCAGCACCTAGGAAAGCAAAGAGAGCCGTGTGAATACACGCAAAGTCTCTGAGACACTTCAGATATCACGGTGTGTGTGCTTCATATGTACAATCCGACATGCCAGATTGAGCTGTCAAACACGGTGCGTTTGAAAACACAGCCTCGTACGGCTCTCGTATGTCGGATAGAACGCCTCAAGTCTCGTCTTACCCAACAACAACAGTCGATGTGTCGCTTTATAAGCCTGTCTCTCTTTTTGCAACTGTTTCTCTATTTTCTTGTTGGCCTCTCGCTGTGCTTTCTCGTCGATGCGCTGGTCTTCGGTTTTACTGCTCCCCAAACACCCCATCTTACTCCCTCGAAGCCAATCTGCGCGCTGCCCTTATAAATGATCAATCCAATTCCGATTCCAAAGAGAGAAAATGATCCACAATAGCCAGAAAGAAAAAAAAGGTCGCCGGGAAGGGTTTTGTTTCTCCTCCCTGCTACAACGTCTCAAGCAGCCCGGGCGTCATTCAGGCGACGGGATTGATGAAATTGATCACATATCGATCGGTAAGGTGGGATATGAACTTGCATCTGGATCCGGGGGTCTCTGTGAGCCCCTGCCAGGCGCTCTTCCCTTCTCTTCTGTTCTCTCGCCCTCTCTGTATTTTTCTATGTGATATTCTCTGCCTGTATCTCTGCTGTAGTCTGTAACTCAGCACTGCCTCTGTCTGTCACACCTGGTAATGGCCGCTAAGAACCAGGAAAACTGTTACAAAGTATCGCTGACTGGTGAAACTGTAACGAACGAGATCGTAAATCGAACGTTTCAACGTAACAGCGTGAGTAAAGAATGATACAATGTAGCGACTGTGACACTGTAGCAGCCGAACGGCTGGGTCTCAGAGTCTGTCAGGTTTTAGAGCGCAACAAAAACATCTTAAACCGGTCTAAGCTGGTTTTGCAGGTCTCAAATGGTTTAGGGTCTCTCAGCCTGACAGGCCAACCTGACTGGGAGCTGCTTTCTGTTATGTTTCAGACTATTTTAGCACACGGGAAATGCAATTATGATGTCTGGCTACAACCACAACTTTCTCACTTGCACTAACCACAAATACATCCTTAAATATTATTTTTGAGTTATTATACAACTCCTTTTAATCCAGTGGCAGACCTGAAAAGGAGTGCTTTTTTGTTGTTATGTAGTTTTACTACATAAAAACAATAGTCATTATTTAAAACCTGGTTGATTATTTTCCCTGCTCGTACAAAAATGAAGTATTTCATCAAGTCCTCATATATCTATAACACACTGCTTGTGACTTCTTTAAAAATTGTAGTTCTGTTATTTTATACTTAAGAACACATATGACTTTCACTTCTCATAAAACGTCTATAAAAAGCTTTTAAATTCATGTGAACTGACGGATGTTTCTTTAAACTGTTAAGCAACTGTGGGAATATTGCAAATACATTTAAACATGGATTAAAATTCTGAAGAAAAATACAGAAGCATCTTTCCAAGCACATCAACTCCTGCACGAAGTTATGCAAGGTCAAAATATATAAGAAAATGTCTCCTAGTGGCTCAACTGAGTATAACAATATGAAAAACAGAAATATTAGTAGTTTAAGGATTTCAAATGACTTTAAGATTTAGAAATGTAATGTTACATACATGCATAATATAAAAAATGTATGCAAAAACACTTAACATCTCTCAAAATTTAAGTTGTGCTCAGCTTTGAAAATCTGAATTAGTATCTGAATTATATTTTTCAAACAATAAAGCAAAACGATTTATACCAGACAGCATTATTACTTATCTAAGCCCTACCTTAGCATTTAAAAAAGGTTATATGGATATATGTTAAACTGCTGCAATTAATACAACATATCAATGTTGAAGATATCTACAAATTCAAGTTTTTGTTAAAAACCCACATGTATGTTTCTGGCCAAAAGCTGAAATCTTTCAAAACAACAGAGGATATTGCATAATGCTATCATTACAATTAGCTAGCCATATGCAGTTAGGGCCACGCTAGAGCCAAAGTACACGTTCAGTAAATGATAAAACCTATTTACAGGGTGACAAAGTTCAGTTTACAGACCACACACACTTCACATTGCAATGCTACAGAAATGAACAATACCAACTTGTGTGGAAGCATGACAAGCTCTTTCCCATATGGTACAAGCATAAACTATTCAACACTTATACAAGGAGCTAAACACCCCTTTTGGCTATTTACGGTTGAGGCATCCATTGCAACAGACGAAACATTTTAATGCTGTATTTTAATATAGGTCATCTAAAATAGGCTATTTTTGTGCTTTCAGTAAATATAAGCTACTAGTCATGTTATTTAATAATAGCCCGTGGGCAAAAATACCTGTTAGCTCTATTTAAAGGAAATGATATTCACTTTAACACTGTGTTATCTACCACTTGATATGCCACATATTTAAGTACTTACAGTACAACTTGTACAAAGACATTCCCAAGGATGTGTCATTCTTGGGACCTAAAAATAACTGTACCATAAAGCTTCAAGATAACTCAGCAAGATCCTCCATTAAAGTTAATTTATAAGCCACATCTTGGATGACTTCTCTCTCTTTATAATTCTATTATCAATTTCTTAAAACTGACAACATCTGCAGCCAAGGTTGTTTAATTGGCCTTTATGTAATTTCAATTTCACAACGCTGATGTAAAACCAGACTTTCTTAGATTAATACAGCTACAGCGCTGTTATAGAAAGATACGAAAGTGTAAAGTTCTGAGATGTCGTTTTTGGCCAACTATGCCAGAGTTCATCTGAGCCATGTGCCAGTAAACCATGCAAATGTGCTTTCTCTCTTTATAAATAGCTCCATTGCTGGACTCTAATTTTGGTAGGCCAGATTTAAAGAACAGTTCACCCAAAAATGTACCTATGGATCCTCTGCAGTGAATGGGTGCTGTCAGAATGAGAGTCCAAACAGCTGATGAAAACATTACAAGTCCATTAATTAACATCTTGTGAAAAGCAGCATGTTTGTAAGCAAAAAATCCATTTTGGTGTTTGGTATTGTGATGCTTTTTGGACTCTCATTCTGACGGCACCCATTCACGTTGCTGAGCAAGTTTGTAATGCTAAATTTCTCAGAATCTGTTCTGATGAATGGCCTAAGAGTCATTTTTCAGCAAATTCAAAGCTGAATTTGTGTAAACCATTCTTTTAACAAGGCCTACGTCCTTTATATCAAGTGCCTTTTGATATAGGACCATATAACCGTAAAGCTCCAGTGTGGATTACAAAGTCAGCCAGTTCATCGTGTTATCAGTAGCAATAAATGAATGAAATCAATTGCCATTAAGTCTAATACCTTTAGTCTTAATGACTCATGTCTTTGGAAACATGTTACCGGACAAATGGTTTCAGTATATAATCAGCCCAGACATCACTTAGCAACATACCAAACTTTACAGTCCAGTACTAAAGATGTATCTGGAAAGCTAATCTTTAGATAAAAGAAAATGTTTTTAAACCATTTAAAACAACTGTGTAGAGTCAGACACTATTCTGTATGTTTAGTGTGTTGTTTAAAATCAAACATGCATGTGTATAGTTCAGCAGCTTGTCTAGCTGGTTTCCAGCATTAAACGAACTATCAGGATATTTGCGTGAGTTCTCAGTGTCTCAGAGGTCAAAGCAATAGATTCTTTTACTATGACTTAGTATCTTATCAAAGCATCATGCCCTGGCTGAAAAACTATATGAGCTCAGTTTTATTTTCTGATATCTTTACTTACATCATCACCTGATCCATTAATTGTCTATGGGAAGAAGATAATATATTTTTTAATGTTTATTACTTTTAGTTTATTTTAGACTTAAGGGCACAAGACTGTAAATGTATGACATGTAAACACATAAACTAAACTAGATAAAATAATGCATGCTTAAATACTTTTTTTAGCCTGAACATATAGATGCATTATTAAATAAGTATTTTAAATGCATATAACAATGCATGATGTCTTTATATTTTGTAGGCAAATGCCAAATCCACTTCCTAATAATAATAATAAACTATTAATAACGCACACTGTTTTTATTTTTACACGTTCAATATTTCTACTCAAATTTCATTGTTATGAAACATCTCACGTATTCATAATTGGCATAATTCATAACGTTTTTAATTGTTGTAGTCTAATAATTATTTCGATATGTGTCAGAAGCATGAATAAAACAAGCATATAAAAATAACCTGATTGATCTATTAATGAAGCGTTATGAGTGTACTGGGAATGTACTTGTATTCATCTTTCAAGTATATGCTAGCGTACAATTTTAGCACGGCTGTATGACGTCAATGCCGACACATTTTCAAAACAGGACAATAATAATACGAAGAAAGCCAACGTACAGTAAGTTACGGCAGCATCACCCACCTAAGAGCAGCAGCCGATGAGTCTGTTTATATTCCCGTTTGAGTTCCTTCAAGGCCCTGTCAATGTTCTTACTGACTTTCTTGGCCTCCTTCTCGGCCTCCTTCTCCTCGACCACCACCAGTTTGTCCCAGTTCTTGTGTTTCTGGGCGCTGCTGGGAGTCTGGAGCAGCTGGAGCCTCCTCTTTCCTCCACCTCCACCTCCTCCTCCTCCGTTCTGGATGAGCGCTCTGTCCGCGTCGCCACGGCGGAGCTCCCCGGCCGGGATCTTGCCGGCGTCCCCGGCGCGTAAAGGGGAGGTGGATGATGTCTTGCCGCTGTTTCCCCCAGAGTCCTCGTCGTGCTGCCTGGAGCCCCGGACGCACGAAGGCATCATCATCATCCCGGGATCCGGAGGCTGGTGGTCTGACTCCGAGTTGGCGTTGGAAATGGATCCACTGAGGTCCCCAAACAAGCGGGGACGCAGACTGTAACACAGCCCCATGATGTGGCCAGGCGCTCACGGCTGATATTTGATCATAAATACACAACAAACGCTCTATTCCCAGTGATTTAGCGCATCATCACATGAGCTGACAGCACACGGTGCATTTTCCAGCCACGCGTAATCCCAAAATGATGCTCTTGTATTTACAAAATGTCATTTTGTGTTTTCTTACAGTCCAACCTACGCGCAATAGTCGGTGGATCACCTGACATCTGCCTGTGCTGACAGTGCAGGTCCACCTTACCGTAAAGAAACCAAAAGCCCAACCACACAAAACCGGTGGACACATATGGGGTCATCTAGGTGCGTTTTTGCTCACGTATTGGGGGATTTGGGCTTTTAAATTCCCGTTGAGGCTTCTGGATGGATCGCAGTCTAGACTATTTGAGCGTGGAGACTGCTTTATACTCCCGAGACCCTACAAACTCACTAATTAGACTTTTAATGAGCACACCTGATGTATTCCGAGTACGGAACAGCGTAACAACAAAAGTGAATCACTTACAATGTGGTTATAATAAATGATACGTTTGATTGTCTAATAAAAAAATGAAACCAAAAGCATTACGCATTAGTGTAAAAATGATTTTTGAAGTGCGTTTTACAAGAAAGCACTCGCTCAGTCGTTCTACTTCAAAATTTCACGTTTAATTCAATGTTACACTGTATTTCTATGTAACTTCTATATTCTCACAGAAAAAAAAATGATGCATTAACAATTTTCACTCAGAAACTGCAAGCCAATTTCAAAAATAATGACAAAGGCAACAAACGCATTTAAACATTATTTTTTAAGTAAAAAGACTAAAATAGTATTTTATTGTAAAACGTACTTTAATAATAATAATAATAATAATACTTTGAAAAATATTTTTCACAGTGTAAAAATTAAGATTTACCTACAATAGTTACACTTGTACACTTAAAATGTGTTTTAATAAACACTTGTAAAGTATGATACATCTTTATATGCTTTTTAAAAAAAAAAAAAAAAAAAAAAAAACACTTGTGTGTCTAAAAATACTGGTTTTATTAAAAGATGTTGGGGCCCTCTATAGGTCAAATTAAATACATCTCAGTCTGTGACTAACAATTTTCTGTATGAATAATGTGTTTGGTTATAAAACTTTCAGGTAAGGCAGTTATAGATCTGTACCTGTTATTATATTAATATTTCAGAGCAATTACGAATAACCCAAGATTGAGGAGAATGTGAACTTTAATGGGTAAATGCACATACATCAACAAATATTTGAAACACGATACAGGTAATACATTTTATTTGCTTTATTTTGTTCATCAAGGCACTTCCATATGACTCCAAACTGAATTTTATTGTCATTTTCATGCATCTCGTATAAAACGTCTAATGAAACTATGTCAGTATATCTGTGATCTGCGAGTAGAATTTGTGAACGGTGTCATCTTTTCTTCTTTTGTGAATTTTTTAGCACTTTCACACCGATCCTCAGGAAAATCAACAAACTGCAAAGACAAAGAACAAAGCATAATTAAACTACCAAAACAATGCATTCTGGACCACAAAACCAGTTTTGAGTAGCATGGGTATATTTGTAGCAATAGCCAAAAATACACTGTATGGGTCAAAATTATTAGGATATTAGGTAAAGATCATGTTCCATGAAGATATCTTGTAAATTTCCTACCGTAAATATATCTAAAACTTAACTTTTTATTAGTAATATGCATTGCTAAGAACTTCATTTGGACAGCTTTAAAGGCGATTTTCGCAATATTTTGATTTTTTTCACGCTCAGATTCCAGATTTTCAAATAGTTCTATCTCAAATAATGTCATATCCTAACAATCAATGGAAAACTTATTTATTTGGCCTTCAGGATGATGTATAAGTCTTATTCAAAAAAATTGACCCTTAAGACTGGTTTTGTGTTCCAGGGTTACATATGTATGTCTGTTTGTGAACATTTTGGATATCTAGGAAGACTTTTTGAGCAAATAAATTCATATATAATATATAAATGACCAGTAGCCAAAATAAAATATTCCTGCCTCGCTCCTGCCATGAGTCCAGCTGGCATAATCTTCCATGAACTCAAAAATCTCACTCCCATTAGAGCAGTTAGTAATCCAGAGGTGCCTACAAATATAAAAATAAATTCCATTCATGTCATTATTCATTTTCATAAATTACAACTTAAACAGAAACAGTGACTTACCCAGTGAAACCCAGATATCTTTGTCATTCTTTGACATCTGATAAGCACCAACAAATGCTGCAACACCAAATATCAGCCCAGCAACCAGAGAGATAAAACTACCTGCAGCAGGAAGCGGGAACATGACACATCTGACCATATTAGGAAGTTCCGGTATAGTTCAGGTAAAGGTGCTCTTACAAAAGTGCATTGCACTATTTAAAGTTAATTCTGCCGGTTGTTTAAGAGAAAAAATTAGTTGTACGCTCGGCTATATCTACAGGATTAAAACTGCTATATATAGCAATAATTTGAATGCATATTAAAATATTTAAAACGTGTTTTTACATGTACTAGCCACTCCAAAACTAAACCAGAATACTAAACAGTCGTTTGTTGCATGCATCTTACCTGCTTTAACATAACCGAAAATCCCTCCTATCGTTATTAGAGCTGCATAACCATAACCAAGCCAATCCACAGCCATATCTGCAAGTTCAACTCTCAAATAAAAGAAAAAGACGTGTTGATTGCTAGAAAAAAAAGCTAAAGCATTTCCACGTTTGTAACTTCCTGAAACACTGCAGTAGCGATTTTCAAAATAAAAGTGCACATGCGCAGATGACAATGCGTGTATTTTTCAGATTTATAGACAAATAAATACAAAAAGAGCATTTTTTTTTCCTTTCATTTATAACTGGTAGGCAGAATGCTCATGGTAAACAACCAGTTTAGACATCAATATGACAGGAAATGCAAATAACAACAACACCGCCAATGATTTCAATAAAATTCTTTATTGCACTTTTTGTTTTTTCTTCTTTTTTGCTTGTTTGGTGGAGCTGCTTTCTTCTAGAATCACCTCTTCTCCCGGTAGCCTCACTCTTTTACCTTTGGCTGGTTTCGGTGGCTCCGCAACAGCTGCTTTAAGAACAGACACATATTAATAGGATAAACTATTTTAAGTCATAACATGTAAATATGGTTACTGCTCTAATTTAAACCACAATGCACTCTTAATTTTTTTTTTGTTGATACTATTCAAAAATACAAAATAGTTATTATTTACTCACCCTCAAATTGTTCCAAACCTGTAAATGTTTCTTTCCTCTGTTGAACACAAAAGATAATGTTTTGAAGAATGTTGGTAACCAGATAGCTGGAGGTAGCCATTGACTTCCATAGAATGGTAAAAATACTATGGAAGTCAATGGCTACCAGCAACTCTTTGGTTACCAGCATTCTTCAAAATATCTTCTTTTGGATTGAATGGATGAAGGAAACATAGGTTTCTAACAAACTGAGGGTGAGTAAATGATGACTTTTCAATGCATTTTCAGTTTTGGGTGAACTATCACTTTAAGGCTATATTTCGAAGGTCTATAGTCTGTTTAAAGATCACACAGAAGTCACTTTCAAACTAAGCAGCTTCCAACAAATTTTGCAAAATCTTATCAAAATTCCCACTAGAATGGATTCCTACTGAAACAACTGGATTTTGCCTGTGAAAATTAGCTGAAACTCTGGTAAATGTAACCACACCTTTAGAAGTTTCAGGCTGGGCAGATTGTTCAGTAATCGTCTCTTTCACTTGACCAGGTTTCCAAATGGAAAGACAGGTGAGTCTGGCAGTGGTGTTCACCTGACCAAGCAGGGAAGGAGTCTTGAGGTTCTGTATGAGAAAAGAGTGAGTATATAAAATACTGAACAATCAAAGCCCATCTCAAAGCAAAAAAAAAAAACACACACTTTTGTCTGTTATATTTACTAGCAAGGAAGACACCAATACCTCAAGATTGAGTTTCCACAACTTAATGAATCCATCGTTTGATGCCGTAACAAGGACACAAATGTCATCCTTCATGAAGCTCTCAATGGCTTTTACTCTGGGAGGAAAAAAAAAAAAAAAACTATAGATGAATACAACAATAACAAATAAAAGCTAGGAATGATTTTGATGAAGGCACAGTCCTAGAAACTGCAGATTCATTTGGATTAAGATGCAGCCTTAATAAAAGGTAAAAAGTTGCGGTCACACCTGTTCTCATGTGCTTTGAATTCGCAGACGCACTTCTGTGAGGTCACGTCATAGATGCGCACATTCTCATCGTCTCCTCCCACAGCCAGGAGTGTGTTCTTGAAGAGACATGGAGAAAACAGACTGGAATAAGACTTTTTTGCAGTAAAATCAACTGATCATGCTACATTTGACAAACCAGGGAAGCAAAATTTTAAATTCTATCATGAAAGTTAGTCTTTTTCTGTGTTTAAGTGATTTAATCGGGTCCCCAGCGCATCTAGCAAACCAGAAAAGAACAACCCCGTCAATTTTTTCGGGTACGCTTTTTCTGCAAGCATGTGAAAAAGTACAGCGCGTCAGATTTCGCTCTCCCGGTGATGTGGTAAAGGGATCTTATTGTAGTATTACCACCCCTTTAAAGGAGAAGTCCACTTCCAGAACAAAACTTTACAGATTATTTACTCACCCCCTTGTCATCCAAGATCCAAGTTCATATCTTTCTTTCTTCAGTCAATAAGAAAGTATGTTTCTTGAGGAAAACATCTCAGGTATTTTCTTCATGTAGTGGACTTCAATGGTGCCCCGAAGTTTGAACTTCCACAATGTAGTTTAAATGCAGCTTCAAAGGACTATAATCAAACCCAGCCAAGGAAGAAGAGTCTTATCTAGCAAAACGATTGGTCATTTTTGAAACAAACTGACGATTTATATACTTTTTAACATTAAATGCTTGCCTTGTCTCGTCTCTGCAAAGCGCATGCGCAGTCTGTGTAACCCGGGTCAGTACAGTTAGGGTATTTCGAAAAACTCCCGTCTCATTTTCTTCTTCAACGTCAAAAATGTCCTACATCGCTGTTTTACCATTTTTTTGTAAAGGGCATTTGATCGTCTTTGTATGTTCACTTTGTAAATACTGGGTCGGTACTTTTGCAGCGATGCAAGACCATTTCAGACCTACACAAGACGAGCATTTGAGGTTAAAAAGTATATATATTGTCAATTTGTTTAGAAAAATCACAGATCGTTTTGCTAGATAAGACCCTTCTTCCTTGGCTGGGATTGGTTATAGTCATTTGAAGCTGCATTTAAACTGCATTTTGGAAGTTCCAACTTGGGGACACCATTGAAGTCCATTATATGGAGATAATTCCTGATTTTTCTTCCTCAAGAAACAATTTCTTATCGACTGAAGAAAGAAAGACACAAACATCTTGGAGGGCAAGGGGGTGAGTAAATTATCTGTAAATTTTTGTTCTAGAAGTGAACTTTTCCTTTAATCTGCACATTTCCACCCACAGCGCTGTCATTTTGATTTTGCATGTGAAAACATTGTACCAGCTCTAACAACATGGTGAAAGTTCGAGTAAAGCATGCTAACTGTTCTGTCTTTGGCTTGAGCACAGAACACTATTTAGAGTCCCAGCCTCAGAGGAAATGAGAGCAGTGAATTTATTGATTTATTTACTATATATTACGCTGCTGCCACACAGATCGAATATAAACATGCAATTTCTTCACCAGCTGTTTACCTTCACAGACGTAACTGACTGCATTTTTAACACAAACTTGTGTGTATTTGACAGTTTAAGCGCAATAACACTTGAAAGGAAATTTAGTTTAGTATTCACATGTCATGTGACAGCCACTTTCGGTGTGCGTGCTTCGGATGTGTGCGCTCAGAAAACATTATATCAGATGTTTAAACTAATATGGTTTAAAACGCATAATTTCAGCACAACAGACTATGATAATCAAAACCAAACAGATGTTGGCATATCTCAAGTACAAGCTGCAAAGGCACAGCTCCATTCTGGAAAAGCGGCAGGGAGCATGAAAAACAGCATGTTTCTGCTTCTACTTAAAACAGGCATTTTCTAAATGATATAATTAACGATCTGTGGGGTACTTTGAGGTGAAACCTCTGGGGACACCTGAGACTTATATTACATCTTGTAAAAAGAGGTATAATTGGTCTCCTTTAATTGCAAGCTACGCTAGAACTGACTTAATAGACATAAATGTCAGATCGCCTGTTCTTTTGCAACACTGATAAGACTGTTCACCTTTAGAAACTTCACACATGAAATCCTTTTAGTGAAAGCAATGGTTCCAATAACTGTGGCAGACTGCAGAATGTAAATGTCCACTTGATCATTCACAACCACTGCATACTGATCTCCATCTGGTGACCACAACACGATCTCTGCATCTGCAAAACATTATTACACACTGCTCATCTTATATGCAAACATACAAACATATGAAGAGTTCAGATGCAAAACCAGCTAAAAGCCATCTTGGTCAAAAATGAGAATGATACTGAGTGAATGCTCCTGACACATATTATACGTCCATCAAATACTTTTACCTCAAACTCGCTAAATTCCAGCCTCAGCCCAATCAGAAGTACCAGTATTTACATAGAAACCTATATACGTCAGATGGATTTAGAGGCTTTTGCATCTGAACTCTTCATATGTTTTTTTTATTATTTGATTAAACTGAGAAGTTTAACTTTCTCAATATATTATAATAATTCTATCCACCTTTTTCCTTCACGTAAGAGTGGGTAAATTTGTAAACTTTGATCAAATGTGATAGTAAATTTTGTCATTTGTAAATTTGTTGTGGCTGGCTTCTGGTCTCATCTGCGTCCAGCTATTTTTAACTGTACAAAACTGCTGTTTTTGCTGCTTGTTATTGCAAATTGGTGTGTTTTATAATATTATTTTAATGCATTATCTTAATTATAAACACACTGGTTTGTAATGCAAACAGTTTTACCATTTCCTACACGCTGTTATTCTTCTCGTTACTTCCATATAACGGATAATAAACCAGAAGTCTCACACATAAACTTACTTCAGCGTTAAAGAAAGAGGTGGATAAAAAAAAAATAATTTAGAAAGGTGGAAAAACAATGAAACCACAGAAAAGTATAATGTATTGTAATCTCACTTACTCTGTTTGATATTCTTGATGAAAGCTGAACGTCCTTCAATAAGATTCCACGTTCTGTAAAAAGATCAAATTTGTTATTCAAACTATTGTTTTAGACAACGCAAACAAAGCCAAGCACACTGATATTTATTACTAATTAAAACAAGCGAATTAAAACAGCTGAACAATCTGACCAGGAGTTTTGATATTCATATTAACAAAAACATATGTGTACTTGCCGCAAAGTCTTGTCTGTTCCAACAGAGAGTGCGAGTTTTCCAGAAGGATGTACGGACAGTGAAGTAACATGACCTCTTAACAAATAAAAAAAACAAATATCATTTTTATAAACGTCTCACCATGGCTGTCTTTATCACCAATATACAGTAATATTGTAAAATATTATTACAATTTAAAACAACCATTTTGTATCTGAATATATTTTAACATGGAATTTATTTCTGTGGTCAAAGCTGAAATTTTAGCATCATTACTCCAGTCTTCAGTGTCAAATGATCCTTCAGAAATCATTCTGATATCCTGCTCAAGAAGCACTTCATATTTTTGTGAAACCCATAATATATTTTTAAGGATTCTTTGATGTATAAACATAAATTGTAACACTATAAATGTATTTACTTTCACTTTTCATCAATTTAATACATCATTACTAAATAAAAGTACTAATTTCTTTCAAAACCTTTTGGATTGTAGCATTTTGACAATAGTATTTTGTGCATATTTCAGAGCACTTACTTATGAGCCTTGATGGATTTTAAACATTCCCATTTTTGGGTGCTCCACACACAGATGAGCCCATCTTGTCCTCCGCTGAGTAAATGGGACGTGCCGTAAAACTCCAGACACGAGACAGTACCTGCCGATAAGGTGAGCTTATAATTGATATGCTTGTAATCATTAAAGCCAGACTCTCTTTAGGTCCAATTAGATATAAAATAATGCAAAACGTCCTCACCATCATGGTGCAACAAAGCCCCATGTTCAGTTTTCTTGCTCATGTCATACAGCTGAATGGTTTCATCGTTGCTTCCAGTGGCGATGAACTGATCACTGGATGAAACTGCAGTCAGTGATGCTGTGTGTGCATGATGGGTAAAGTTGGGCTCAACTGTCCACTCCTAAAATAGACATGAAAAACTTTAGAATTAAGATTATGTTTTAAATAAAGTCTAAAATATCATTAGAGTAAGTTCTTATAACAACAACAGGCCTGTTTGTAAATTTACGACTGTTCATATATACACCAATATAAAAAATATAATGCAAATACACCCTTCTGAAACAAATCAACAGACAAAACTACATTTAATACTCACTATTAAAACAAATGAAGATTCCATCTATTAACATAATGAAAGTTATACAAAATGATAGTTACCTTGTCACCCGGACACACTCGATATCCAAATACTATCTGCTCATAACAACCAGCGACCAACTCAACATGATCCCCCATGACTACAAAACACGTGTTCTTACAGCTACACACAGCCTTTAAGAGCCAGATGACGTAATGTCCCTCATTAATATGCAATTACGTTATTAAACCTGTTATACGTATATATTATTTAAAAAAATACAGCCTTTTAAACGTAAACTACTTTTTTCATGCCCACAGCAACGTGTAGGGAGACATGTGTGATCACTTCTTTAACGCCCACCGGAAATGCGATACTTCATAATAAGAGTGCCTATCAAAATAAAAGTCAATAAGCATGTTGTTCAAAAGTTGGGGGAAATTAATACAAAAAATAAATAATTGAAAAACAAGAAAAAGGTTTGTACCTGATTCTTCAGCACAGTTGAGACCTCGTTGCATTTGACTTTTCATTTGTTTTCCACCATATGGTTAAACATAAATTGTATGACTAACAAAAAAAAAAAAAACTAACTAAACAAAAAATTCAAATTTATAAATTAGGTACACAACCAGTCAAAAGTCTTTTCTGCTCACCAAGCCTGCATTTATTTGATTTAAAGTACAGCAAAAACAGTATAATTTAAAAAAGTAACTGCTTTCTATTTGAAAATATTTAAAAATGTAATTTATTCTTGTGATTTCAAAGCTGAATTTTTAGCATCATTACATCATTAGTCACATGATCCTTCAGAAATCATTCTAATATTCTGATTTGCTGTTAAAAACATTTATTTTTATCATGCTGTTAAAAACAGCCAAGTAGAATTGGTTCAGAAAATGGAAATCTTTTACCATAACATTATAAATGTCTTTATCATCACTTTCTTGTCAATTTAAAGTATCCTTGCTAATATATATATATAATTTAATAATTTATATATAATTTTAAATAATTATATATATATATATATATATACATATACATATATACACACTGACTCCAAGCTTTTGAAAGGTAAAAATCAAAAAATCCTGAAACAAAAGTACTCCAGTGTTTTAAATATTGATAATAATAATAATAATAATAATAATAATAATAATAATAATAATAAATGTTTCTTGAACAGCAAATCAGCATATTAGAATGATTTCTGAAGGATCATGTGACACTGAAGACTGGAGTAATGATGCTGAAAATTAAGCACTAATCACAGGAATAAATTACATATTAAAATATATTAAATTAGAAAGCAGTTATTTTAAATAGTAAAAATATTTCACAATATTACTGCTTTTGCTGTATTCTGGATCAAATAAATACAGGCTTATTGAGCAAAAACATTAAAATCTTACTGTTCAAAAACATTTGACTGGTAGTGTATATGTGTATGTATGTACATGTATATAATTCTTTTGTCTGGAGTGATTTTAAGCCTTTGTCCTGCTATTGAAGATAAAGAAAGATCCTTCTGTAGTCATTTCCATGAGTAAATTAATATAATTCAATCAAAATACATATACATACATAAAATCATTCTAAAAATATTAAAATGAGATGGAATACTATGACCGGGCAAACATTCTGAATTATTTCACTTGTGTTTTAAAAACAATTGAATCAAATTCATTCTGCACAGCGTCGTGCAAAACCAGCGACTTCTTTGAAATCATCTGCCGTCTACCGATGTCAATGCCATGCATGTAAACCTCTTTAAAATGCACATGGAACACACTGTATCAGGAAAATACTCTCTCTTTGAAAATAGCTGACATGATGTAAGGGGTTAAAGGGAGATTCCGATGACAAATTCGCATGATGTTTTTCAACCTGAGATTCAAAAGTCGTCGCCTCGCGATCGAGGCATTGCTTACAGTAGAAAAGTTCACACGTCTTCCTCTATGTCCTAGGAAGAAGTACTTACACTGATTTTGCAATTGTGCACTGGACTACATGGCTTCCACTAAATGGTGAGTCCTAAAATAGGCTGCAACCTACACCTGAGACAGTTTAGATGTCTTTCGTTGAACAACGCATCAGGCGTAATCTACTGTGCAGGCTTATTAAAATACGTCAAACTGGCCGTGAGGGTTAGATATCAGTGTCTAACTTTGCCAATTCAAACCAAGACTCTAAATAAAAAGAGCCTTCCTATGGTTTATCTGTTTTTGTTCTCTCACTTCATTTTTGCACTGTTTGGTATTGTGATATAAAGTCTTCTAAGTCCAGTCCTCTTCTCAAATGTCAGTATTTTAAAAGTGAGCTCTATGTCCACGTCCTGTCAGGTTGGGCGATTGCCGCTTACAAAGTTGTAGACCAAAAACTTGGAGGTTCCACAGTAATGTGTTGCGAAGAGTTTGCCGTCAGGCGTGGGATCGGAGAAGGCGATTTCGTCTTTACTTAGATGAGACCCATAGATGAAATTATTCCTGGAGAAAAAGATGAATAGACATTTAAGCCTTAATTGTGAAGAAGAATGCATTATTTATTATTCGAAAAATGTGTAGATTTATAGAAATCTGAAATACTTTATGTTTTTAAGTTTTTTTTTTTTAATCTTACGCTCACAATAATACAGAAAAAAACTTAAAAAAAAAAAAAAATTGATAATATTGAGAAATATTATTACAATTTTACCTTTTCTTTTATTTTAATATATTTTAAAATATAATTTATTCATATGATGGCAAAGCTGATTTTCCATTCTAACATGCTTATTTGGTGCTCATGAAATATTTCTTATTATTATCAATGTTGAAAACAGTTGTGCTGCTTCATATTTTTGTGGAAACCCTAAAAAAAACATTGATTCTGGAAAAAAATTCCACTTAGCTGTTTTCAACCTAATAATAATAATAATAGTAATACATGTTTTTTGAGCAGCAAATTAGAATATCAGAATGATTTCTGAAGGATCATGTGACTGCAGTAACGATGCAAAAAAATTCAGCTTTGAAATCACAGAAATAAATGACATTTTAAAAAACATTCAAATAGAAATCAGTTGTTTTAAATAGTAAAAACATTTCAGACTTTTACTGACTTTTTTTTGCTGTACTTTGCATCAATTAAATGCAGGCTTGGTGAGCAGAAGAGACTTCTTTAAAAAAACATTAAAAATCTTACTCTCCAAAAACTTTTGACTGGTAGTGTAGGTGTATTAAAATGTGTCACATTTATAAGTAGTTGTGATTTAATGCATTTTAACTACCATCATTTACACATTACAACACATTAAAACTGTGTTTACAATTATTCATAAAAACATCCTTCACTTTACCTGAGGCACTCAATCATGCGTGAGGCGATGCCTTTCCGTCTCATCATGCTGAACACCCAAATACGACTGATGCCACAGAGCGCTGGCTCAGGTACGGTAGAGCAGCACCAGGCCCTCTGACGCTCGTACATGACCTTCTCTCCTTCTGAACCCTCTGGCACGGACTCCTCTATAACCCTGTATCCCTGTACACAGCAAACCAAAACAAACCCATCAGATGTAGAATAGACTAAGATGAACACTACACAAAAACGCAGCACCTTACAGTGACTTCACTTAGTTGTTAAAAGGCCAAATGGAATATGAATGTTTGTCACATTTTTTCTTCTAAATGAAAACCAGTGGAATTCTGATAATGGGTTAAAGCAAAATCTAAAATTTTATACATATATATATGAATGAGCTTAGAGTACTGCACTAGTATAGCTTAAAATAAGGTGAAATGCAAGATATACACCTATAAACACATGCTCAGCTGACCTCTTGTATGTGCTCGGCGATAAGACAGCCTGCGACTTTCTTATCATTTGAAATGAAGAGGAAGGTTTTGGTCTGTGACGGGACTTTGGTTTCCACTTGCTGGAAGCCCAAGTCATTGTCCACCATTTCTCTGATCTCCTCAACCTCAAATCAAACAGGACAGATATTAGAAACAGACATTACACAGGGCTAGTGAACGAAAGTATATGAGGAAGAGACAAGTACCTTTTTCAGTGCGTACTTAGGATCATCAGGGAGAACAAGAATAATCTTGCCGTCAGGATACTCTCCCAGGATTCTCTCTTTTTTCCAGCCCTGGAACGGATATTACAATAATGATTTTGAGACATGGGTATGTAGTTCTTTTAAGATTGTAACCCCCTCTATTAATTATAATGAGTTTATGTGAGGACAACAATTTTGAAAAAAATTCCACATTAATATTTAACATACAGTAGAAGTCAAAAGTTTAAAATGTTAATTATTTTTCCAAAATAAGAGGGATCATACAAAATGCATGTTAGTTTTTATTTACTACTGACCGGAATAAGACATTTCAAATAAAAGACATTTACATATAGTCCACAAGAGAAAATAACGGTTGAATTTATAAAAATAACCCCGTTCAAAAGTTTACATTTGATTCTTAATAGTTTGTTGTTACCTGAATGATCCACAGCTGTGTTTTTTTGTTTAGTAAAAGGTGTTCATGAGTCCCTTATTTGTCATGAACAGTTAAACTGCCCACTTTTCTTCAGAAAAATCCTTCAGGTTCACAAATTCTTTGGTTTTTCAGCATTTTTGTGTATTTGAACTCTTTCCAACAATGACTGTTTGATTTTGAGATCCATCTTTTCACATTGAGGACAGCTCAGAAACTCATATGCAACTATTACAGAAGGTTCAACCGCTCACTGATGCTCCAAAAGGAAAAATTATGCATTAAGATCCGAAGGGGTGAAAACTTTTGGAATTTGAATATCAGGGTATTCAATTTTATTTAATATCAATTTAACTTATTTTGTCTTCTGGGGAACATGCAAATATCTTCTGTAGCTTCTGAAGGGCAGTACTAAATTGAAAAAAATATGATATTTAGGCAAAATAAGAAAAATTGACACATTTTCATTCTGTCCAAAAGTTTTCACCCTCCGTTTCTTAATGCAGTGTTTTCCTTCTGGAGCATCATGAACCTTCTGTAATAGTTGCATATGAGTCCCTCAGTTGTCCTCAGTGTGAAAAGATGAATCTCAAAATCATACAGTCATTGTTGAAAAGGGTTCAAATATCTTATTTAGTACTAAATAAAAAAAAATAGCATGCGTTTTGTATGATCCCTCTTATTTTGGTAAAACAATTAACATTTTGCAGATTTTGCAAGGTGTATGTACACTTTCAAATCAATTGTATATCCACCTTAAATTTTAACATACTTCCGGTTCATTAGCCACTATAGGGAAATAACGAGAAGAATAACAACATGCAGTAAACGGTAAAACTGTTTGCACTACAAACCAGTGTGTTCATATTTAAGATAATACATTAAAATAATATGGTAAGACACACCAATTTGCAAAATCAAGCAGCAAAACGAGCTGTTTTGTACATCTAAATATAGCTGGATGCAGATGAGACCGGAAACCAGACCCATAAAATTTACAATTGGCCGTGCTTGCTCTTACGGGAAAAATAAGGTGGATATATATACACACTGATCTTTTAAGAATACATTAAAGCAATACAACCACTCAAGGCTGTGCTTACTCCTGACAGATGAGACTGAAGCAACATCTTTATGATATTGTAAGTAACTTTGAAATCACATAAAAATAATAAAGTTAATAAGATGCAACAGTTTCTCTCTTGACTCACCACGTATCTGACAGCGCTGATGAACTGGTTGTGGAAGAGGAGGTGTTGGGATTCGTCCTCTGGGCTGGTAGGAGAGTACAGCATCCCACACACGTTACACGTCACCGCACCAAACGCCTTCTGACCAGCATCCTGCAAAGCACAAACACAACCTTCACTAAATCCTGACGTTTTTATTCTAGGTTTAAATGTTTATTCCAAAATAACGTAAAGTTGTAACATAGTATTTGTATATTTAACACAGAGTCTGTAAGTTAAAATATGAAAAAGAAAGAAATACAAGGAAATTATGATGATTTGATCCAAATGAGGATGGGAATAAATTAACCCAAACAAATACACAACGTTTGTTAGGATATATCTGTCTTACAGTGCTGGACTGTGCTGCTGTACTAGTAGGTTTGGGACTGGTTTTGACCTCTTTCTTCTGTTCTGCTCCAGGTTCAACACTAGAATTTGCCCTGAAATAACAACAGATTGTTTTAAGTTGCAGACATTCAACAGCTTTTCTATAAAATGACTAATTGACTAGAGAACAAAATAGACTCTTTTGATAATATCATTTTAACAACACATTATAAGTGGGTAATTTCAGCTCTAGCAACAACAAACAAAATAGCAAAAATGATGACCTTCTCAAAAAATTGTCCTGAACAAAATAATAGTTGTGTCAGTGTTGCCCAAAACAGAGTAATGTTCTAATACACAGATCAACATTTATTTTCAGGCAAATAAAACCAAATACACTTCAACAGGACACTGTGCTTTTTTTATAGACCTAAAGCAACTTTATACTTTTCAAATCTTTAGTAAAGTCCTTTGAATTACCTGTCGCTATTTTCTGTTTGCGTCTTTTGTGCAGGTTCTTGTTGGGGAGAGGGTTTCAGCTTATTATCTGTGAACACATGCATCACAAGCTAGTTGGATTTTTTTTTTTAAATGAACAAATATGCATTATTACACATACTGTCAAAGTGAAATTTGTTTAGCATGTGTTTAACACTTTAACACATTTATTATCTGGTTATGATAAGATCCCTAAGTGCTGAGTATGAAACTAGCACTGCAAGACGGACAGAAATCAGGCGTGTTTGACTCAAAACTAAACAAATCAATACAACGTCTACCTGCAGTAGTGGTGACACATGGCTTCCTCTCCACTGCTGGTTTGGGCTGCACTTTACCCGATGAAGGGGACTGGTCTGCTTTGACCTGTGAACATGACACATTTTAAACAACTGTAGTGCTTATTTAGATTGTTAGCATGAAGATACTTCATAAAAACAAAATCTTTTTAATATTATAAATTGTAAGCCTACTTGCAAAAGCAAAAACAACCTGCAGAATTTGACGTTTTGAATTGGATGCAAATTATTTGATGAAGTTTAATATTCAGGAATAAGGCTCTGTTGCAATCACCACTTTACAATTTAAACTACCATTCAAAAGTCCGGGGTTGCGCAAGATCTTTTTTTATTTTATTTTGAGGTTTCTTAGGCTCACCAAAACTGCATTCTTTTGATCAAAATACAGTAATTATTGTGAGATATTATTACAATTTAAAATAATTGTTACATTTTTTAAAATATAATTTATTCCTGTGACGCAAAGCTGAATTTCAGCATCATTACACTTGTCTTCAGTGTCACATGACCTTCCAGAAATCATTCTAACATGCTGATTTGCTGCTCAAGAAACATTTCTGATTATTTACATTTTTACAGAAACACATTTTTATCAGGATTCTTTAATGAATAGAAAGTTCAAAAGATCAGGAATTATTTGAAATAGTTTTTTTTATTACATTTCTTTCATTAAAAAAAAAAAAAAAATTTATTTTAGGAAAAAAAATCTTACTGACCCAAAATGTTTTTAATGTTTTGACCAATGTAAGGTACACTACCAGTTGAAAGTTTCTGAACAGCAAAATTTTGTTTTTTTTATTAAAGAAGTCTCTTTCGCCTGCATTTATTTGATCCAAAGTACAGCAAAACAGTAACATTCTATTTAAATATATTTTGAAATGTAATTCATTCCTGTGATTTCAAATCTGAATTTTTAGCATCATTACTGTCACATGATCATTCAGAGATCATTCTAATATGCTGATTTGCTGCTCAAAAACATTTATTATTATTTTTACCATTATTATGTTGAACACAGCTTAGTAGAATTTTTTTTCAGGTTTCTTCAATGAATAGAAAGTTCAGAAGAACAGCATTTATCTGAAAAAAAAATCTTTTGTAACATTATAAATGTTTTTATCATCACTTTTGATCAATTTAAAGCATCCTTGCTAAATTAAAGTATTAATTTCTACAATTTCTTTCCAAAAAAAAAGTCTCCAAAGCTTTTGAATGGTATAGTGTATATTGTTACAAAAGCTTGAATTTCAGATAATTGCTGGTCTTTGGATCTTTCTATTCATCAAAGTATCCTGAAAAAATGTAATTAACTCTTTTAAATATTGACAATAATAAGAAGAATAATAAAAAAAAATGATTCTTGAAAAAAATCAAATCAGAAGGGTCATGCGATGCTGAAGACCGGAGTAACGATGCTGAAAATGTAGCTTTGATCACAGGAATAAATTTAATTTTTGAAATATATTCAAATAGAAAGCAGTTATTTTAAATTTTAAAACTAATTTACAATATTACTGCTTTTGCTGTATTTTGGATCAAATAAATGCATGCTTGGTGAGCAGAAGAAAAGCATTAAAAAAACCTACTGTTCAAAAACTTTTGACTGGTAGTGTATTTTAAATATGTTTCTTAAATGCATCATAAATGCTTCATAGTGCATTATAATACACATTCTAATGCTTTGTATTTTTCAGAAATAATTGCATTAAAATGTGCTTGACCTCATTTTTGGGTGTTGCTGGTTTGGCCGTCTCCTCTTCAAGACCATCCAGTTCAAAGTCATCCGGTGAATACTTGCGTCTGGGAGTGTACGGTTTATACTCCACCACCGGTTTGGGTTTGGGGCTGGTGATTCCATTAGGCATGGGTGGCGCCTGAGCCGGAAGGGCTCGTCTGGGTTCATTCGAGCCCACTTTGGGCACGCTTTCCGGCACAGGAACCTGCGCAGGTGTGGTGGCCGGGCTGGGCGAGACCGAAGGAGCATCCGTCTCCTTGGGAGACCCAGCCTGACTCGCCTGATCCGACTTTAACTTCTTAACACGGGTCCAAGTCAACTTATCCCGCTGAAGCTCAACCTGCCTCAGCCTCTGAAAGCGGGATAGCTTCTTCTTCTCCTGGGTTTTGAGTGGCAAAGACACCTGGCTGAGGAAAAAACGCTTTTTCGGCGTACAATCCTCATGTTTTGAATCATCAGCCTCAGAGCTAGGAGTTTCAGGGGGAGTGGGGTTTTCAGACACCTCTTTTTCAGTCTCGCAAACCTCCTTAGAGTCACTCGCCTCGTTTTGTTGCTCAACACTTGTCTCGTCTGAAGTTCCAGGAGCATCGGATGCAATATCATCTGCGATTTCCTCACAGAGAGCGAGGAGGTTGAGCTGTCGAGGTGGAGGTTTCTTGGCGGCAGCCGCTCTTTCTTCAGCCAAAGCCGCAAGACGTGCCTTCGTCCGAGCTTGAGGGTTCATGGCCTGCTTTTTCGGAAGCTCTTGCGAGTCCGTCGCGCTTTCTTGAGGCAAAGAGGGTGAAGAAGTCACCTCCTTACATGTCACAGCTTCACCTGTTTGTTTTTTCACCACGTCCTCCTCCACATCCTCAAAGGTTTCGATCTCCACCACACAGTGTTCAATCTCAATATCGTCATCTAGAAATCCTTCCGAATCTGGAAGAAACACTTTCGCCACGTCGGTGCTTTGTACGCTGTCCGGCAGGGAACACGTGTTTACTACTTCCAACTCATCCATGTCAGAAATGTCTTTACCAGCAAACGAGTGTTTCGTAATGCTGGTTTCTTGGATGACTTTAAAAAGAGCCTCTAAAGGTGGAGGAGATTTGCTCATCACATCTACTTTTGCATCCACACTCACTGTGATTTTCTCAATCGGGTCTGTCGGAAGCTCTTTAAGCTCTTCTATTTTGCTCGCTCGCGGTTCGTGAAGCGACTGCAGGTCGCTTATATTAGCCACGTGGATTTTGTCAGGTTTGGGTAACGTGATCTCCTCGCTTTGAAAGTCAAGCGACCGTCCGTAATTGTGCTCTATCTGCACAGGAAACAAAGCTGCGACTGTTTTAACCGTTTCAGAGATGGTTGGCTTTTCCTTCTTTATTCTTGAAACATATTTCTTGTTTCCTTTTTTCAAAACAGACATATTTTGAGACGGTTTATCACCAGAGGCTTTCGTCTTCCCCTCGTCTTTCCGCCGCCTTCCTCTCGTGCCTTTCTTTTGTGGAGTTTTCAAGCGAGACGATCGTCGAACAGGTTTTCCGTTTTCTTCCCTCGGCTGTGCTTGTTGTTTCTGCTTAGACGACTGAGTTTCCATCGCTTTGTTTTTTGGAGGTCTTCCTCTCAAAGACTTCTTGGGCATCTGAGGTTTATCTGACTCCACGAGACTCTGATCCATCTTTGTTTTCTTAACTTCAGGTTCAGAAGAAGACATCTTTCGTTTCTGCCCAGGCATCCTGGGAGAGATGACAAAGCTAGTTACATCAATATGTGACTAAGCATGCACAGAGGTAAACAAATCTTTGTGTAAAATCTATATAAGTAGCATTAAATATTAACACAATACCACATACAGAAAATAAACAGCTGTCATCCATCATAACGGATTTCTAAAGTGACAGCTGAGGCAATTCAATAACATTTAACTTAGATTAAACGCTTCTACAATCTGTAAACACTCTTACAATTATCTCAATTCGTAGTTATTAAAATAACACAACACAAATCATATAATCTTCCTTTTTTAACTGCACATCTACATGTCAACAGCTCAAATCAGTGTCTCTGCTTCCCCAAAGATGAGATGTATGAAGTAAACATGAGTCGTTTATTCTAATTTCCAGTTTATAATAACATGCTATTATGATTTGAAGAGTATATAAAAAGCGTTAAATAAATTAATGACATTTTTCAGGTGTCTCTTCAGTCTGACGTCGAGAAGAAAGTTAGCAGAGCTGGCTAACTCCGTTAGCTGTCTCCTTATAAAGCCAACGACATTCACTACTGTCGATTATATATTACAAATAAGTAAATAAGACTTACATGTAACTACTGAGACTGGTAGGAAAAAAACCGACAGTGATAAAGCACAGTGCCGAACTTACCTATCTTTTCCTGTTTCTAAACAACAGCTGTTTTCCGCTGTGTGGAGCAAAGTTTAGCCTCACTTCCGGTGCTGAGTCTTCTTCGGCGAATCCAGCGAAGTTTTCGTATGATTGAACGACACCTACCGACACCTAGACGATAGAAAGAAAAATAATTTCACTGTTTTCCAACGAAGTAGAAAATTCTTGCTGCTCTTTAATGTATTGATTATACTTATGATATATATGAAATATTAAAATGTATATTATGTCAAATTATTATGATGTTTTAAAGTAAATTTTATATAAATAATATATGTAGTTATAATATATTATATATAATATTATAAATTGCTGTGTGTGTGTGTGTGTGATATAACGTATGCATTATTTTTCTAATGATATAATGTATTTTTTTTATATTAAATATTTGAATTTAAATTATTTCAATATTAAAATTTTTATTCAATTATATATATGGTTATATATTAGAAATAGTATATTACATATTATAAATAATATAATATTATAAATTGCTATGTGTGTGTATAAAATACTAAATTAAATATGAAAATTTATATTATGTTAAATTATTATCAGTATTGTCATTCTATTCTATTCATTCTAGTCATCTATCATACTATTAAATTAAACAATATTACATTTTATTACATATTTTAATGTATATATAAAAATGTATATAAATAATATATATAGTTATAATATGTTATAACTACTATATATATATATATAATATTATAATTTGCTATATGTGTGTGTGATATAATGTATGCATAATTTATTTAAATTTATATTTGATTATATATATATATATATAGTTATATAAGTAATATATTATATATAATATTTAAAATTGCTATGTGTGTATAAAATACTAAATTAAATATTAAAATGTATATTATGTTAAATTATTATTATTAATGATAATTATAATAATATTAAATTAATATTAAATTTAATGATATAATGTATCTTTATAAAATATTTAAATGTAAAATATTTCAATATTAAAAATGTATATTTGATTATGTATATATTCACAAATGTAAATATTAAAATGCATATTATGTTAAATTATTAGTTTTAACACACACACACACACATATATATATATATAAATAATAAATATAAATAATATATAGTTATAATATATTATACATAATATAAATTACTACATATTTGTGTGTGTGTGTGTGTGTGATATAATATATGCATAATTTTTTAAATAAAATATTAATTTTTAAATTTATATTTAATTACATAAATATTTATACATGTAAATATTAAAAATGTATAAAATGTTGAAATTATTATTGTTTTAACTCTTTATTATTTTAATATAGCCTAAATGATATAATTTTACATATATTTTCTAATCATATAATATATTTTTTAATTTTATAAAAGATTAGATTAGATTTTTTACACATAGTGCAATTCTTTTAGTACATTATACATTATACAAGTGCGATCTTTATATATAGTGTATCTATTTTTTTTTTTCTCAATGCAGTTTTATCTATGGTTTTGGCCACTGGATGTCAGTAACGCTCTTCTGATTGGCCGCAGCTGAACTCCCAGAATCCTCCGCGAGGCGCGGAATCCGAATGTTTACATTTACACAATTTCCCGGAGTTCTGAAACGCGTGTTTCTATTTATAATATACTTGTCTTGTTTCATTCTTATGTTTAGTTACACGTAGCGCATGATGTCGTTCAGTAAACAGCCAAAAGAAATATATTAGTCGATCAGCTGTGTGAAATAGCGTTTATGTCGAATTACTTTGGTTGTCACTTGTGTGTGGAAGTCAACGGACTGAAGGAGTCTGACAGACCGATTGAGGATGAGTGTTTCAGATCTGAGCGCTCACAGTCCTGCTTCCAACACATCTGCAGACTCCAGAGAGAAACTCCAGGATCTGCTGAATGCTGTGAGAGAGGTTCATGACACTGCACTGCAAGGTATAATATAATATAATATAATGTAATATTTCTCTTTCTCTGTACAAGTGAAACTGTAGATTCTGGATCTGTTCAAATGATATTTGCTGTTAAAAATATTTTTCATTATCTTATTAATGCTTTAGATTAAAAAAAGACTAGATATTTAGATCAGATGTAATTAAATATTTTAAAAAATGCATTTTTTAAAATAAATAATTATATATATATATATATATATATATATTAATAAGGATAAATTCTGATATAAATTCTCATATATATGTATGTATGTATATATGTATGTATGTATATATATATATATATATATATATATATATATATATATATATATATTAATAAGGATAAATAAAATCGAGTACAGTACAGTAAATATTTATTTATAATGTGCACGGAACCCTATAAAATACATTTTATTTTTGCCCAAATTCTGTTTTTTTTTTTTTTTTTTAACATGGAACTCTATTTTTTTAATCAATTGAATTTATAGCAATATGGGATGTTTTTTGCTTTTGCACTGACATAAATTTTTCTGATTTTCAGAATTGCAAGCAAAAATAACTAAACTGAAGAAAGAGCGCTGTCTGTAAGTATCAGATTTACTGTGTAAAAGCATTTAATAAAAAAGTTGCATGAAGATTTTTTAAATCAGTTTGGTTTGATTATTTGTAAATAGACTTATAATTGTTTTTTGAATACTGATGATCATTAAAAAACTTGATGGACTTTTTCATGAAGTTTTTCTTCTGGTTCAAGTGTTCTGTAATAAATGTCAAATCTCAGAACATTAATAATTCTGCTTTCCTGTCAGAGATGCTCAGAAACTGGGTGAATTTCACAGCAAAAACCAGCAGTTACGAGAACAACAGAAGATCCTGCAGGAAAAGATCAGAGAGTTAGAGGACAGGTGCTCTGAAAAGGACATATTTTTTTT
Organism: Labeo rohita; assembly: GCF_022985175.1. Lineage (NCBI taxonomy): Eukaryota > Metazoa > Chordata > Actinopteri > Cypriniformes > Cyprinidae > Labeo > Labeo rohita. Next base: position 4,627,306 of record NC_066892.1, on the reverse strand, counting down.
TTTTTTACCTCTTTGGCATCTTTTTTTTCTAATATTATCTTAAGTTGCTGTTTTGATTGTCTCTGTATTTAGGGTGCGTTCTGGACCATGTGATCGTTGCTCTGTGACAGAGAAGCAGATTAAAAAGACAAACTCTGAGCTTGAGGATACTAATCAGAAAAATCTGTCAGTCATCTCTGAGCTTGGTGAGGATTATTTATTCATGTTGTATTATTATTATGTATTGCATTGTGTCTCATCTGTGAGGCAATATCTACCACTCTGTTAGTATCAACTCATAAATCTGCTGTAAATGTGTGTTGGTGAGTTTAGAGGCAGAGAGGAAGACTCTTAAAGATGAAAACAGGAAACTGAGTCTTGAGCTGGAGCGATTTCGAAGGTCAAGGTGAGTCTTAAAGTCAAATGAAACGTGACAAAATGCCTCCACGCGTCTGTAGAGATCTGTAATGATGAAGTACATCATATGAGTTTGTGTTTTAAGTGGATATCTCTGTATATGTGTCTAGTTCTCCACAGAATGTGTCTTCAGAGACAGAGGAGGGGATGATCCCAGACTCTCCTCACCGTCCACTGTCCTTACCTGTTGCCAGCAAGATGAAACGACGGAAAGAGCAGAACCACGTCCGCTATGCTGAGACACCTCTGTCATTCTCATATCCTGGTAAGACACTTAAAGTGAAGGAAGAAGGTCCATTGGTGTTCACCTCTGGCCTTTATTCATTTTTTAAGGACAATGATTTGAGAGTATTGAGTTGTAATTAGACATATAATTTTATTTATATATATATATATATATATATATATATATTTTTTTTTTTTTTTTGTAAAGAAGTCTCTTCTGCTCAACAAGCCTGCATTTTTTTTTTGATCCAAAGTACAGCAAAAGCAGTCAAATATTTGAAATATTTTTATTATTTAAAATAACTGTTCTGAATTTGAATATATTTTAAAATGTAATTTATTCTTGTGATCAAAGCTACATTTTTTTTCAGCATCATTACTCCAGTCTTCAGTGTCACATGATCCTTCAGAAATCATTCTAATATGCTGATTTTCTGTTCAAGAAACATTTATTATTATTATTATTATCAATATTTAAAACAGTACATTTTATCAGGATTCTATGATGAATAGAAAGATCCAAAGATCAGCATTTATATGAAATAAAAGCTTTTGTAACATTATACACTGTACCATTCAAAAGCTTGGAGTCAGTATAATTATTTATTTATTTATTTTGTGGAAAAGAAATTAATACTTTTATTTAGCAAGGATGCTTTAAACTGATCAAAAGTGATGATAAATACATTTATAATGTTACAAAAGATTTCTATTTCAGATAAATGCTGGATAAATTTCCTGAAAAAAATTCTACTCAGCTGTTTTCAACATAATAATAATAATAATAATAATAAATGTTTTTCGAGCAGCAAATCAGAATATCATTATTTCTAAAGTAATGATGCTAAAAATTCAGCTTTGAAATCACAGGAATAAATTACATTTTAAAATACATTAAATAGAAAACAGTTATTTTAAATAGTAAAAATATTTCAAAATTTTACTGTTTCTGCTGTGCTTTAGACCAAATAAATACGGGCTTGGTGAGCACAGAAGACTTATTTAAAAAACATTAAAAATCCTACTGTTCAAAACATTTGACTGGAAATATATGTATATAATTGTATATATTTAGTTATTAAATTTTTAATATATACAAATATGTATGCATTCATTTAGTTTTTTTTTATATTAATATATATATTTGTTTTGATTTATTTGTAATAATTTACAGAACCCAAGCGAGGAGAGCCGTCTGTGCCCTTCAGCTGTAATGGCAAAAGCGTGCTGGTTGCTGAGACTTGTGAAATGGATGTGACTTGTATTGCAGGTATCATGAGCTGATCTTCATCTATAATTTATGTTAATACAAAAATCTCATGTATAATCAATATGATTACAGTCAGTGTTTAAAAGTATTTTGCTTAAAACAAATTTAAATTTAAGTTTTTAGAATTGTATTCAAATTCTCTTTTGAAGCAATATGTTTTAGATGATGTTCTTTGTAAGGATAACATGAATGTGATGTTTATTTTAGAGCCTCAAACAAGGAAACATTTCAGGGCTGTGGTTCCTGAGACCTGCCGTATGGACGTCTGTCCCGAACAGGTTCTGCCTTATTTTTATCTTTAACATCTCCACTCATGTATTATATCTTAAATTGCCTTTTTAGATTTTATTTCAGCTGTGCATTTTGAAGACAATCTTGAAAATGCTTAGTTATATACAAAAAAACAGTATGTTCACACTGCCAGTGTTTATAAATGCGTGTTTACATGTCAAATGTGTTTCCCCTCCAGTCTGATGATGATGATGATGATGATCACACTTCGTCACACACTGAACGAAGCCAACAATCCGAGTCACATGACTGCATAAACATGTAAAAAGAAACTTTTAAATCCTAACAAACTTTCTTTTGATTATCTGGAACAAATACTTCATATTAGTAGCTGTTGTTTCTTTTTATATCTATCTATTCCAGTGTCACTGCAGTCCAAAATGACGAGTCGCCGTCTGTTTTACGTTGCAATCCTGTGGATTCTCGAGAGCAGCAGAAGTCACCGTCCACAAAAGACTTTCCATGCACACCTTCAAACATTTCAGTGCCAGTTAGAGGGAAGAGAAAACATACGGATGGCAGAAAAAAGAGAGATTTCTGATTCCAGCTTGGATGATCCTGATGAAACCGAAATCAAGTGGATGATGTTTGCTTCCACTCCAGCTAATGATCGTATAGAGAGCAAGAATCAGGAATCAACGGTTAGACACAATCAGACAGAAACAAAACAGGTTATCACCTGATTTAGCCATTTTCAAACAGTTTTACTTAAAAATGTGAATTAAACACACTTGAGTTAGTTTTAACTATTTTATGTTTATAGGATTCAAAGAAGAGGAAATGTTTGGACAAGCACACGCCTCGCAAAGGTTCTCTTCAGAACCAAAACATGCCTTTTCCATACGGTAATGCGGATCTATTACGAACAGTTTCCCTTAATAGTTTACTGATAATCTTAGGTAGTTCAGGATGAAAGTTTTTAATGATGTTTTATGATTGTTTGGTCTTTATTTGACACAGATCAGAGCTGGAGTGTTGATCCAGGAGCTGATCTGGATCAGTATGATACGGAAAGCTCTCCTCAACCAGAGGTATATATTTATAAATTGCAATAAATGCAATAAATTGATAAATCAGTTATTTTGAACTTTTTATCCATCAAAGATATCTGAAATAAATGCATCACAGTTTCCACAAAAATATGAAGCAGCACAACTGTGCTCAACATTGATAATAATAAGAAATCTTGAGCAGCAAATCAGCATATTAGAATGATTTCTGAAGGATCATGTGACACTGAAGACTGAAGGAATGATGCTGAAAATTCAGCTTTGCATCAGAAAAATAAATTATATTTTACAATATATTCTAATAGAAAGCACTTATTTTTAATTGTAATAATATTTCAGAATTTTACTGTATCTATTGTAGTTTTGCTCAAATAAATGCCGCCTCGGTGAGCAGAAGAGACTTCTTGTAAACCCATTAAAAAACTGATATTTTGGTTATTTTAGCTGTATGTCACTAAAGATATTAAAAAATATATTTGTAAAAATCTGACATTTTTCCCAAATTCCATTAGGCCAAAGCAGACATAGAAACAATGGACACTGACTGTACATTTGTAAGTCACAGTCTGCTGCTGAGAGGCCAGAAGAGGACAGGACAATCCCAAACCACTGGTATTACATCAATGAACAACTGATTTGATTTGTTTCTTCAAATTCACGTCATCTTAAGACAATATCTACATGTGATTGATCAAAAGGAATTGGACAGAAGGCAAACGACAGCCTTGCCGACATCTTCGATAAGACGGGGTACGGAGAATATGAGTCGTGTCCACAGGAAGAGAGTTTTGATCCTAAACAAGACAGTACATACGAGGAGGAGAGAGAAGAAGATGATGAAGAGGAAGAACAAGTGGCAGCAGGTAGTGTTTTGTTTAATTCTGTCATTTCCAAGACATATGGTAATATTTGTCCTTCATGTTTTACACCATTTTATTGTGATTGTTCAGATGAGTTCCGCCGGCCTGCAGATCCAGAACGAGTGTCGTCTGACGATGATAAATCAAACAGGTGAGTAATATATGATGCTTTTATTGGTAATAAATGTTCTTTTACAATTTCAAGTACAAAATTTTTAACCATTTTTCCTATTTAAAATAAATGTTTTCTATTTTAAAATATTTTAGAATGTAATTTATTCTTGTGATTTCAAAGCTGTATTTTTAGCATCGTTACTCCAGTCACATGATCATTCAGAAATCATTTTAATGTTGTGATTTGATGCTCAAACAAAATTATAATTATTATTATGTTGAAAACAGGTGAGTAGAATTTTTTTAGGTTTCTTTGATGAATAGAAAGTTCAGAAAAAGCATTTATCTGAAATAGAAATCTTTTTTAATATTATACATTACTTTATCATTAAAGCATTATCAATTTAAAGCATCCTTGCTAAATAAAAGTATTAATCCCCCCCATAAAAATTATATTATATTAAAAATGATAAAAGATTATACTGACTCCAAGCTTTTGAATGGTACAGTGTATAATGTTACAAAAGCTTTTTATTTCTGATAAATGCTGATTTTTAGATCTTTCTATTTATTAAAGAAACCTGAAATGTACTGAACTGTTTTAAATATTGATAATAATAATAAATGTTCCCTGAACAGCAAATAAGCATATTAGAATGGTAATACTGGCGTGAAAACTGGAGTGATGATGCTGAAAATGTAGCTTTGATCACAGGAATAAATTACATTTTAAAATATATTCAAATATAAAACAGTTATTTTAAATGGTAAAAAATGTAAAAAAAAATTACTGTTTTTGCTGTACTTTGTATCAAATAAATGCAGGCTTGGTGAGCAAAAGAGACTTTCTTTAAAACCATTAAAAGTCTTTTGACTGTTATTGTTTTTATTTATTTTAATGATTTTTATGAATAAATTATTTTGGGTTTTATTGTTAGTACATCAGGAAAAAGATAAAGTAGCAACTAGTTTTCCTATATACACTACTGTTCAAAAATTTGGGGTCAGTACATTTTTTTTATTGTTTCTTTTTTTTTTTTTTTCCTCAAGAAATTAATACTTTTATTCACCAAGGATGTATTAAGTTAATAATTAAAAGTTTATTAAAAGTTAATAATAAATAATTTACATTGTTATAAAATATTTATATTTTGAATAAACACTGTACTTTTTAAACTTGTTATTCATGAAAGAATCCTGAAAAAAAAAAAAAATACAGATTCCAAAAAATATTTGGCAGCACAACTGTTGATATTATCCAACATTGATCATTCTAATAATAAATCAGCATATTAGAATGATTTCTGAAGGATCATGTGAAACTTAAGACTGGCGTAACAGCTGATAAAAATTCAGCTTTTCATCACAGGAATAAATTCTATTTTAAAGTATGTTAAAATAAAAAACATTATTTTATATTGTAAAAACATTTTGCAATATTACTGTTTTTTTTCTATATTTTTAATCAAATAAATGCAGCCTTGATGAGCATAAGAGACTTCTTTAAAGACTATTACAAGTCTTACTGACCCCAAACTTTTGAACGGTAGTGTGTATATATATATATATTAGGGGTGTGCAAAGCAGCCGGTATTTGTATCTGTATTTGTATTTGTTGAGGGGGGAAAAGTATTTGTATTTGTATTTGTATTCGAGTAAAATTCAAAATAGGCGTAAAAATACAGTTTTTTTGCGTTACACTTCTACACACTTTTTTTGGCTGGTGGAGGACCAAGAGATGGCTCAGCAGCAGCCGCACTCTTTTCTATTTGGTTGTCCAAATCCATGTGAGGTGTTTTAGCTAAGTTAATGAGTGACGGGAAGCTAAGGTTAACTGGGGAGTCGCTCTCTAAACGTGGGGTATTTAAAATTGCTTTTGAATGCGCGCGCGCGTTTTACTTTCGGTTTCGTTTTAACGATGGCGCGAAACTCTCTGCGGTGCTGAGCGTGCATTCTACAATAAAAGACATCAGTTTAACAAAGCAATTTAAAAGTGGTGGGACACAAACGGGATTTTGAAAAGTGTGTCCCCAGTGGAAATTACGCACCTGCGTGAGTGGAGTTATCATTTGATGTGAATGTGCCGCGTTGTACAGTATATTGAGACGGAGGCGCCAGAATTGCATCTGACAGAATGTGCGCTGTAGCACAAAATATAGTACATTTCTTCAAAAGCAGATTGTGGAGACATTTTAATTTTCCACAATCAAAAATCGTCATATCACACACCCCTAATTGCAATGTAGTTTGTGCAAATCTGGAACAGAGGTTGGTTAAGAGAGAAAAAAACGGCCGGTTCCGAGTTTCAGCGGAGCACAGTGTCAGTGACTCATGAGGAAACGCAGCTTTTTGATATAAAGTTTTTCTTGTTCCCGAATACAAATATTTTTTAAGTATTTGTTCGAAATAAGTATTTGTAAAAAACACCCTATTTGTGCCGTTCCGAATACCGTATTCGGGTTCGGCTCCACCCCTAATATATATATATATATATATATATATATGTAAGCTTTAAATGCATATGGTGCTTCAAAATCAACAAAATGAATAAAAATGGTTAAAATAATAAAATTATTAGCTAAAGAAATTATCCATTAAGTATATGTTTAAAGACACTGTATGTTTTGCTTTCTGTTCCAGGAATAGGTCCTTTGCTTGTGTGGAAGTTGTGCGTAAGAAAGACGAAAGGAGAAAACTGAAAGGCCACTATTGTAAAGAGTGTGAAATTGTGAGTCAGTTTATACACTGTATTATGCAATATATCTCCTTTTTCTTAATAATCATAACATCAGTAATTAGAAATGTTGTAATTAACAGCAATCTGTTGTTTTAGTATTACGCAGGCCTTCCAGAGGAAGAGAGGCAGAAAAAAATGGCTTCCTGTTCACGGCATCGCTACCGCTACATCCCACCTTCCACTCCGGAGAACTTTTGGGAAGTGGGTTTCCCGTCGACACAGACCTGTGTGGACAGAGGTACTGCATTATGTCATTTTGTCAAATGGAAGAAAGCAATTTTGAAATCTTGTACTGTTAAGTACTATATAACACTATTAATGCTTTGCTCTCATCAGGCTACATTAAAGAGGACGACCAGCCGGACGTACGGATACGCAGGAGACGACCGTACCTCGCCATGTTCTCACCGAAAGCCAAGTCACAAAAACATAAGCACTGAGTGTATCCATTATAAGTTCAGAAGTCATTTAAAAACCACATTGGAACTAAACTGATGTATATGTAATTCTATCCGCTTCTGTCCTGAATCACAGCTGCTTATTTTAATTACTTTTTACATGTATTTGTGTTATTTTATGAAATGACCTCGATTAATAAACAAACCTCATTTTGTCTAGAGGAAGGGAAGAACATTTTGTACACTTGATTTTCACTGTAATTTGTAAAAATACTTTTATACTGTAATAAAATAATAATAAAGTTGTTGTTAAATACATTTGTACATCTCAGTATATGACTGTGCTAAGTTAGCAAAATACAGTAAGTTTGCTTTTAACAGGATGGAGAAAATGATTTTCCTGACAATAAAACGTGAATCTTTTGTGTATTTACATAAGATTGTCAATTTTTCTATTTAACATAATATGTTCTGAATAATGCATTTTTAGGTCTTTATAGCTTATTGTAATATTAATACTTTTTTTTTATTTTAGTAACATTTTTGTTTAATTGAAGCCTGAAAATACCTAATTAGGTGTTAAAAATGTGCTTGTAAATACGTAATTATGCTATATTATCACATCTTGTATTCAATATTTTTATCAACTTGTTTTCTTTTAATTAACAGAGGTTTTGTATTTCTTTTTGAAATGTATTGTGATCTAAGCTTATGCAGTTTTGGAATATACACTATTTACGCTTTTTTCCCATTCAAAACCAGTGAATGTTCACTGATTTACACTATATGGTATAAAGAAAGCCATGTGTGACTCCTCAAGTGTGCTTCAGTTCAGGAGGGCTGACAGCTGTAGACAGCAGCACTTTCAGTCAGGTTTCTTCTCTTTAGTGTTTTCTTACCTGTTGAAATGGATCGCAGACAGAGGCAGGCGGCTCTGTCTTTCCTCAACAACATCTCGCTGGATGGAACAGCAGTGGAGGTGAATGGGGCTCAACGTCAAGATGAGGATGGCGCCAGATTCACGCTTTCAGCATCTGCTCCAGTCACACGATCACAAACAGCTTCAGGAGAACAGCAGCAGCCCGGGAAAGAGGAGTGTGGAGGTCAGACGGGGAGCGGAGTCAAAACATCTCTTCTGGACACTGAATCCAAAGTCAGCTTCTCCAGAGAGCTTCAGAGGTCTAGCAGTTTTTTTTTTATTATTATTATTTAATTAAAATACTTCCAAATAACATGTTTCAAAAGAATTATTTTGTTTTTTTAAAAAATGTGAGTACTGCAGTGTATTTTTGTTTTCTTACAGTAATTCTTGCACAAGTGTCGTGCGACCCAGAAGCAGCAGACGAGTTCATTTCATCAAAAACATGAGACAACATGATACTCGGAATGGAAGGTACCACATTGAAAAAACGAGCAAAAATATGACAAATATCTATATTTAACAACCAACAGTGTTGGGCATGTTACTTTAAAAAAAGTAATTAGTTATAATTACTAGTTACCTCTCACAAATAACTGAATTAATAACTGAGTTACATCATTAGGCCTATAAAAGTAACCAATTACCAGGAAAAGTAACTATTATGTTATTTAAAAAAAAATAAAAAAATAAGTTCAAATATGTCAAATAACTTGGATGCCCATAATGGGAAATATGTTAAACAAATAAAATTTAAATGCAATGAAATGAATAACATTAATTAAATTAATTTATTTAATACTGGCAGTTATTAAAAGCTGAGGAATTGCAAAGGAACTTCGTTTCTTTGTCAGAAAATTCAGCAAAGAATATCGTTTACATGAAGTGCGTCAATTCTGCGTGGTATGAAAGTGTGTGAGACAAAGCGATGGCTAGTTGTGCGCCTTCACACTAGAGTTTACAGTTTCTCAAATACACTTTTTACGGTTTACGGTTTCTCAAATACACTTATGCTGCACATTCATTTAGATGAACTGAAAAATAAAATGATAATAATATTGAAATAAATGATAGTAACGGGGGATAGTAACGTTGTAACGGGGGAAACAGTGATTTGTTTGATTACTCGTTACTGAAAAAAATAACGCCGTTAGTAACGCCGTTTATTTTTAAAACGCCGTTATTCCCATCACTGATAACCAAATAACCAATAATATAACCAGGCTTATTATAGTTAAATAAAATTATAAGTATACCATAAAAATACATTTTGTTAGTTGAATTAAAATAATGTTAACTGATAAAATATTGAAAAAAAGTTATACTTATTTTATTCCAGCTAGTTGCCAAGGAAATATTTCTCATTTTCATTTACTGTGAATTAAAAATAAAAATAAATAAAAAATACAAAGAAATAAAAAGGTTAAAACGTTAACAAAAAATTAAACCTAAATAAAAAATAAAACCTATAATAGTATTATAATGATACTAAAATAATGCTGGGTCCTATTAATTAACACTGATGCAACCCAACTAAAAATGAGCAACACATTTATTACAATATATTTAGTAATATTTGTTAACATTAGATAATAAAAATACAACTGTTCATAGTCCATGTTAGCTCAGGTCCATGTAATAATATTACAACTTCTATATATAAAAATATATAGATAAATAAATAAATAAAACTATATCTAATATTAAAATGACAGCTGAAATAATTATTAAATATGATCTAAAGCATAACAATCATTTGAGTATAACTGCACTTCTATTCAAAATTATTCTGCAGTATTTATTAAGATCTGCGTCATTGGACTGAAATGACAAATGACACATACAGCAGGATTAAGAGGCTCTTCTGAGAGCAGCACATGTCTTTGACAATGTTTCTACACAAACACTCTAGATAAAAACTAGATAGACTAATTTAGATTTAACTGTGCTCAATGGGAAGTTTAAATGGTGATAAAAGAAAAAATGCATTCATGAAATGGTGTCAGTCTTAAAAATATAATAAACTGTGTCTAACGTTTATGTTCTTGTAGGATAGTTTTAATCAGTGCTAGAAGAGCTCTATACGGGATGTTTTCTGTCCTGCCCTATCGAGACTTCAGTCAGATCAAGTGAGTCCTGCTCTGTCTACTTTAGATTTTGAATATAGACCTATAGATCTCACACTCATCTGTTGTCTACAGTGAGCAAAGGTTAGACTGCGGCCATCAGAAGAGCTTCAGTGGAGCGACTGGAGACACAGTGATTGGTGTTGATGCTGTTGAACCTGGAGCCAAGGGTAAGGTGAGTATGACGTATTTGATCTATTCTAATATGTAATATCTATAATGTAATATTGAGGTTTCATAACCAATATTTTGTTTCTGAACCATCAGACAGTGTCGTACACAAATCTTCTGTCTCACACTAATGCCTTGAGTGGCAGCAGTGGCAGTGATGATGTTTTCAAGCAGCATTCTGGGTCACAGTGTGTTTTGAGTCCAGTATGTAACATCCTCATTCAGACGGCCATAAAGAAAGGTCAGTGAGGAAGAGCTACATGTTCACATTTCAGATTTACCAGACTGTCTTGTTATGAGTGAATATTTATTGATTTAGTGTTTTTGAATTAATTTCAATTTAGGATAAAAAAGAATTTACAAGATTTTACAAAGATGTTTTAAATTCTAAAATTATTTGACAATTATAAAAGCAGTTCATAAATTAAAAATGAGTAGATTTAAGTAAAACTAAGCAACACATTAATTTACATTTTTATGTCCTGGATTTTTTTTTTCTTTTTAATTTTTTTTTTTTTTTTACATTTATTATTTACTTGTTTCTCAATTGTTAAAAAATAATAATAATACTTATAAATAAGACTTATAAATAATACTAAGCTGCATGTCAATTTAGGATGGAAAAATTTCCCTTTAAAATTATATTTTTTTCTGTCTAAGAATATTTTTTCTGTCTTTTGAAATTGTTATTATTTCCCTGTATTCATAAATTTTTTGTTTGTATTTTATTTATTTATTTTATTGGTCCTGGATTTTTTTCTCTTTCTTTCAACACACACTTATTTATTTATTTATTTATTATTTTTGAATGACATTTCAATTTAGGATAAAAATAATTGACCAGTTTTGTTCTAAAATTATTTGACAATTGTACAAGCTGTTAATAAATAAAAAAATGAATAGATTTATAAGTAAAACTAAGCTGTGATTTAAATGTATTTATTTATTTATTTATTTATTTCTGTCCTGGATTTTTTTTCTTTAAATTTTTTTAAACACTTCCAGAATTCTCATATTTATTTATTATTTTTTTATTTATACTTATTTACTTACTTTTTTGTCAACTGTTAAAGAGATTAAAAAATTAAAGTTAAAAAATTATATATTTATAAATAATACTAAGCTCTCTACATCAATTTAGATTCTTTTTTTCCTGTCCAAGAATATTTGTTCTCTTTTAATCTTTTTAAAATTATTATTATTTCCAGCATTCCCTGTATTCATTCATTCATTCATTTTTTTGTTTGTTTTTATTTATTTTTTGGTCCTGGATTTTTTTTCCTCTTTTGACACACACCCACACCCACATATATATATATATACCTTACATATAGTGTTGTTTAAAATATATATATATATATATATATATTTTAATATACAGGTTTCAAAGGGAAAAACATTGATGACTATGACCCGAATCTCCTGGATGATCCACAGTGGCCTTGTGGGAAACATAAACGAGTGCTTGTCTTTCCATCTTATATGGTGAGTACAAAATCAGTTGATGCATTTGAAGCTTATCATTTGTTATTATTATTATTGCAACATTTTACGATCATTTCACATTTGCCTAAGTGAATATACTAATGCTGCTTATGAGGGAAGAACTGGATCATTGCAATAAAAAAAGTTCACGAAAATGATCTTTGCCTCAAAAACTCTCTTCTGCACCTCACGGATGTAATGCAGCATTTAAAACTGTTCAAATTTTTTAGCATTTTGCTTCCTAGAGATGTGTTGATTTTTTCAGACAACGGTCATTGAATATGTCAAACCGTCCGACCTGAAGAAAGACATGAATGAAACATTCAGCGAAAAGTTTCCACATGTTCAACTGACCCTCAGCAAAATCAGAAGGTACCAGCTTCCAGTTACACAGTTTAAAAATGTTAACATCTAATTGCATTTGTTAATTTATTATACTGTGACATTCTCAAGTCTGAAAAGAGAGATCCGTAAACTGGCCCAGGAGGATTGTGGGTACGAAGAACCGACGATTGCAATGGCGTACGTTTATTTTGAAAAGCTTGCCCTGCATGGTAAACTCGACAAGCAGAATCGTAAACTCTGCGCCGGAGCTTGCATCCTTCTCGCCGCCAAAATAAGCAACGACCTCAAGAGGCCAGAGGTCAAACACCTCATAGATGTAAGTAATAGCTCTATTAATATCTTCTCCCTGATTTCAAATTCAATAATATCTTAATCAATTCTCACTCAGAGACTGGAGGAGCGACTGCGGCTGAATCGGAGGGAACTGTTATCGCTGGAGTTTCCGGTGCTGGTGGCGCTCGAGTTTAAACTGCATCTTCCACAGCGCGAGATCTTACCGCATTACAGACGCCTCTGTCAGACCACCTAAAACCAGACCAGACTAGTTCCTCAAAACCCGTACCAACATTACTGGTTTTCAGTATTTAGATGTAACATTAGGGCTGCAACGATTCCTCGATGGCTTTCATATATATATACACTATTACTCGTCAGAATTTTCAACAGATTACTCTATTACCAAAATAATAGTTTGTGACAGCCCTATTTAGATGCACTGTTTGTTTTGCAAGCTACACACCAAGATTAAATAAAGGTATGTAATATTGCTTCTGTGTTCTGTGATTTGATTTTTTTTTCAGCATAAAAATAAGAAAACACAGAGATGGTCAATGAAATTCTTTTATTTAGTATTGCAAAAACTGGCTTAAAATACTAAAAGGTATTTTATAATAGAACATAATACATGGGTCAATTTCATAATAGAAGCTTTAGAAATACAGTATAATACAATGTTGCTCCAAAATACAGTAAATGTCAATCATTTTAAACTTTCTGAACATTTTGGGAGTTCTTTCTATATTTGAAAACCCCAGATACCCTTAAAAATATTATAACCGTCAACCAACCTGCAATAATTATAATGTTAACATGGACAACAAATATATTTGACTAATAACACTAACATGTTTATGGTGACTGCCATTATGTCAAAAATCATCTACAGGGGGTTTATGTATTGGTGTTTTCCCATTGTATCTAAATGCTTCTCGTACAGAGTGCTGATGTAAGGTGTGACAGTATTCAGGATATGATCCAGGACTCTTAAAAGCAAACACTGCAGGACAGTGATGTGCAAAGGTCAAATACTAATAGCAAATACAAATGTTGCTGGTGAAAAATGTGTAATAAGTGCAAAACAAAGATCTACATCAAGTGACTAGAATAAACTGGCCATATTAAAACATAGGACTAAAGGAATTATAGTAAACATCTGTTTTTTTCTGCTATCCCTGGTTTAACAAGTAACTATGGAAGCACGTTTCCACCACAGAATAAGAAATAAAAAAGACAATTTATCCCACAATTCAGACTTTTTTTTTGCAGAGTTTGTATCTCACAATTCTAACTTTTTTCTTGCAATTCCAAAAAGATACAAACTTTCTGACAGAATTTTTCTCAATTTTGAGTTTACATCTCACAATTTTGACAATATTTTTTTATTCTGACCTACATTTAGCAATTTTTTTATTTTAGCCACATAATAAAAAAGGTACACATACACAACCAGTCAGAAGTTTAATGTTTTTAAAAAAAGTCTCTTCTGCTCACCATTTATTTGATCCAAAGTACAGCAAAAACAGTACAATTTTGAAATATTTTTACTATTTAAAACAACTGTTTTCTATTTGAATATATTTTAAAATGTAATTTATTGCTGTGATTTCAAAGCTGAATTTTCAGCATCATTACTCCAGTCTTCAGTGTCACATGATCCTTCAGAAATCATTTTAATATGCTGATTTGCTGTTCAAGAAACATTTTATTTTTATAAAACATTTTTATTTTTATTATTATTACTATTATTATTATCAATATTTAAAACAGTTGAGTACATTTTTTCAGGATTCTTTCATGAATAGAAAGATCCAAAGATCAGCATTTTTAAGGGGGTTGGGGTGCTGTTTTTGCTGTACTTTTAATCAAATAAATGCAGGCTTGGTGAGCAGAAGTGACTTACTGTCCAAAAACGTTTGACTGATAGTGTAAGTGTGACTTTTTAACTCACAATTTAAACTTTTCTTATCAAAATTGCAAGTTTGTACCTGTAACTGCAAGTTAAAATTCAAAATTCAATTCAATTCAATTCAATTCAATTCTCAAAATTTCACAACTTTTTTCTCAAATTTTCAAGTTTTTAACAGAATTGCAAGAAAAAAGTCAGAATTGTGAGATTTTAAAAAAGGTAAAAATAGCAGCAATAGTTTATTTATTTTTTTATCTTGTGGCAGAAACAAGCTTCCATATGTAACTCAAAAAAAAGCAAAAAAAACAAAAACAACAAAAAATAAAAAAAGAGTTTTGGGTGTTGCAAGGTGAAATTAATCTCATTGAGGCAATTCGCTTTGGTCAATTTATAAAACTCCTATAAAGAGCTGAAGTGACTTATTTGGAAAATCTTCAAAGGCACCGGCCTTATTTAACTTATTTAACTCTGTCTGAATACACAAACAAGGCCTCTCCGGCATAGTTCAGGATGATGCTTATGAGAGAAACAAAAACAATACAACATTTAGTTTAATATTTCACTTCATTCTGTAAGTTAATAGATACCTTAGTCTTAAAGGGATAGTTCACCCAAAAATAAAAATTCTGTCATTAATTACTTGTTCCAAACCCGTAAGACTTTCGTTCATTTTCACAACACAAATTAAGATATTTTTGATGACATCCAAGAGCTTTCTGACCCTGCACTAAAGGGGTCATCGGATGCAAACTTCACTTTTTCATGTTGTTTATACATTAATGTGTGTTGGCAGTGTATGTACAAATCTACCCTATAATGATAAAAATCCATGCAGTGTTTTTTAATTAATCTGTAAAAATAATATCTCCTTTTTGAAATCGAGCCGTTCTCAGACCGACAGAGGCCGCTCCCACAATAGTTGATTGACATGGGCATCTTACCTCAGATCAGCTGTAACAGTCCCGTAACTTGATTCTACAATTTCAGAGGGTCAGAAAGCTCTCCGATTTCATCAAAAATATCTGAATTTGTGTTTGATGAGGGTAAGTACTTAATAACAGAATTTTCATTTTTGGGTGAACTATCCCTTTAAAATTTTAGGATGAACTGTTCTGTACTCACCAGCACAAAGTCATGGGGCTGAGCACAGTGTTGAATGTGGAAAGGAAAAGGGAAAGACCTGATGCCAGTATCTGCATGCAAGGAGAGAACAGAGAATCATTGCACTGTTTATATTTACATTTTTATTGCAAGCGATGTGAAACCTGCCTTTTCGCTCTAACAGTTCTGACTGGACACACTAGATAAATAGAGACACTCAACAAAGGATAATTGTGGTTGAAAATATACTTTTCAGAGCTCTGTCTCACCTTGGCCAGGAAGAACCAGATGCCACAGTGCTCCTGAGACAGACTGCCCTTCAATTTCACGGTTGCCAACATCAAACAAAAGCTGAATATGGCACTATGAAATGAAATTTGTAAATGTCCATTAAATCATGCTAGCTTTCATGCATTATGTTTATGATTTCCACTGAATGTTTGTCTCACCTGCCCAAGCAGCCAGTATGGAAACTGTATGTAGTCAGGAGAGGGAAATCTAAGGCACCGGATAGATCACCTAGGACAAGTGCATGTGTAAAAATGATTATTAATATAGAAAATTAAAAGCTGTAGAGAAAAATAGCATGGTAACATAAAATGCATTTTATTACCTGTTGTGTATGCAAGAGAGGCAAGTAACAATGAACTAAAAAAGGAGTGTAAAATTAACTTGGGTTGAAAAATTATATGCAATATACTATATCTCTGAGGGTGCATATATAGGATGACATTAAGTTTACCTGGTCACATAGTTGATGAACTGCTCTTCAAGATCACTGTAATATTAAACATTGTAAAGGACATTTATTATGAGACTTTTTCATATTATGAGCATCTACTTACAATATAAGAAATAACAATACACATACACAACGTCTAAAAGTTTAGGCTCAGTATGTTTTTTTTTAAAGAAATGAATGCTCTGTTTAGTAAAGATGTCAAAAGTGACATTAAAGATTTTTATAAAGTATAAATATTAAGTATACAAAATATCACAATCCACAAAACTGTTTTCCACATTGATAATAATCATAAATGTTTCTTAAGCAGAAAAGCAGCATATTAGAATGATTACTAAAGGATCATGTGACACTAAAGACTGAAGTAATGAAGCTGAAAATTCAGTATTGTGTCACAAAAATAAATTACACGTTACAATATATTCAGACAGAAATTGGTTATTTTACATTGGAATAATATTTCACAATATTATTGATTTTATTGTATTTTTGACTAATTAAAAACAGCCTAAATTCAAAGTCAAACTTTTAAAGGATAATGTATATAAAACATGAAACCACCTCAGGAGGTTTGTCTTTGTGTTCTTCTGGAATACTTTATATGCGCCTAAATTAGAAAAGAGACCAGATTAAAAACACACACAGGTAAAATGCACACTTTCATGTGGCCAAATTTAAAGTTTGTCTCTGAACATTTAATTCTGAGCCCCACAACAAATAAATTCACACTCACCAACACAAAACAGATGGATGGACGCCCATGTGTAGCCACTGGGACCAAACTGACAGATGACAAATATATAACCATAAGAGGACACATGAAATGGGGATTTTTATTGTTAGAGGAAACATAAATATTGATACAGAAAATCAGTGAACTTACCCGTGGATTGTATAACATAAGGCTGGTGGCAGATCCCAGCAACATACACACACTATAAAGAAAATTATTTTATTATTATGTAAATAATATAAATATTAATATAAATATTATTATTAAAAATATCTTTAAGTGTTTTTAATACAATATTTGTTTAAGAATCCCAATTAATATCATTGCAAAAAAAAATTTGTATTTTTTTCTAGTGCAAATATCTAAACATTTTTTGATTCGTGCATTTTTCTGAAAAACGTACCAAAATTAAATGACTTTATGGTTAAAACAAGGGAAAATATCTGCTAATGGAGCAAGAAAAATAATTGTAATTTAAACTTCTTTCTTTAATGATTGACAGCTTAATTTCGTACCCTATTAGCAGACATTTTTTCTTGATTTAAGCATAAAATAAACTTTATTTATTTATTTATTCAACTTAATATACATTTAAACCTTTTTTTTTCAGAAAACAGTGTATATATATACACACACACACACACACACACACACACACATATATTATATATATATATATATATATATATATATATATAAAATGACTATTTCTACTATGAAACAAGATTTTGTTTTTTTTTTCAGTAAAATATCTAGTAAAATACTGAGGACGAAAATCATTTTTAAACATAAAAAGCATTTAAGGGCATAAACTAACTCTTTTCAAGTCATTTTGGACATCAAGTCATCTTGCTGAAAGAAACATACCTCAATAATTTCATCCATGGCGGTTTCTAAATAATGTAAATATAAATAAAATTAGAATGGTGAAATGACTGCCATTGAGATATAATTATGATAGCTGAAATAGTATAAGAATATTATGCAAACAAACTGTTTTTATGGTTTCTAATCCTACTAAATACATTTTTAAGGAAGAAAACATGCAAATAAATAGTTTTTAGTTTATTCCCACAGAATAGCAAGTGAAATCAGACTCACCTCTCTGTGTGTTACAGTTACGATGAAAAAAGCAAAGACTTCGGAGACATTTTGTAACACGAAGAAAAAAGGAATGGGCTAAAAGACAGACATATTTCAACATAAGCAAACACAAGGTTGAACAATCAGTCCAAGCACAGGAAACACACTTAAGTTTTTGGTACTTACCAAAAGTGACAGTGCTTTGGACCCTGCATAAATGTTTCCAATAAACAAGAAGGACCCAGGAAGCTGGGAAAAAGCCGCAGATCTAAATAACAAACATGGCAAGAGTGCATTAATGAACAGATCGTAATAATACATATTAAAATGTATTATGTTTTATATAAATGCATATTTGGTTACCTGGAGAAGCCATTGATTTCAACCAAACCAAGTTTCCATGTAACCAGCAGCAATAGAGCCCCAGTGGAGGTCTGCCAACTGAAGAAAGTCAATTAATGATAACCAAAAATATTGAAATATCATGTAAATGAGAAACTGAACTTCAAACATAAACGAGTGATAAATACTTACCCCTGAAAAATGGTTGGAAATGTAAACTTTAAGATAGACAGGACATACTGTAAAGCAAAAAGCCTGTCAGCATTACTAGAATTTAACAATCAAGGACAAACAGCTACAAAACAACGTTTTTTAGAAAATGCATTATTGTACATGCAATACAAAACCAATAGTAGAAACATACTTATGCACAAGTACAAGTACAAGTACAGTAAGTTAGTTTACCTTATTTGTGAAATAGGATGCTGTGAAAAAGGTGCAGAAAACTAGAGCAAGTATCACTCGAGCAATATTCATTGGATTGGATGCATCAGTAACTTTGGTTGCACAGCTCCTCTAATACTCTTCTTTAATCTTTTGACATCTTATCTGTACTTCCTCTGTTCCTAGGCCACGCCTACTGTGACACGACGCACATTTTTAACCAATAAAAGCCTCAATAAATCAGCTCGTACAGAGCAACAAAAAATTATAATTATATACATACAAAATATATATATTATATAATTATTTATATATTATATAATTATACAATTTATTATAGAAATATATACAAAATATATATACAAAATGATTTTTTAAAACATATTTACGACGATATAAATAAAATAAAATTATTAATATACACTGAATTAAAACAAAAATAAGCAAAACGTATAATATAAACGCATAATGTAATATTTTAATTATAACCATTTATATGCTAAATTAAATAATAATTTTAAGTTTATTTTTAAAGCAATCAATTTCAAAAAAGGATAAAGAAATAAATAATAACAAAAAAAACGCTTTTGTTAAATAATAAACTTTGTAAAATAATAATTTGTAAAATAAATAATTCGCTTTGTAAAATAATAAACTTGATCAGTTTACACATTAATTATATTACAGCTATAATTGTAAAAGAGAACGCTTTGACTGTTTTTGGAGATCCCAGTCACTATAAAATAATTTCTATAACTTCTATTTGTTCGTATTTGACTTTTATTTTGAAAGCCCGTGTCGTGACGTCATAGGGGTTGTCCCACCAACCGTTGTAGGTTGTATCTCACATCTATTTTTATCTGACACATTGTCGGTAACGAATCAACTTGTCGTTTTAAACCTCGTTTTAGCGGTTTTGCTTAAAAATAGTCATACGTACTGTTACATATATAATTCAAGGCGATATTAACGAACCTTGCACGAGTTTTACTCTAGTAATCTACGCGATAAAGTGTTATAAGCGTTTCTTTCTTCGTCTGTCTGAATTTAAACCTTCTGTCAACCAACATGGACCAACTTGAAGTAACTACAAAAGAAACCAAGGTGAGATTTTCTAACAGTTTAATGTCACGTTTATAGCCGAAATATGTGGAAAGAAATACGGAAGTGGTCAAATATGAGTTGGTTTAGAACAAGGCCTGTCAACCATTATACGACAGAAGGGTGAGTAATGAGTCTAAACCTGCTTTACATGTGATGACTCAACTCTAAACTCTGAATGGAGTTACATAGTGATGAACTTTACCCAGTTACAACAATATAAGTTGTTTAATATGGTGGCAAAGTTTATAGGTGAGGTCAACTTCATCATGTGGACTTGAGTCATCATTTTGTAGGGTTAAATGGGTCGAATAATTATTGGAATATTTAAGACCAGTGTTATTTTAGTTTCGTTTTATTATAGCTTATTATAATATTTAGTAAGATTTTGAATTAGCCTGGTTTTTAGTGTTAACTTAAGGTTTTAGACATTTTGTTATGCTTTCGTCATTCTTAGTTTTTCATTAAGATGCATTGTTTAATTTATTTTTTTGTAATTTTTTTTTTTACCTTGTTTTCATTTATTTATAGTCTAGTTTTAGGAATTTTTAATATTTAAATTTAAACCTTTTTGGACTTTCAAACTGCATATATTCATGACAACCCACCAAAATAAAAGTTCGTTTTAACTTGAAATTGTGACAGAAATATATTACTTTTGTACAGTAGAATGTACTTTTCAATGTAATGATAATAAACTTTGTTGATTTAGTAATTTTTCTTCCATGTTTTATTTTTAACAAAAAATCTTTGTTGTCCAGCACTTTGCCAATAAATAAACAATTGTTACATTTTCATAAATTAATGTTTTACTTCATTATCACTGTTTTTGAAATAAATCTTTATTAATAATTAATTAAATGAATGAAACATTTAATTTGGTTCAATTATTAGAAAAAAAAAAAAAAAAAAAAAATATATATATATATATATATATATATATTTATATAGTTCATTAGAAATTATTTTTGATTATTACAATTTTATTGAACCATTAATATGATATTTATTTATTTATTTATTTTTATGTTTGTTTTTTTTTGTTTTTGTTTTTTTTTGGTCTCTTTTCATTTTTATTTCAGTTTTAGCAATTTGAATAATTACATTAAAACATTTTTTTTTTCCTGTTAGGCAACATTTCTTTTTTCATGTACTATTTATATTAATAAATCATTTTATTTGACTGTTTTAATGTGAGGCAATGCTGGGAATGGGAACATTAGCATTGAAATCAATGAATTATTTCATTGATTTTTTTTTTTTTGTTGTTGTTATTTTTATGTAATAAAAACCAAAACTGTTTGGTTACCAATATTCCTCAATGTATATTCTTTTACGTTCAACAGAAGAAAAAAAATCATGATGGTGAGTAAATAATAACAGAATTTTGATTTTTAGCACATGTGGCAGGACTTTTATTTTGCTTGTCAGCTGCTTATGGTGTTAATTGTTGGAATGAGAGCCTAACTTTCTGGTGAGTGAGTGTATCAGTTGTTCATATCTCTGTTTTGTGTTATTTTTCCAGAGCCCATGGGGCGCCCCCGTCCTGGCTCCAGCTCCCTGCTCTCTGGCTGATGTTATGAGTGAGCAACTGGCCCGACAGCTGCATGAGGAGGGCAACACTTTCCCAGAAATCCCAGAGTGAGTCTCACACACCTACATATCAAATTATTAACACTGTTACTAGTCTGAAATACTTTTATGTGTGGAAACAATAGTAATACGTGAAATAGTAACTTCAAATTTGCCTTTTTAGTTCTTATTGTCTATTTAAATTTATTTTACTCAGTCACTGTGTGTTTATCTTATCAACACATGGTCGTTTGACTATGAAATCATTAGTTTAGTATAAAGCAGTGGAGGTATTCTTGTTGTTTGAAGAAAGTTTGTCATAATTTCTGATGACGAAAACATCTTTTTTATCCATTTACCTCCTGTTATTTCAGTACCGATCTGGATCTGACCTGCAATCCTGAAGGAGACACGTCTAGTGACCTGATTCTGGCCCAGATGCTTCAGATGGAGTTTGATCGCGAGTTTGACACGCAGCTGCGCAGGGAGGAGAGGAAGTTTAATGGAGACAGCAAAGGTAAAACAAGAAATTATGTTTTCATGTATTGGGCTTTCAATATATTAAACAATTTTTCATGTTTCATGTTTTCATTTTAACAGTAAGTCTTAGTTGTGCAGCACTTTGTTTGCAAAAAATTTTTTTTATTTCATTTTAAATGATTAATTGTTATTGTTTTATTCTTTCATTTCATTACCACTGTTTTTGCTAATAAATATGTATAAATATTTAATGAAATAAAATGAAACATTATTAGAAAAAATGTAATAAATTATTAAAATGTTAGTTTTTTTTTAATTAAATTGATTAGACATGCATTGTGGTTATTAACATTTATTAAACCATTAAAATGGTAAATGGACAAGTTGGGAAAATAAAGCAAATTTAATAGGACCCTAAAATTTTTTTTTTTTTTTGTGTACTTTAAAAAGTTAAATGACACCAGAGAAATTGGGGGAAAAAACAGAATCCCAAAAAATGTAAATGAAAAAAAAATATATATATATATATATATATATATATAAAATATAATATATATATAAAAAAAAATCTTTTCTGCTCACCAAGCCTCCAAAGTACAGCAAAAACAGTAAAGTTTTTCATTATTTTTACTAACTTTATTAACTGTTTTCTGTTTGAATATATTTTTATAATGTAATTTTTTCTCTGTTATTTTAAAACTGAATTTTAAACATCATTATTCCAGTCACATAATTCCTCAGAAATCATTCTAATATTCTGCTCAAAAACATTATTATTATTATTATAATTATCATTATTATTATTATGTTGAGTATTCTTTTTCAGGTTTCTTTGATGAAAACAAAGTTCAAAAGAACAGCATTTATCTGAAATAGAAATATTTTGTAACATTATAAATGTATTTATCATCACTTTTGATCAATTTAAAGCATCCTTGCTAAATAAAAGTATTAATTTCAGCATATTAGAATGATTTCTGAAGGATCATGTGACACTGAAGACTGGAGTAATTGAAAATTTAGCTTTGATCACAGGAATATATTACATTTTAAAACCATATCAGATAGAATGCAGTTATTTTAAATAGTAAAAATATTTCAAAATTGTACTGTTTTTACTGTACTTTGGATCAAATAAATGCAGGCTTGGTGAGCAAAAGAGACTTTAATTATATTAATTTCATTTCCAGTTTCCATATCCTTTGAGAACTACCGCATGGTTCATCCGTACGAGGACAGC
Source organism: Labeo rohita (assembly GCF_022985175.1). Lineage (NCBI taxonomy): Eukaryota > Metazoa > Chordata > Actinopteri > Cypriniformes > Cyprinidae > Labeo > Labeo rohita. Next base: position 4,603,996 of record NC_066892.1, on the reverse strand, counting down.
GACAGCTCTGAAGATGAGGTTGATTGGCAAGACACTCGCCATGATCCCTACAGACCTGGTGAGCTTGTTTATCTACACATTAAATCATATTTTTGTGTTTTTTGCAGTCCATATTTTCTGTTTACCTGACTGCGTTTAATTTGGCACTCAGACAAACCAACCACAACCCCTAAAAAGGGATTTGTCGGAAAGGGCAAGAACATCACCACCAAACACGATGAGGACGTCTGTGGACGGAAGAACACAGCACGCATGGACAATGTGAGGCTTATTCATGCTTTATTCAAAATTACATCATGAATTGTTCTCACACTTCTAATCATCTTGATCTCTGAATGAATCTACGCAGTTTGCTCCTGAAGTGCAGGTGGGAGACGGGATCGGCATGGACCTGAAGCTCTCCAACCATGTGTACAACGCTCTGAAACGCCACTGCCACACCGAGCAGCGCCGTAGCGCTCGACTCCATGAGAAGAAGGAGCACTCTACTGCTGTGAGTAGTTTTACCTTTTAGGAGCCCAACCCATTCTTTCTTTCTTTCTTTCTTTCTTTCTTTCATTCTTTTCTTTTTGTTTTATTTTATTTTAGGGTTTCCGACTTAATTAAATGCAATGCAAAAGAACCCAACCCATATTTTATTTATAATTTTATTTTATTTTATTAGCTTAATTTTGTTTGTTTTATTGTAGGGGCTTTCAGACTTATCAAACTTTAGAAGAAATGTAAAGAGCCCAACACATGTTATTTATTATTTATTCTAAAATTATTATTTGTTATTTTTATTTATTTTTGTTTTAGTTTATTTATCGTACAGGTTTTCAGTCATCGAACTTTAGAGGAAATGTAAAGAGCCCAACCCATGTTTTAAACTTATTATTAGAAATATTATTTATTTTTATTTTTATTTAATTTTTTTACATTTTGTTTCATTTCAATTCTTGTTTTATTTTTATTTTAGGGATTTTTAAATCAACAAATATATAATGTAAAGGGCCCAACCCTTTTTTTAATTAGTTTGTTTTATTTTTATTTCATTTTTTTAAAATTTTGTTTTATTTTTATTTTAGTTTATTTTATCGTACGGGTTTTCATAGTCATCAAACTTTCAAAGAAGTGTAAAGAGCCCAACCCCTGTTTTAAATATTATTTATTTTTTTCATTTTTTTAAATTTTATTTTTATTCTTGTTTATTTTTATTTTAGGGATTTTTTTTTTAATGTAATGTAAAGGACCCAACCCATTTTTAATTAGTTTGTTTTATTTTTATTTTTATTTTTTTTTACATTTTGTTTTATATTTAGTTTATTTTATCATGTGGGTTCAAACCCATGCCCAAAAAAACCCAACCCATGTTTTTATTATTTTGTTTTAATTGTATCTTTATATATTTTTGATTTTTAGAATCAACAAAGAAATATAATGTTTTATAATATAATATTTTTATTTTTTGTTTATTTTAGTTAATGTTATTTTTTTTATTTAGAAAATATTTTGTTTTATTTCCTCTTCATTGGATTTTTATTTTAGTAATTTTTAAAAAATTATATTATTTTATTTTGTTTTATTTCTATTTAATTGTAATTTAATTTTTTTTATTTTATGGGTTTTGTGACTCAACAAACTAGAAGAAATTAAATGTATCCACGTGTATGTTGTGATTGTAGATTTAATGTCTTTTTTTACTCAGGAACAAGCTGTGGACCCCAGGACCAGACTGCTCATGTACAAAATGGTGAATGCTGGGATACTGGAGAGCATCAATGGCTGCATCAGCACAGGAAAAGAGTCTGTAGTTTTCCATGCTAATGGAGGGAGGTGCGTGCTTTGCATTGTGTGTGCAGCTCACTAAAGTCTTACAATTGACGCAAAGTGTGCATTTATAAAGCAGTGTTCATATCAATGTGTCTCGTGCAGCTTTGAAGAGAAGATTGTTCCTGAAGAGTGTGTCCTCAAGGTGTTCAAAACCACCCTGAATGAGTTTAAAAACCGGGACAAATACATCAAAGACGACTACCGCTTCAAAGACCGCTTCAGCAAGCTGAATCCTCGCAAAATCATCCGTCTGTGGGCTGAAAAAGAGATGCACAACCTCACCAGGTGATAAACAAGTGTAACACATGTGACTGTGATTGAATGCATTACAACAACACTACAACATAATATTGTTTAATCCATTTTTTTCATCCTTGTGCACATAAATGTTTATGTAGAATAAAGAAAGCCGGAATCCCGTGTCCGGAGGTGGTGATTTTAAAGAAGCATATCCTCGTGATGTCATTTATTGGAAAGGACCACGTTCCTGCACCAAAAATAAAGGATGCCATTCTGAGTTCTGAGGATATGAAGAAAGCATACTACCAAGTGCTAAACGTGAGTGAACTGAAAAACTAGAATAATCATGAGTTTGCTATTGTTAAATGGGTATTGGATAACAAAAATAAGAAATGTGACCATGGACCACAAACCAGTGATAACGGTTGATTTTTTTTGTTTTGGTTTTTTTTTAAATCAGCTGAAAGCTGAATAAATAGGCTTTCAACTGGTTTGTTAGGATAGGACAATATTTGATTGAGATGCAGCTATTTGAAAATCTGTAATCTGAGGGTCAAAAAATTTAAATAATAAGAAAATTGCCTTTAAAGTTGTCTAAATGAAGTTCTTAGCAATGCATATTGCTAATCAAAAATTTAGTTTTGATATATTTATGGTAGGAAATATACAAAATATCTTCATGGAACATAATCTTTACATAATATCCTGATGATTTTTGCCATAAAAGAAAGATTGATCATTTTGACACATACAATGTATTTTTGCCTATTGCTACAAATATACCCGTGCTACTTAAGACTGGTTTTGTGGTCCAGGGTCATAAATTATATTTTGCATACTTTAATTTGGAAATACAGAAATTTTGGAACGTTTCCTGGATTTTTTTTTTTTTTTCTGAAAATTCTACCATTTTCACCTTTAATTTGAATAAACAGAAACATTATTGTGTTTTTTTTTTATTTTATCACAATGCTGAATTGTTGTTTAATTAATAGTACAATTAAAGAAATTATGTGCAATATAATGACTTATTTCTGTTTCAATTTGGGGGGGTGAAATTGAACTTATATTTTTGATATTTATAATATTTGTTCTTAATATTCACTCCTTAATTTCCGTCTCACAGATGATGCAGCGTCTGTATCAAGACTGTAACCTGGTTCATGCGGATTTGAGTGAATACAACATGCTCTGGCATGACGGACAGGTTTGTTTTAAACATTATTAGTCCAAACATTATTAGTAGCACATTTTTATACAGTCTCTTATCCTTACAAGTCTCCTATGCTCACTTGAGCTGCATTTATCTGATTAAAAATGCAATAAAAACAGAAAAATTTTGATATATTATTACAAATTAAAATAACTAATTTCTATTTGAAAATGTTTTAAAATGTAATTTATTTCTGTGATGCAAAGCTGAATTTACAGCATCATTACTGCAGTCTTCAGTGTCACATGATCGTTCAGAAATCATTCTGATATACTGATTTGCTGCTCCAGAAACATGATTATCAATGTTAAAAAGAGTTGTGCTGCTTCATATTTTTGTGGATACTGAGATACTTTTTTTTTAAATGAATAAACGTCCAAAATAATTAAAATAGACGCATGATAAATGAATTTACTGTCTCTTTTGATCAGTTTAATGCATCTTTATTGAATACGTTTATTTTTTTTTTATCTTACTAACCCCATGACACTTTCAAGTTATTAGGTAATTAATTAATTAATTAATTAATTAATTTGTTTCTTTTTTCCCATGAAGGTGTGGTTCATTGACGTGAGTCAGTCTATAGAGCCCACTCACCCTCACGGTCTGGAGTTCTTGTTCAGGGACTGCAGGAATGTGGCCACAGTAAGTGTACAAAGTATCTTTTGGTCAATAAAGAACTCTAAAACAAGGTTGTGATCATTAATTATGCTATTTTCTTCTTTCCAGTTTTTCCAGAAAGCTGGTGTCACTGAAGCCCTCAATGTATTTGAGCTGTTCAACACCGTGTCTGGACTGCAAATCACCAGCGATAATGAGGCTGATTTCTTAGCCCAGGTCTGGACTTCAGATGTTTATAATAAAGACCCAACACATTTTCAAAACTTGGTTGTTAAAAAACAATTGTGTTGAATATGTTTACAGATTGAAGCCCTGGAGAAAAGAAACGAAGATCATGTGCAGAAACCCAGCAAGAAGATCTTCATGGACACCAGTGAAGACAGCCCACCTCAATTAAACACTGATGATGATTAACACAAGCACAACAGTCATTTGCAAAAATAAAGGAGAGAAAATCCCTCCGTTCACAAATAAGCTGTGGAATGGGACGAACGCCCATGTCCATGCGACACGCTCGCGCCATCCCTCTGCTGTTAACGCGTTTGCTCGGTGTTGAAAGTGACACGCCGTCATTTGAGACATCAAGCATAACCTGTCATTTTTTTAACAGACAGTTTTGGAAGATGGTCAGAAACAAAAACCAAAAAAAAAAAAAGCAACTATAGAGACACATGTAATGTTATAGAATTGTGTGGTTTTAAAATGTGTCTCTTTTCACAATAAGAGCAAGCAGAGAATAAAGATCTTCTGAGGATCTCTGAATGCTCTGAATTTGTGTTGATTTGAGCTTTAGTAATAAGCAGAACTCTGGATATCGATCCAATCTGTTCATCGTAAAATAAAATGACAGCCTGGGGTTTTATGTGAAACCATTTTACTGCTAAACTGACTATTGCTGTATAATTGTGGTCTGAGATCTTTTGTAAAATCAGGTGAAGATAAAATAAACTCTTGAAAGGCAAGCTTTGAGTTCTTCTTTCTTGACCTGATTGTTCTTTAGTTGAGAATATGCTAGCACTAAATACAGTTTAAATGAATAGTTCATCCAAAAATGAGAATTCTTTAGAACTTTATTTTTCCTTCAGGCCATGCAAGATTCATCAGAACAGATTTGGAGAAATGTAGCATTGTATCACTTGTTCACCTTAAAAAACCTTAACGTTAATTTATCTTAGGTAACTGCGAGGCAAAGGTTCTTTTATTTTTTTTTTACATAATGTACTAAAATAACTCAAACTGAAACTGAAATAAAAAATAAACCTATATAAGTGTAAAAAACTAAGGGTGAAAAACAACAAAAATGAGCAGAAATTGTTAGTATCTAAATACTAAAATAACACTAGTCAGTAGTTGTTCACATCTATGTTTTTGTACTTTTATTTAAATTTATATCATTAAATTGTTTTGTTTGCTGTATCTCCTGAAGGAGAATCCCATTCCCAGCGCTGCAATTGGAGATCATGTAAACAAAAACAGATCAGAGCGTCAATAGAATTTTATTTTTTGCTGATTCGTCCGGTACTCGTCCTTCTGTCAACATGAGATGTAACATCCTTCACGTCAGACGTTTTAAAAACAATAGATCTGATGCATTTGGATTTTACCCTTAAACTTATTCTACACTACACTATACTGTAGTATATACCTATTTAAAACTTTAGAATAAAATGTTGCCTTGGATGCATGGGATGTAATTAATTTGTCTGCATGTAAACTGATATGCCCCAAGACTATTTCCAAAGAAAAAACACTTGACTTAGGGGCTTGTAGGAACAAGTTGTTATACAAGCACGACCCATAATTTCAACAAAGAGCAACTGCAATTTCTACTTTCTTCCCCATTCCTCAAAAATACACGTATGTCTGAGAACATATACGGAAGATTATGTATCTGCATTTGTGTGATATTTTCCCACGACTGGTAGGACAGTGTGTTTGTGTGTAATCAGATAACAACCTGTCTCATCTTCACCCTTTATCTCCTTTAATTACTGTTTATGTATCATGCTTCCTAGAAATACTTTGACTTTTAGATTGGCTCACTCAACAATATTATAAAATCTTTTACATCTCAGCTCTGTGCTCTATGTATCCAAAGACATTTGAAACAGAATTAACATAAATTTAAACTAAATGCTCCTAAAATGCAAATCACGTGTACAATATTAAGATTAAATATACACAGATAAAATATGAGGTTCAGGCCAAAGTAACCAAAATAATCCCAAGCAGCCCGACAGGCTCATCCACATTTGTCAATCCACAATGTCACACCCACGAGCTGAGAAAACGAGCTGTTTTAGTTTTCAGTTTGTATGTTTTTAAAGTTCATGAAGTCTGCTTTGTTTTCAGCCTGTGAGACTAACACATTTGAGTGCATTTCAGGGAAACTGTGCTGATGATTTCTTTGTTGTTGTGGATTTGGACAGTGAATGAGTGGCTTTCAGTTAGGTTACAAGCCATGTGTGGAAGCCCCGCCCACTTCATCTATGTGAGTTTGTCTCGTACCTTTTCTCCTCAAACCATTTATATGAACGACCTGATAACATCTGCTGCTTCCTGTGATATGAAGTAGAACCAGAATGCTGCCAAATTAAGCAGTGAGAGAAATGTAAAGGAGACATGCAAATCTGAAAGAAGCTGAGAAGAGGAAGAGACAAACAGTTTGGAACTTGTCACAGTGTAATAATGGCCTTTATTGAAAAGGGTCAAAAGAAGACCTACATTTCAACTTTCAGGTTTGACCTGAAGCCTTCAGCAGCGTTGCAGACTCCACTGGATGTGCCGAGAACAGAGAAGGGAACCAAACTGACGAACAAAGAGGAGAGCTGTCTGAAATCAGGTGAAATATTTCTATCTGGAAATATGTCCTTGTCAATTCTGCTCACCAAACCTGCAATTATTTGATTCAAAGTACAGCAAAAACAGTAAAATTCTGAAATATTTTTACTATTTAAAATAACTGTTTTCTATTTGAATATATTTTAAAATCTAATTTATTTCTGTGATGCAAAGCTGAATTTTCAGCATCATTACTCCAGTCTTCAGTGTCATCCTTCAGAAATCATTCGAATATGATGAATTTCTGCTCAAGAAACATTTATTATCATCAGTGTTGAAAACAATTGTGCTGCTTCATATTTTTGTGAAAATTGAGACATTTTTATCCCAGAATTCTTTAATGAATAAAATTTAAAATAGGAATAGGAATGTTTTGTAACTTTATAAATGTCTTCTCTCTCACTTTTGATTTAATATGTCCTCGTTTAATAAATGTATTAATATCTTACAAAAAGATCACTTGCCAAACTTTTGAACAGTAGTGTATACACAGAAAGTGAAATTATAAAAATTTAATATTTTAACTAATATGGTTTGATGTTTGTGCAATTAAAATAACACTTATTATTAAACATTTTCAAACAGAAACTGCTGACACAAGGCAAAAATCTCCTAAGAAGTCCTTGGACACAGAAAAGCAGAGACAAGGTATGTAGCTTCCAAACTACAGACACATATACACTCTAGGTTAAATATATATATATAACTTAATAAATTCTTAATATTTAATAATTGATAAACAAATATATTAATGTTGTTTCAATAGAATGAGGTTAAAAGTTTACATATACCTTGCAGAATCTGCAAAAAAAAAAAAAAAAAAGGGAGGGATCATACAAAATGCATGTTATTTTTTATTTAGTACTGACCTGAATAAGATATTTCACATTAAAGATGTTTGCATATAGCCCACAAGAGAAAACAATAGCTGAATTTATAAAAATGACTCACTGATGCTTCAGAAGGAAAGACGATGCATTAAGAGCCAAGGGTTGAAAACATTTTGAATTTGAAGATCAGGGTAAATTTAACTTATTTTGTCTTCTGGGACAGTTTAGTTTAGATATTTACTTATAAAGCACATTTAAAAACAACCAGAAGGTTGACCAAAGTGCTGTACAGAACACTAAAAAACAACGCAAAAAATAGAGAAATACCATCAGTGAAATAAAATACAATAAAATTAATTTGTTATTAAACGCCATGGATAAAAAATAAGATTTAATTTTAGATTTAAACATAGAAAGAGACAATACCGTTCAAACTGACACTGGTAAGCTGTTCCATAGTTTAGGGCCAACTTTTGCAAAGGCTCTGTCTCCTCTGTGTTTTAGTTTAGTCCTGCACACAGAGAGTAATCCAACATCCCCAGACCTAAGTTGCCTAGTTGGGTTATGAGGAAGTACCAAAACAGATAGTTAAACTGAAGCTAAGCTATGTAAAGATTTATAAAGAAAAACTAAAAATTTAAACTTTTAAATTTAACCGGTAGCCAGCGCGGAGACTTCAAAATGAAAGTAATACGATCAATTTGTTTACTACCGGTCAGAGTTCTGAGCAAGTTGTAAACGCCCAATAGATGAACTGTTAACTCCATAGTAAAGTGAATTACAGTAGTCAAGAAGTGTGGTGATAAATGCGTAGATAACTGTTTCAAAATTCTTGAAATTCTTGTAACCGATCCCAGCCAAGAAAGAAGGGTCTTATCTAGTGAAACGATTGGTTATTTTCATTTAAAAAAATACAATTTGAATACTTTTTAATCTCAAACGATCGTCTTGCCTTGCTCTCCCTGAACTCTGTGTATTCTGACTCAAGACAGTTAGGGTATGTTGAAAAACTCCAATCGTATTTTCTCCCATAAACTAAAAAATCATTTCAAAATCATCCTACATCACTGCAGAAGTACCGACCCAGTCTTTGCAAAGTGAACATGCAAAGAAGATTTCTCAGCTGTTTACAACCGCATTTGGGATCGTTTGAAGCCGCATTTAAACTGCGTTTTGAAAGTTCAAAATCGAGGCACCATATCAGTCCATTATATGGAGAAAAATGCTGAAATGTTTTCCTCAAAAAACATAATTTCTTTACGAGTGAAGAAAGAAAGACATGAACATCTTGGATGACAAGGGGGTGAGTACATTATATGTGAATCTTTGTTTTGGAAGTGGACTTCTTCTTTAAGTTAAAGCCATGATTTTAGGTCCCGTAGGCATGCTAGCAAACCCTCAACAGAACATGAATCTTTACTTTTAAGTGGGAGGTACAACTGGGTGTCGTCAGCATATAAATAAAATGATACTCCATGTTTGGAAAACAAGGATCCCAGTGGCAGCATGTATAAAGAGAAAAGTGTAGGAGCAAGGATTGATCCCTGCGGAACACCACAAAAGAGGTGTGACCTGAAGAAGTCTGTTTTCCAATACAAAAACAGAACTTCCTATGGGTTAAATATGACCGAAATCATTTTAAAACAGTACCCTGAATGCCCACGTAACTTTACAGTTGAGAAATTAAAATTGTGTGATCAACCATATCAAATGCTGAACTGAGATCATTGTCAGTAGACAGCATATCATTTGTAACTTTCAAAACACAGATTCAGTACTGTGTAATTTTCTATAACCCGACTGAAAAGTTTTGTATAATGAATTTGAACTCAGAAAGGACTGAAGTTAAGGGAGTACAACCTTTGCTAAAATGTTTGAAACAAACGGGAGATTGGAAATCGGTCTAAAATTACTTAGCACAGAAATATCAAGAGAAGGAGTGATGGAAGCATGTTTTAGACAGTCAGGGACTGTACTAGTACTCAACATGTAAGTATCTTCTGTGGCTTCTGAAGGGCAGTAGTAAATAAATAAATAAATATATATATATATATATATGTATATGATATTTAGGCTAAATAAGAAAAGTGTACACATTTTCATTGTGTTCAAAAGTTTTCACCCCCTGGCTTTTAATGCATCGTTTTTTTCCTTCTGGAGCATCAGTGAGTGTTTGCGCCTTCTGTAATAGTTGTACATGAGTCCCTCAGTTGTCCTCAGTGTGAAAAGATGAATCTTAAATTCATACAGTCATTGTTGGAAAGGGTTCAAATACACAAAAATGCTGGAAAACCAAAGAGTCTGTGGGACCTGAAGGATTTTTCTGAAAAACAGCAGGCAGTTTAACTGTTCAGGACAAACAAGGGACTAATGAACAACTATCATTAAACAAAAAAGACAGCTGTGGATCATTCAGGTAACAACACAGTATTAAGAATCAAGCGTATGTAAACTTTTGAAAGGGGTCATTTTTATAAATTCAACTATTATTTTCTCTTGTGGACTATATGTAAACGTCTTAACGTCTTAAGATCTTATTCAGGCCAGTACTACATAAAAAACAACATGCGTTTTGTATGATCCCTCTTATTTTGGCCAAATAATTAACATTTTGCAGATTCTGCAAGGTGTATGTAAACTTTTGACCTCAGTTGTATATACTTCTGATGTCTTTTTAATAAAAATGCACTATTTTATTGTTTATATCACAGTGAAGGATAGAATGTGTGTTTAAAAATAGATTTGCAAAAAATTGCATTTAGACGGTTTCATTATGCCTGTAGCCAATCACACAGGCCTTCTGTGTCTACTAGCCAATTAAATGGCACATTTAATTATACCACTGCAAGTCATATGACTGATGAGGCCTGATGAACCATATCTATATAAACATGCCTTGTTCTAATGCACAAATTTGATGTGTTTCACTGCAGATGTCACACTCAATAACACAGCCAGCAATAATTCAGGTAAGTGTTTGAGTTTTTCAGATGTTGATGTGTTACTAATCACTCATTTAACACCTGGTAGTCATGACTGGATCATAGTAATCTTTATTATCAACAGCATATGGAGATTCTAGGTTTTCCTTTTGCTGTCCAGGTGCAGTTGTTGAGTTTTTGGATCCCCAGCAGCAGGTTGTGGTTGGTGTTGGAGGAACTGCTCGACTGGACTGTCGTTTCAGCAGCTCTGGGCCTGTGGCTTCCTGCTGGATTCATGACAGTGAAAAGGTCTGGGTAGTTTGTGAAGCTTTAGTGGAGCATGCATTTAATTAATGTGATTGTCCACACCTGCTAAGACAGCTGTATTAACTTAAAAACTGAACATTAGCTTATTTGAAATTTGAGGAAATATCAAGAGATGCTTGTATGATAGTTTCAGTGTGCATGTTTTCTCATTAGGTTGTGTTAGAAGGGCCGCGAGTGTGTGTGACGAACACCAACAGCAGCAGCACCCTGGTTCTCTCTGAAGTTGTTCCTGCAGATGCCGGAAGTTATTCTCTTTTCGTTCGTAACCGAGGAGGCACAGCTCACTGGACCACAAGCCTCAGTGTCATTGGTAAGAAATTAAAAATCTAGTCTATATCAGTCTATCTATGGGGATTGCTTGACAACTAATAATCAAATTGTCCTTTTGTACTCATTTGTGTTATTTTAGTATTTATATACCATTTATTCTGAATTGTTTTCAGTTGTTAGGTTTTTTATTTGTGCTTGTTTTGCCGTTAAATTTATTTAAAGCTTTATTTTTTTATTTTTTTTAAATTGGCTTTACATGTTCAATTTTAGTTCAAGCATTAGAAATGATGTACTTGTCATTTTTAATAGTTTTAAAATGTATATTTTGAATTGGCACTTTTTTTTGTTTCAAGTTTTAGAAATGTGATGTTTTAGTATTTGTTTATCTTTACTTTTTAACGTGCTTCTATTTAGATTTAAGTTACAGAATTTTTTGTAATATTTCTGTATGGCTATAATTTATATTTTTGTACTAACTGAAAATGTCAAAAGTATGAGCTTTTTGTCTTTTTATATTAAAAAAATAAAAATACTGTTTTTTTTTTTTTTTTTTTTTTTTTAAACATTGTAGAAGTACAAACTTGTCTTATTTAATAAATTAAATGCAATATAATAAAAATATTAGAATTTTTCTAATTTCAAGTTTTCAAATGATATACATTTTTGTCATTCTGTATGGTTTTAATTAATATTTTTGTATTAACTGAAAATATTTTTTTACACTTTAGAAGTATGAGCATTTGTCTTTAATATTAAAAATAAAATACTTTTTTTTTTTTTTTTTTTTTTTTTTTTTTTTTACATTTTAGAAATGAGCTTTTGTCTCTTTATATAAAAAATATATAACTGATTTCTTTTTACATTTTAGAAGCATGAGCTTTTGTCTTTTTATATATAAAATAAAGTAAAATACAATAAAATATAAAGATGGATTTTTTTCACATCTTAGAAGTCTGAATTTTTAATTAAAAAGTAAAAAGACTAAATTCACTTTTTGTTTCTAACCAGATCCTCCAGAACCTCCAGCCTCGTGTCCGTTCGTATCCCAGCTGACCTGCACCTCTCTGGTTCTGTCCTGGTCCGGCCCGTGTTTTGACGGCGGTTCAGCCATCACAGGCTACGTGGTGGAGTTTCAAAGGCTGGACCAAACCGAACCCAGCGACTGGACTGAACTCACAAACCAGTGTCAGAACACCTCGTATCGGGTCCGCTCTGGTCTCGACCCGCAGGGACAGTATCGCTTCAGAGTACGAGCTTGTAACGCAGCAGGAGTCAGTGATCCCAGTGAGGAGTCGGACTGCATTAAAATGAACACTGCAGGTAGATGGACGCTCATGAAATCATTAACCATCATGCTTTTATTTACTGCATGACATATATACTGTGCACCAAGCATGATGGCATTCCTTTTTGAAGTCAGTGATGCTCGAACAAGATTCCTGTGTTACAGGTGAGCCACAACAGGAAGTGACCTCATATGTGGAGGTTGTGCCTGACACCACACATAAAGCCAGAGATCACTATCACGTCCATGAAAAACTAGGAATGTGAGTATCAGTCACCTCATAAATCAAGTCTAAAACTAATTGTTTACACAGACCTACATAAATAATGTTTGTGCATCTCCATAGGGGGAAGTTTGGGGAGGTGTACAGGATGACCCATAAGCAGACAGGTCGGGTGTACGCTGGGAAATTCTACCGAGCCCGCGTCTCCAGAGAAAAAACAGCAGCGCGTCAAGAAATCAAATTGATGAACGAACTACACCATCCGAAGCTGGTCCAGTGTCTCGCAGCCTACGACACTTCATCTGAGATAGTCATGATTCTCGAGTAGTAAGTTAAATTCTAGCCAGATTTTTTTTTTTTTTTTTAATTGACACAAAATGGCTTTTTCTGTTGAATGTGAATTTCTCATCCATTTATGGGGTTGTTCTACCAAAAATGAACATTCTGTCATAATACTTGCTCTCATATCGTTCCAAATCCGGATGACCTTCATTTATCTTCAGAACAAAAAATTAAGATTTTTGATTAAATCTGAACAGCTTTCTGACCATGCAATCGGAATTTTAATTTTTGGGTGAACTATCCCTTTAAAATTTGTTTTAATTTAAAATCTTTAAAGGAAATCATCAGACCAGATTTTTTTTTAAATATTTAAAAGAGAATTTAAATTAACAGCTAGAATAGAATGTTTTCCATTTGAAATTTAAATATTAAATTTTATGATGCCGTTTTAGTGCCACATTAAAAAATAAAAAATAATGTAAAATTATGAGAATAAAGCTGAAATGTTTTGAGAATTTAAATAGTGGATAAATTGTAGAAATAAAAGTTAGAATATTTTATAGCCTACATTGTGCATGCAAATGGCCCAGACTGGGAGCACCAGGAGACGTTGCCAGGCCACCGCAATTTATTTGAATATTGTTGTGTCTGAGCCCTGCATCATCTTACTGGGATGGGAATTAAAAAGAGTACATTTTAAAGACTGAAACCACTTAATATCAAGAATGATATTTAATAACTACGACAGCGTTTTGTGGGATTATTAGCAGAAATCATACCACGTGTCATTCTCGCAAGGACATTATGCTTGGAAAATGTATTTCACGTCTTTGATTTGCATTCATTAGGCCTATTTGTAGTGCGCCAGCCACCCAATAATAGCAATAAGCTTTGCGCTTTTGGTACTTTTAATATAAAACAAAGTCTCCGCTTTTAAAATCTGTCAGTTTTATAGCAAAATACAAATTGTGTCCTGCAATAATGTGTTTTTCATGTTTTTTTTTTTTTTTTTTTTTTTTTTTTTTTTAAATGTGGCAAGACAGATGGCTGTATTCATATGAATCAATTTCCAGTTACAATGAGACATTTGTTTCATTTTGCTGTATTTTGAATCAAATAAATGCAGGCTTGGTGAACAGAAGATGCATTTGCATGCATGTAACCAAGATGCATTTTTGCCTCATTTAAAGTATTGCAGGTGGTGAGTTGTTTGAGCGGATTGTAGATGAGAATTTCGATCACACTGAACCCAACAGTGTGAACTACATGCGTCAGATCCTGGAAGGAATCCAGTATATCCATAGCAAACACATCATTCACCTCGACCTGAAGCCGGAGAACATCGTCTGTGTGAACGGCGCTGGGACCCTCATCAAGATCATCGATTTCGGATTGGCCTGCAAACTGGGTGAGTGATTCATTTCAAATGCTGTTTTGTCCAGAGCGACTCAAACTCTCCAGTTTTGTAATTCCAAAGTAGAAACTTTATTTCTTTATTTACATTTTAATAAATCTAGACACATTTCATCCTCATCTGGTTTTAGTGTGTGTTATGTTGGATTGTGATTGGGGAAGAGCCACATCAGATGTCCATTTGAGCATTCCCACTGAATCCGGATCAGACTTCCGGATGTCAATGTTTTAAATTCCAGAACCGGTTCTCCACACTGATGGCAGGTTCTGAACAGTCCCGTCAAACTGGATTTGTTGACCGCCCATTTTCTTTCCTTTTGATCTACTATTCCACTTGACATTGAAACTGGATCAGATGCAGTATCAGACAAAGATCTCATGGCGTTTAAACGTTCCTCCAATCGCAGCGCAGTCTGTGCGAGTTCATCCTACAAGACGCAAAATAATCCGTGAACACTTTGGACTCATTCTGACTCATTTGATTTAAAAGCTTAAATATCCATTTTCACCAACCTGGTTTTCTTCCCAGAGCACTGTGCTGTCTTCATCTGTAATTGTGCTTGAACATGAACTGTACTCCATCTTACAGTTTTGTTCTTCAGTGTAACCCATCCTGACATCTGGCTTCGATTCTTCATCTATTAGTTGTTCAGACTGTGCTTGCTTATCCTACATGGCAGAAAATGGTGACACATGCAGTTATAATGCAGTTGTATATGGTTGCCAGTACGTAATATTTAATATAAATTACCAATGACAAGCAGTCAGAGACGTATGGTGATCATTTTAAAATTTGCATGTGGCTCATTCAATTAGCCTGTCAATTTTACAGTTTTGAATCAAGTTTGCAATTCAGATTCAATCAAATTAATTCCAAATTAAAGTCAGAAGTTCAATTAGCTTTCTTTTTTTAAAAATTTTTTTTTTTTACCAAAATAGGTATGACCATATACACTACCAGTCCAAAGTTTTTGAACAGTAAGATTTTATTTATTTTTGTCTGTAGAAGTTTCTTCTGCTCATCAAGCCTGCATTTATTTGATCTGAATTACAGCAAAACATTACAATTTTGAATTTTATTTTTTACTATTTAAAATGTACCTTGTTCCTGTGATTTCAAAGCTGAATTTTTGGCATCATTGCTCCAGTCACATGATCCTTCAGAAGTCATTCTGATATTTTGATTTGCTGCTCAAAAAACTATTATTATTATTATTATTATTATTGTTGTTGTTGTTGTTGTTGTTGTTGTTGTTGTTGTTGTTGATCATTTTAAATGTTGATATGTTTCTTGAACAGCAAATTGGATTCAGCATATTGGAATGATTTCTGAAGGATCATGTGACACTGAAGACTGGAGTGATGATGCTGAATTTTTTCATTACAGGAATAAATGACATTTTAAAATATATTCAGTTATTTTTAATGGTAAAAATATTTCAAATTACTTTTTTGCTGTACTTCGGATGAAATGAATGCAGGCTTGGTGAGCAAAGAGACTTTTAATAAATAAAAAAAAATCTTACAGTTCAAAAACTTTTGACTGGTAGTGTAGCTAGTAAGAGACATTTGGTGAATTAAAATAAACTTTTAGTTTATAAACTTTAAAACAGCACATGTATGGCTAAAAATAGCAACAAATATTGTAAAAATAAAGTTATAACTGAAGCTTAATTTACAGAATAATTTGGGAGGAGAAAAAATTACTAAGATCAATAAATTTCAAAAAGTGCTGCATTGGAAAGTACTGTAATAATGGAGAAAGTAGTGTGACATGTGAGCACTTACTGGTTGATATGGCCATAGAGGAGGGAGATCATAGCAGATCCCAAGGACCTCAACATTTGTGGACTGGGGATCTGGACTAGGCTGGGATTTGGTGTCTGACTGTGCATCCCAATTGGGCTGAGGTGAATCCCTCTGAGTCTCCTATGGCAATTTACGTTTGAGATTAGCATATTGTATCAGACACAAGTGTAGTATTAATTTACAGATTATTTCAGGATAAACGGGACTTTCTCTCATCTTAATGGTAAAAAGTGTCCCAATTTACCTGAATGTACATGGCCTACATAGTGTTGCCAAATCCATGGTTTTCCTGCAGAGTTAGACTTCATTAACACTGTGACTGTGTTTTTTTTTTTTTTTTTTTTTTTTTTGTGTATGTACATGCGTTGAAACAAGCCCAATAATGTAATATTTAGCCTATGGAATGTGAATTTTACCATGTATTTTACCCCCACCCCAAAATTGGTGAGGGTCTTGTGAAAACCTGGCAACCCTGCCTACATACCTCAGTTTGTGGTGCAGACGCAAAAGTTGATTTCCGGGGTCTTCCTCTCTTTCTGGGAAAGACACTGGACTTGTCTTGCAAGAGATGCTCACCACACGCTCTTAGTAAACGAAAATGAGAAAACGTGAAAATAATAAAGGTTGCAACAAATAAGCCAATTAGCCAAAACTTTATTTATACTGGTGGGAAAAATTTACACTGGCATTTATGTATAGCTACACTATTTAATTTCACACGTAATTGTGGTGTTTGCCATTTCTTATAGTTGACTATAAAATTTTCTTAGCAATTTCTTTATAAAAATGTGATTGAAAATGATTTAAACACAAAATTGCCACTTGCCAGCAAACTGCAAGGCATCTATCATTCAACTAAAACGTATTACCTGTCCAGCAAGAAAAAAGCCAACTCTGGGTCAGTCCTAAATCCTTTGAGATCTCTAAAACTGAGTTTTCCCGCGAACTCTATCGCTTTCCTGCTTCGCTAGCAGGCTCTGTTCGTTTCGAGGCGCCTTTGCCTCAACCACGGATGTTTCTCTAGGTTTCCTTAAAGATTTGCGTTTAGAACGATCCATAATCACTGCTAAGCACTTCCAAAATTACACTAATTTATTGTAGAGGCGAACCACAACCATTCCTCATCCACAGCCCTACGCGCCAGACGCGTGTTTACGGACGTGACGTAACCGCGCAGTGTCCTACCAAATCCGACCCGCCAGTATGTCGAGTTTTATGCAAATAACGCTAATAGTGAGTGGGGGAAAGTGGTCTAACCGCCTAAATGTATATTAAAAATTTTTTCAACTAGCACCAGATAACTGAATAAACCTTATAAATGCGCATAATTCACATGCTTGCTTATTCGCTGACGCAACAATGAATGACCTGTGCATTTAATTTTTCAAGATACAACTATTTGAAAATCTGTAATCTGAAGGTGCAAAAAATCTAAAATACTGAGGAAAATACTTTTTATTACTTATTTATTTATTTATTTTTTAAACCGTAAATGTATCAAATGTAAATGTAGTATTATTATTATTATTATTATTATTATTATTATTTTTTTTTTTACCGTAAATGTATCAAAAAACTAAGTTCTGATACATTTACGGTAGAAAATCTTAATGGAACATTATATTTACTTAATATCCTAATGATTTTTGGTATAAAATTTTTTTTTTTTTTTTTTTTTCCCCATGCAATGCATTTTTAGCTACTACTATAAATATACCAGTGCCACTTAAGACTGGTTTTGTGGTCCAGGGTCACATATGTTGTAGTTATGACAAGATTAGGGAAGTACAGCGATCAATAAAAAGTGAAATCAA
Organism: Labeo rohita; assembly: GCF_022985175.1. Lineage (NCBI taxonomy): Eukaryota > Metazoa > Chordata > Actinopteri > Cypriniformes > Cyprinidae > Labeo > Labeo rohita. Next base: position 4,586,095 of record NC_066892.1, on the reverse strand, counting down.
ATGAAACCTATTTGGATTGATATCTTGCATTTCAGATACACTTTGGGAGTCGAGTCTTGACACCATAGGCGCTTCAGGCTTATAAGGTGTGGTAACCAATGTGCCTTTATCATATCTAAAGCGAACGACAACAAGATGAGCAAACAAGCGAAGATGACACGCATATTCGTGCGAAATCATCTTTACTCGCCTATTTAGAAGAAACAAAGCAACCTCGGGTCTGAGCTCTTGCCTGATCGTAACCTTTCTTTTTAATGATTTGCTCCTTTCTATCTGTCATCTCTCTCCATATAACTGAAGCTCTTCATTTACCTTCTTTAATAATAAATGGGCAAGATTTTATTAGGAGTAGCTTGCCAAATAAATTAATAAGAACTTTATTGACCCAAGATAAATTTCCAAATCAAGCTAGTCGAAATAACGTATCTTACCTTTTCCCCAAGAGTCCTACATTCAAATTAAGAACCATTTTTCTTTTCTTTCCGATACCTCCCAAAGCCAAGGAAGTACACTTTAAAATTTTTAATGATATCTACCCATCTTTAGAGTTTCTTAGATATAGATTTAACATTGATCACAATAATTGTACCTTTTATCTAAATCATGCTAGCAACATACTAGTAACATGCTAATTGTGTTAGTAACATGCTAATCATGTTAAAACATGCTAACACCATTTTAGTAACATGCTAATTGTGTTAGCAACATGCTAATGTTAAAAACATGCTAACATGCTAATCATGCTAGCAACATGCTAGTAACTTGCTAATCATGCTAGCAACATGCTAATCATGTTAGAAACATGTTAACAAAATGCTAATCATGTTAGAAACATGTTAACAAAATTTTAGTAACATGCTAATTGTGTTAGCAACATGCTAATGTTAAAAACATGCTAACATGCTAATCATGCTAGCAACATGCTAGTAACTTGCTAATCATGCTAGCAACATGCTAATCATGTTAGAAACATGTTAACAAAATGCTAGTAACATGTTAATCGTGTTAGCAACATGCTAATGTTAAAAACATGCTAACATGCTAATCATGTTAGCAACATGCTAGTAACATGCTAATCATGATAGAAAAATGTTAGCAACATTCTAGTATAATGTTAATTGTGCTAGCAACATGTTAGTAACATGCAAACCATGTTAGAAACATGTTAGCAACATATTAACAACATGCTAACAACATGCTAGTAACATGCAAATTATGCTAGCAACATGCCAATCATGTTAACATGCTAGTAAAATGTTAGCCATGTTCGAAACATGATAGTAACAAGCTAATCATGCGCGAAACATGCTATCACCATGCTAATCAGGCTAGAAACATGCTAGTAACTTGTTAATCATGCTATCAACATGCTAGTAACATGCATATTATGCTAGCAACATGCCAATCATTTTAACATGATAGTAAAATGTTAGCCATGTTAGAAACATGCTAGTAACAGGCTAATCATGCGCGAAACATGCTATCACCATGCTAATCAGGCTAGAAACATGCTAGTAACTTGCTAATCATGCTATCAACATGCTAGTAACATGCATTTTATGCTAGCAACATGCCAATCATGTTAACAACATGATAGTAAAATGTTAGCCATGTTAGAAACATGCTAGTAACAGGCTAATCATGCACGAAACATGCTATCATCATGCTAATCAGGCTAGAAACATGCTAGCAACTTGCTAATCATGCTATCAACATTCTAGTATTATGCTAACAACATTGTAATCAGCCTAAAAAAATACAAGCAACAAGCTAATCATGCTAAATCATGTTAACAACAGGTTAAATCATGTAAGCAATGTGTTAAATCATGTTAGCTGCTTTCATACTTTTACAACTGCTTCAAACTTTCAGGCTAGGCTTTCTCAAGCCAGCTTAAAGTTTGTTCTCAAACTTTTACTCATCTAGTTGTCTTGTATTGCCTTATTGTATCTGTTTTCTTGCAATTAACTTGGCAGTATTTACTAGACACGCCCCTTCCTGCTGATTGGCTGTGTTTTGGAACTGGGTCCGACAACAAACGCGCATAATTGTTTACCTGTCCAGCAGATAACAAGCAACCTCCGCGTCGTTCTTCATGCCTTTCTCCACCTTCAGCGCTTTCCATCTGGAATAAGCGACGCCGATGTTTACTCTGTTTTTCTGTCTCAGTCTGTCTCTCTCTCTCTTCCTGCCGTCTGACCTCTTTCGCTTCCTCGGCGGAGTCTGTAGCGTCTCTGCGGTTAATGCATAACAATGATCCATTTCCTCCTCCGAATCTTCTGAAAAGGAGTCCTGGCTGATCAGTGACGTATCACTCCCAGTTTCCTAAAACAACCCATCTGTTGTAAATTGCACTATTTTGTCATAAGTCATTGTTATGATCTCGTTTTAATACTACAAATGTATGCATACCTCTGTTTTTTGTGAATAAATGACAGGCACAGCTGTGTTTGTAACTCTGCGCAGCCTCATGTGCTTTAAGTATGGACTAGGTGAAGTAATATCCTCACTGCTTACTGGAGATCTGTGAAGTGTCACCCTGGCACTCTTACGTACTCGCAATATTTCCCACAAGTTCTTGCATCCTGGAAATGCATACTTGTGCATCATTTTTTAAAAATGCACCAGGACCCAACGTAAAATGTAGATTGAAACGTACGAAACTTGCATGAAGCATCCCTGTTTCTCTGCTGTAAACAACCAGTGCAGCACTTCCGGGATTATCATCTTTCTTGTGTAGTGGCAACTAATATTTTTAAGGTGCGCTTCCGCCACCTGCTGTACTGGAGTGTGGAGCAGAGCTTTGTATTTAAGTTGGCTTGAGAAAGACAACGTACTGATATGCTATTTTCTTTTGAGACTAAATCTGTCGACACTAACTCGTCCTAGAGATTTAACTCTACTAACTCCAAACTCAGCCCAAATCTTCAGACTGATCTGAAGTTAGTTGCTGTAGCTTTTCTAACTGATCGGACTTACGATTTTCCTACAAATGACGATTAAAATTGGGAAAAATCCCATAGACTTACATTGATGGAATGTTCAAATGAGCAACACTTTTCAAATTCCAACTGTCAAAACTCCCAGAATCCTTTGAGACCCAATCAAACTTCCCTTCTATGTACTGTATTTATAATCTATTCAAACTCGTTCAAACTTTATCTATCTATGCCTAGCAACCAGAATCATGCTAGTAACTTGCTAATCATGCTAACAACATGCTAGTAACTTGCTAGTCATGCTAGAAACATGCTAGCAACATGCTAGTAACCTGCTAATCATGCTAATAACATGCTAGTAACTTGCTAATTATGCTAATAACGTTAACAACATGCTAATCATGCTACAATTATGGTAGCAACATGCTACTAATTTGCTAATCTTGCTAGAAACATGCTAGCAACTTGCTAATCATGCTAGAAACATGTTAGTAACTTGTTAATCATGCTAACAACATGCTAGTAACTTGCTAATCAAGCTAACAACATGCTAGTAACTTAGTCATGTTAGAAACATGCTAGCAACATGTTAGTAACTTGCTAATCATGCTAATAACGTTAACGACATGCTAATCATGCTACAATCATGGTAGCAACATGCTACTAACTTGCTAATCTTGTTAGAAACATGCTAGTAACTTGCTAATCATGCTAGAAACATGCTAGTAACTTGCTAATCATGCTAATAACATGTTAACGACATGCTAACAACATGCTAGTAGCTTGTTAATTGTTAGCACCTGGTAGTAAAATGTTAGTAACTTGTTAATCATGCTAACAACATGCTAGTCATGCTAGAAACATGTTACCAACATGCTAGTAACTTGCTAATCATGCTAGTAACATGGTAGTAACTTGCTAATCATGCTAATAACATGTTAACGACATGCTAATCATGCAACAATCATGCTAGCAACATGCTACTAACTTGCTAATCTTGCTAGAAACATGCTAGCAACTTGTTAATCATGCTAATAACTTGCTAATCATGCTAACAACATGCTAGTAACTTGCTAATTATGTTAGCACCATGCTAGTAAAATGTAACTTGATGATAATCCTATATGCATGCTAACAACATGCTAGTACCCTGCTAATCATTATAAGATCATGCTAGTCACATGTTAATCATGTTAATAACATGCTAACAACATTCTATCTATCTGTCTATCTATCTCTGACAGACTGTATAGACTTCAAAACATCCAAATGTTAACCTTTTAAAACTACTTCAGAATTCAAACAATTTCAGACTGAAAACCATCAAACTTAAAACTTTTTAAAACTTCTTAAACCTTATAAACTTTTCAAACTTTTTAAAACTTTCTGTTCCGGCTTTCTCAAGCCAACTTAAAATCTAGTTCATTTTTATAATATCGCGTTTTTGTCTGGAGTTTGAGGTCTCCCCCTCAGGGAAAGGGTTCTAGTTGCAGCGTCAGCCAATGAGCAGGACGCGTTTGATCATGTGATCTCATTAACTACCATTATTTAGAGTTGAATAGGCTTTTTAAAAGTCCGTGTAAAGCAATATTAAGTGTTCAGAGTTTGGCATACCACAGAAAATGTGCTATTAACCACCTAGCCAAATTTGGATGACAAAAAAACCCCGCTGAGTAAATAAAATAGGTTATCAAACTTGACGCGGCACAAAACGAAACGTGATTGGTTGCTTTACCTGTCAGTCAAATGCGGCCATTCAAAGTGGCAAGGATCCCAGACCTGCCTTTTGCAGTCAGTCTGACGCTCCAGCTATGCGAGATTACTATAATTATAGCATAAACGCACAAGGCAACTTACACTTTTTGGTGAGCACGTACTGCCGACGATGGCACCAGGTGTCGGCGGGACTTGAGGATGAAGGACGGGGCGGAAGATCGTGGGTTCGGCCCCACTGACCAGCAATAGCGGGTTATCAGTGAATCCCAGTTGTCGCCGGTGAAAGTTTGTAAAACTATCCGGTGTAAAATGTTCACTGCAGAGGCGGGTGTTTGTGGTCATCCTCAGCTCTCCACCAAGGTGGCTCTTCACGAAATTAATCCACTTATTCTTGATATCGACGTTTTTAGGAAATTTAAACAAGGAGGCCGAGCTGTTTTGTAAACTATCGCAACCGGGAAATACGCATTTGCGTGAAGCAGGCATGGTTAGCTAGAAAACTGTAGGCTGTAGTCACTAGGTAATGTCAGTAACTTGCTATTGAGCTAATGCTAGTTATTACAGTGTTGGGGGAGGAGCCATGTTCAGTGGCTCCACTGCGTCATCGAGACGTGATTTCAGCCCCGCCCCCTAAAATCATGAACACAGAAATGGTGAAAAACAAATTAAGCACTACATCCTTTATAGTCTTTATAAGATGTTTTCAGCAATAAATTTATAATGTTTTTGATCGCCTTTGCACAGATTAATGTACAAGTATTTATCAAAGTCCGGTAGTTTAAGGGCATTTTGCATACATGTCTTGTCTAATTTAGGACAAAACCTGACTGGCTTCGTATATAAAATACAAAATTCACATTTCATACAGATGAGTGATGATGTGTCTAGGACGCACCTAAAAGGTGTGTGTCAAATTAATAAAATATTTATTTTATACACTACCACTTTTTTTTTTTTTTTTTTTTTTTTTTAAAAGAAGTCTCTTCTGCTCACCAAGCCTGCATTTATTTGGTCCAAAACTACAGCAAAAGCAGTAAAATTGTTAAATATTTTTACTATTTGAAATTACTGCTTTCTGATTGAAAATATTTTAAAATATAATTTTTTTGCTGTGATCAAATCTGAATTTTCAGCATCATTACTCTAATCTTCAGTGTCACATGATCCTTCAGAAATCATTCTAATATGCTGATTTGCTGTTGAAGAAACATTTTGATCAATTAAAAATGGTTGAGTTTTTTTTTTTTTTTTTTCTTTTTTTTTTTTCTTCTTCTTAGGATTCTTCGAATAGAAAGATCCAAAGCTGATTATCTGAAATAAAATAACATTTTATTAAATTATAGAAATTGATACTTTTTATTTAGCAAGGATAGGATACTTTAATTGAAAAAAGTGATGATAAAGACATTTACAATGTTACAAAAGACTTCCATTTCAGATAAATTCTGTTCTTTTGAACTTTCTATTCATCAAGGAAACCTGAAAAAAAAAATTTACTCTGCTGTTTTCAACATTATTATTAATAATAATAATAATAATGATGATGTTATAATGTAACGTAAAAATGTATTTTGAACCGCAAATCAGAATGTTAGCATGATTTCTGAAGGATCATGTGACTGGGGCAATGATGCTAAAATTCGGCTTTGAAATCACAAATATATGTATTTTAAAATGTATTCAAATAGAGAAGTTATTTTAAAAAACTTGGCTTGGTGGTGAGCAGAAGAGATTTCTTTAAAAAAAAAAAAAAAAAATTAAATCTTATTGAACTTTTGACTGGTAGTGTTTTTATTTTATTTATTTATTATTATTATTTTTTTTTTTTGGCCTTTTCAGAGCCTGGAAAACGTCTGATGGTCTTACATGGCACTCCGGAGTTTGCAGCCCCAGAGGTTGTAAATTACGAACCTGTTGATCTGGCCACTGACATGTGGAGCATCGGCGTCATCTGCTATATCCTGTAAGGGGTCCAAATGAAGCAGTTTATGGATGTCACCTTAATTTTATTGACTAATGTGCATGTTTGGTTGATGTATCTTTATTTCCACCATTTCCCAGCCTGAGTGGTGAGTCTCCATTCCAGGGCAACAGCGATGCCGAAACCTTAGCTTTGGTTACTGGAGCACAATGGGAGTTCGACCCTGAGAGTTTCGATGACATCACGGATGAGGCCAAAGATTTCATCAGCGGCCTGCTAAGGAAGGACAAGAGGTGATGAAGAAATGTGAATTGAGAAATTAGCATGGTCACATCATGCATGTTGTACTGTGTTCTTCTAATGATATGTAACAGCGTTGTTTTAGTATAATTGACATTATTATAGTTTTATTAATATCATCTTTTTTTTTTTTTTTTTTTTTTTAACATTGTTTTAATGTCTGTAGTTTAGGTTTTAGTTAATTTCAAGTAGCTGATTTTATTTTATTTTTTTAATTACATTTTTTTTTTTTTCTGAATTTTATTTAATTTTTTAAAGAAGTTCACTTCCAGAATAAAAAAAAAAAAAAAAATCCTGAATTTACTCACCCCTATGTGTCATCCAAGATGTTCCTTGTCATTCTATTTTGTTCTATATGCAGAGTGCTTTAATTTCATTTTTATACTGTTAGAACAAGACTATCCTGTGAGAAAGCGTTAGCTCATCCCTGGATAGCCTTATTTGACGACTCAAACTCCAAATCAACCAAATCCCTTAATAAAGACAAGATGAGAAGGTTCCTGGCCCGACGGAAATGGAAGGTATAAAATTAAGACTCTCTTACAGCTGTTTTAGTATCAAAATCCCTGATGGTTCTTGTGGTGTTTTGTTTTTTTGCCCCCCCCCCCAGTGGCCATTTATTTATTTATTTATTTATTTATTTATTTATTTATTGTAAACTGCAAATGATGTACACCTGTTCTGTCCTGCAGAAAACTGGCAAAGCCCTGCTCGCGCTGAAAAGGATGGTTCGCTGCAGCAAGTCTGATGCACCGCATTCTCCTTTCATTTCTGTAGATGGTGAGATGCATGACAATGTTTGTTTAACTAATGAAGTGTTTAGAAAGCTATTATAGTTTATTTGTGCAGTTATGTTTGGTTTGCTCCCTCATGATGTCTCTCACTATTTCAGCAAATGCTCTGGGGAAAGAGGCCGAACAAGCGGTGGCGTCTCTGGAAAAGCAGTTGCGGAGTGAACCACGTTTCCATCAAGCCCTGCATGACCTCACTGAGAGCTGCGGAGCCACGGTGCACCTGGCCTGTACAATACAAGGTATGGTACTCTTTATACTGTACACGGACATGCGAACTATTTTCTGAATGAAAGCCAATACTTGTTACTTGCTAATTTTGGGCTGCTGATTCCAAAAATAAAAATTTGAAAAACTTTCTCAAACTCATGATGCATTGTTGTTTGTTGTTGAAGCCCATTTCTGCCACTGAATAAAAAATGAAAAAGTTATTGCAACCTTTTTATCTCACAACTGCATGACAAACTCACAATTGTGAGGAAAAAGTCAGAATTGCAAAATGAAAACTCGCAATTTCAGGGAAATGGACCATGTTCTCAGAACAGAATTGCAAGTTTATATCAGTTCTGACTAAACTTACATTTCTGTTGTAAAGATATAAACTCAGTTCTGAGGAGAAGTCAGAAATGATTTTATATCTAGCAATTCTGAATTTATAATGCGCAATTGCAGGTTTATATCACACAATTCTGAGGAAGGATTTTCAAGATCCTCCTGCAGTGTAGGTCTGTGAAGTAGAGTTTTTATTGGACCATAATTCACTGAAGTGACTTCTGTTTGCAGGATATCCTGACCCTGAAGTAGTTTGGCTGTTTGATGAAGCGCCGCTGGAGAAGACCGGACGTGTTCAGATGAATTATAAAGAACGGCACTTGCACGCTCACCCTCGCTCAAGTACAACCAGGGGATTCTGGGATCTACAAATGCTGTGCGTCCAACAGCCTGGGACAGGCATTGTGTTCTGCCAAACTCACCGTGCAACTCTAGAACATCATCAAATCTACAATGTTGAGATTGAAGAAAAAGGGAGATTTCTAAAGTGAAACGGAGCAAAAAGTGCTTTCAGACAATTCACGTTTGATGTCACTAGAATCTGTTGTAATTCACAATTTCTGAATTGTTCCATTGTTGATTTTAAGGCACTATTTGATCCACAATCATAATGTTAGTTTCAAGTTCAGTTTCTATAATTTCCCTAGTGTGAAAAGTTGTAGGCATTACGTTTCAGCATTGTGTTTTTCTACAGAACTCTGGCATGGTTTGAATTCTGCTTAATTTAAGACAAAAGACATTTTAACAAGTTTCATTTGTTGTACATGCATGTGTGTATATATGAAGAATAAATGTATTAAAGTTTTATGAAATTAACATGGTTTTATTTTTAATGTCAAATCTAAGTTGTATCAAGAAGTGTTCATGATTACATCAAAAGTCATTTTGTAAATTTGTCTAAAATCACTGACCAGTTGGTCTACTATGGGTTAATCTGACATTCATTTTTACCTTTGGTCTGTAGGAGGCACAATATAGATTTAACAAACATCTTCCCTCTTTCATATGTATAATCCAGGGTCAGAAATTTAAAACGAGGGTAAATGCACTTGCACAATTAAACATCGTATTACAGCTGTCGCGATTAAAATAAAATGATAAAAGGAGTGTTTATTCACATAATTACCTTTAGATTCACTCACACGTGCGTTAGATTGGTCATAAGGCTCACCGCTGCACAAACCAATCAAACGCGTTTCTGTTTAAATTAGGAATGCATTGGCCAATCAGAAGCGCTTAGATTAGTCAGCACTGAAATCGCCGGCGCTGTTGATTGGTTCCCTCATCATGCGAATTCCCTTATCATAACACAGTACAGAAACGATGTAAATATTAAATTAATTTCGTTGCTTCAGTGATTATAACAAGTTTTTTTGCATAACTTGTGGTAAACTTGGCTAAGGTCATGGACCGACATGTTTGTCTGTGAAGCCAGAATGTGACGTGCTCAAAACGAATCAAAAACGTTTAATTTTGTTTCATATGGCGATATTAATAATCGTTACTACAATATGAAGAGCAATAATCGACAATAATGATTTTTGTAATAATAAAGCAGCCTTACGAGCTTCAAGACACAGGGGTAAAAATGCACCTGCACAATTAAACATCGTATTACAGCTGTCGCGATTAAAATAAAATGTTAAAAGGAGTGTTAATTCACGTAATTACCTTTAGCTTCACTCACACGTGCATCAGATCGTTTTTACGCGGTTTTGTGCAACGGTGAGCGTTTTAACCAATCAAACGCGTTTCTGTTGAATTTAGGAATGCATTGGCCAATCAGAAGCGCTTAGATTAGCCAGCACTTGAAAGCGCCGGCGATGTTGATTGGTTCCCTCATCATGCGAATTCCCTCATCATAACACAGTGCGGATACGATGTAAATACAAGATTAATTTAATCGTTTCAGTGATTATAACGGGATTTATTTTTGCATAACTTAAGGTAAACTTCGCTAACGTCATGGACCGACATGTTTGTCTGTGAAGCCAGAATGTGAGGTGCTCAAAACGAATCAAAAACGTTTAATTTTGTTTCATATGGCGATATTAATAATCGTTATTACAATATAAAGAGCAATAATCGACAATAATGATTTTTGTCATAATATTGCAGCCTTACGAGCTTCAAGACAAAGGGGTAAAAATGCACCTGCACAATTTAACATCGTATTACAGCTGTCGCGATTAAAATAAAATGATAAAAGGAGTGTTTATTCACGTAATCACCTTTAGATTCACTCACACGTGCGTTAGATTGGTTTGTGCAGCGGTGAGCCTTATGACCAATCAAACACGTTTCTGTTGAACTTAGGAATGCATTGGCCAATCAGACACGCTTAAATTAGTCAGCGCTAGAATCGCCGGCGCTGTTGATTGGTTCCCTCATCATAACACAGGGCAGATACTCGTATAATCGTTTCAGTGATTATAACGGGATTTATTTTTGCATAACTTAAGGTAAACTTCGCTAAAGTCATGGACCGACATGTTTGTCTGCAAAGCCAGAATGTGAGGTGCTCAAAACGAAACAAAAACGTTTAATTTTGTTTTATATGGCCATATTAATAATCGTTATTGTCGTAATATTGCAGCCTTATGAGCTCCTGTTTTTTACATGTATAATTTAGATACAATTTTAAACGGTCTATTGTTTTTGACAACAGTTTAAAATATTGATTGAAATAATTCGGTAAGTGTAAGCATTTGATATTTAAGAAAACATATGGTTTTTAAAACAATAAGGTGATTTGCCCTCACAAATATAAAAATGTTTGCCCTTTAATGGAAAAGTTAAGTTCTGACCCTGGTATAATCGTGATCAAATCCTTTTTCGCTGAATATAACTTTAACTATGTGTACAAAAATACATAAATGGCAGTGTGACAACCAGATATGAATATTTCTGACAACAGGCACAGGAATAAATGGTAAACCGTATACTGCAGAGCTATTAAAAGTGCTCAAGATGTTTTCTGTCCCAATCCTATTTCACCACATCAGAAAAGCTATCATAAGAACTGAAACTGGCTCATCTGCTTATAAAGATTACAGGCATTTGATGAAACAAATGGTACATGACTTCAAAAACAAACACAGCTGATTGTTTATGCTTCTGAAAGGATCAGCTAAATGTTGAAATCTGGTTGGTTTTATTTTGAAGCCTGTTTTAGAGTGAAGATCTGGTTATTTCTTGTCTCTTCTGAATCCGCTGCTGTAAAAGATTCCAGGCTTTCGACACCTGAGGAAACACACATGCATTAATAATTAGCTGCATGTTTGAGGTTCATAAAGCACATCATGCATTGTGTCATATGGTACGTGTACCTGTCTCTGAGTAACATCAGGTTCCCACAGCGTGCACAGCACTACGTTAGCATGTTCTATAAGCTTCGCATTCGGCCACTGGCTTTTCAGTCTCCTTAAGGCGTCTTCATCCTTCACACCGTCACGCTGGACTATACGCTTCACTGCCTGAGACAGAGAGAGAGTTAACCTATCTAGAATATTTTAATATTGTTATATACACCTCCGCTCAAAAGTTTGGGAACAGGAAGATTTTTAATGCTTTTTAAAGAATTCTTATATGTTTATCAAGGCTGCATTTTACTTGTAAGATGGTGAAATATTATTGCAGTTTAAAATAGTGGTGTTCTGTATTCATACACTTTAAAATATAATTTATTCCTGTGATGCAAAGCTGAATTTTTATCAGCCATTACTTCAGTTTTCAGTGTCACATGATTCTTAAAACATCATTCTAATATGCTGATTAATTACTGTTATTATCAACGTTGGAAACAGTTGTGCTGCTTAACATTTGTTTTGGAACCTGTGATTCTTTTTTCAGGATTCTTGACGAATAAAAGGTTAAAAACATTAAAAAAGTGTTTCCTATCACTTTTTATCAATTTAACACATCCTGGTGAATATTAATTTCTGTTAAAAAAAAGAAATGAAAATTTACTGACCCTAAACTTTAGAAGGTAGTTTATATGGTTACAAAAGATTTCTATTTTTATTTGTTAAAGAATCCTGGAAAAAACAGGTTCCAACAAAATATTAAACAACTGTTTTCAACATTGATAATAAATCAGCATACTAGAATGATTTCTGAAGGATCTAGGACACTGAAGACTGTAATGATGCTGAAAAATCAGCTTTGCATCACAGAAATAAATTACATTTTAAAATATATTTAAATAGAAAACAGCTGTTTAAATTGTAATAATATTTTACTGTTTTTACTGTATTAGTGAAATAAATGCAGCCTTGGTGAGCAGAAAAATCGTTTTTCAACAACTTTAAAAAAAAAAAAAACCTTATTGAATGGTGACCTCTAAAATATATATATTAAAAAATATTCTGTTTTCAAATTTTCAAAATGCTCTTATTTTTGGGTTTAAATCTGATTTTGAATCCCAAAATGAGTTACTGTTAATGTAATGATGCTGAAAATTCAGCTTTGTATCAAAATAATAAATTACATTCTAAAATATATTCAAAAAGAAAACTGTTATTTTAAATTGAAATTTTCATAATATTTGTTTTTTTTTTCTGGATTTTTGATCAAATAAATGCAGCCCTGATGAGCATAAGAAACGTCTTTAAAAAACATTAAAAATCGTACTGATCCCAAACTTTTGAGCGGCAGTGTATATATACACTTGGATGCAAATCAATGCTACTAACACTGGCTTTTTTTTTTTTTTTTTTTTTTTTTTTGGAAATTGATACTTTTATTCAGGAAGGACTGGAGTCAAAACTGACAGTAAAAGCATTTCTTGCATTTATAATGTTACAAAAATATATATTTTAAATAAATGCTCTTGAAAATCTTGAATATAAATCTTGCAAAAAAGCATATTATCATTTCAACATAATCAGAAATGTTTCTTGAGCAGCAAATCAGCATATTAGAATGATTTCTAAAGGATCATGTGACACTGAAGACTGGAGTAATGATGCTGAAAATTCAGCGTTGCATCACAGGAATAAATTACATTTTAAAATATATTCAAATAGAAAACAGCAGTTTTAAACTGTAATAATATTTCAGAATTTTATCCCAAATCCCAAAATGTGGGCTTTCCAACCTTTAGAAAAACATTATGTCTATATTAAAGCTTTAGTACCTCTTCCTCTGGGATGGTGGCCACCCAAACCTCATGCACCAAATATGTCCATCCCGCCTCGAGCAACACGGCCGCATCCACCACGCAAACATGCTTACCTAAAAACAGGAAGTGAGAATAAATTACATTTAAAAATAAAAAACTAAGCAAGAGCATGAGAAGAAAGTGATCAATGCTTCACCCTGTTCTTTTGCTTGCTTTATTCTTTTCTTCACCAGAGAAGCAATCTCAGGCCACACGATATCTGTCAGAGCTTTCAGACGCTCCTGGAAAACAAACACACACACAGACACAACATAAAAAGGATGACCAATGTGTTCTGAATTCAATTATATTCATCTGTCAAGTTGAATTACCTGGTTGCCAAATACTTTTCCACCCAGTACTCGTCTGTTAATGGTCTTATCCTCATTGAGAATATCTGACGGCAAAGAGAAGCAAACAAAAATACTTTCATCTCAGATGACTTTTCTATTGGGGAAAATGGCAGAATTCCAAGATTTTAATGTTATCTCTTCGTACCAGAGCCGAACTCCTGGATGACTTTGTGATAGGCAGATGTTCCTGGCAGGTAGGCCTCGTGACCGAGCTGATCGCAGTCAATCCGCACAGCGCCGAGACCCTCCAGTCTGTGTGCGATAGAGCTCTTTCCTGACCCGCTGCCGCCCGTCAGACCAATCACATACGGATCCAGAGGCAGATCCGGCTGCAGCTGCACACAGAAGAACAGCAAATTAAACCAATGCTAAGATCTTTATGTGGATGAAATTAAAGTACTTGAATCTTAAAAACTACATCAAGAGTTAAAATGTTAAAATGCTAAAATATATCACAACTAAAAACATCAAAAATATGTGACACTGAAGACTGGAGTGATGAAGCTGAAAATTCAGCTTTGATCACAGGAATAAATTACATTTTAAAATATATTCAAAGAGAAAACAGTTATTTTAAATAGTAAAAATATTTCACAATTTTACCATTTTTGCTGTACTTTGGATTAAATAAATGCAGGCTTGGTGAGCAGAACAGACTTAAAAACGTTAAAAATCTTACAGTTCAAAAACTTTTGACCAGTAGTGTACATCAAGTTAAAATATTAATGATACATAAAATGCTAAAAAAGTAAGTTTTAGTCAAAAATAATAATATATATGTGCACAGCACAAATGTTTCTTGAGCAGCAAATCAGCATATTAGAATGATTTCTGAAGGATCATGTGACACTGAAGACTGGAGTAATGATGCTGGAAATTCATCTTTGCATTACAGAAATAAATTACATTTTAACATATATTACTATAGAAAAGAGTTACTTTAAATTGTAATAATTTTTCACAATATTATGGTTTTTACCTATTTGTTTCTTAAGTAAACGCAGCCTTGGTGAGCATAAGACACTTCTTCCAAAAACATCACCAACCCCAAAGTTTTAAATGGCACTTTATATGAATACATATATTATCTCCAAAAGAACGGCAATAGACAAAAGAAATAGCAGCTGAGCTGAATCATGCATCACATGATTAACATGCACATGACTGAATGGCCTTCATTAAATTACACAGCAGTCACAATGCCATGATTCTATAAATTAATGTCTGGAGGAGACAGAATAGGTCAGTCTTTTTGCTTAACAAAAGGTTTTTTGTACATAATCTTGTGAAATTTCCTCAGACATAATCTATGCAACAATTAATCCGACCTTTGGTCTAATAACACAGTTAAATACGCAGTAATGTTTAAAAAGATGTAAAAATATAACAGTTATGAACTAATGTATGATGTATGGATGAAAAGATGAAGTGCATTGTGTGACTGTTGAATTGTAAGTCCTAGTGACTATGTGACCACAAAACCAGTCTTAAGTAGCAAGGGTATATTTGTAGCAATAGCCAAAAATACACTGTATGAGTCATTTAATGCCAAAAATCTTTGGGATATTAAGTAAAGATCATTCCATGAAGATATTTTGTAAATTTCCTACCGTAAATATATCAAAATTTTATTTTTGATTAGTAATATGCATTGCCAAGAGCTTCATTTGGACAACTTTAAAGGCGATTTTCTCAATATTTTGATTTTTTTGCACCCTCAGATTCCAGATTTTCAAATAGTTATATAAAATTTATTATGATGTATAAATGTCAATTTTAAAAAAATGACCCTTATGACTGGTTTTGTGGTCCAGGGTCACATATATGAATGAGTGAGCGGGATGTTCGTACTGATGGCGGTTTAAGCAGAGTGCCCAGCAATCTTGTTCTCAGGCTGGAGGAACTGATCTTCTCCTCCTCGATGTCAGCATGATGTGCATCTTTCAACAGCTGGATCTCGTACAGAACCAGTTCAGCCAATCCCTGCACAGAAAAGACAGTTTCATCACATACTATAAACAAATAAATGACCACAAATGGTGAAATGTGGACAATAGCAAAGTCCAAACGCACTGGGGTCACTATGGTCACAAGCACACTGAATTCACATGGATAACAAAGTTCAAAGATCACAGATGTCTAGTTTATGACTTACTGAGGATTAAACATTTGAGAAACATTAAACTTCCAGAGAAAGACCAGCATTATAATAAAGTTAAATGAGATAACTATTATATAATACAACTACTGTTCAAAAGTTTGGAGTTGGTAAGTTTTTGAAAAAGTCTCTTTCTATTTAAATGTATTGTTTGATGTTTAAGGAACGTTTATGTTTAAAACAGTTGTGCTGTGTCATATTTTTGTGGAAACTGATTCACTGATGAATAAAAAGTTCAAAAGTACAGCTTAATTTGAAAAAGAGGTTTCACTTTTTAGTGTCTTTACTGTCATTTTGATCAATTTAATGCATCCTTGTTTA
Organism: Labeo rohita; assembly: GCF_022985175.1. Classification (NCBI taxonomy): domain Eukaryota; kingdom Metazoa; phylum Chordata; class Actinopteri; order Cypriniformes; family Cyprinidae; genus Labeo; species Labeo rohita. The sequence continues at coordinate 4,569,883 of NC_066892.1, read as the reverse complement.
ATAAAAGCATTAATTCCTTTCAAAAATCTTACTGATTTTAAACTTTTGAATAATATTCATATATTTTTAAGTGTTCAAATACATTTTGAGCTACTGTATATAAAGCTTGTGTTTCTCTGGTCTAACGGTAAAGATTTTTATAGGCACCGGATAACAATCAATAACGTTCTCACGTTTTCCAAACGCTTCCTGTTGACAGCTTCGCCCCCTTTCCTTGTTTCCTCGCTGACCACAATGCACTGCAGCTCAGGGTCGCTTATGGAGGGGCCGAAGGGATCAGAGAGAGGAACGATTTCGTACTTGATCGACGGTTTTACATCGTTCAGAAAGTCCTGGAGCTTCTCCACACGCTGATCGTACGGCTCTATCAACTCCTTCAGGACCTTATCTACACAAAAAGCAGGACACATATGTGACCTTGGACCACAAAAGTCTTAAGTAGCACAGTTATATTTGTAGCAATAGCCAAAATTACATTGTATGGGTCAAAATGATAAATTTTTCTTTTATGCCAAAAATCATTAGGATATTAAGTAAAGATCATGTTCCAAGATATTTTGCAAATTTCCTACTGTAAATATATAAAAACCTAATTTTTGATTAGTAATATGCATTGCTAAGAACTTCATTTGGACAACTTTAAAGGGGATTTTCTCAATAAAAAAGATGACCAGTCAAGGGCAGCCCTAATGGAAAGCTTATTTGTGACCCTGGACCACAAAACCAGTCATAAGGGTCATTTTTGATGCTTTTAAAGATTTATAACGCTGATAAATAAGCTTTCCATTGATGTATGGTTTGTTAGGATAGGACAATATTTGGCCGAGATACAACTATTTGAAAAAAATCGCCTGTAAAGTTGTCCAAATGAAGTTCTTAGCAATGCATATTACTAATCAAAAATTAAGCTGTGATATATTTACAGTGGGAAATTTACAAAATATCTTCATGGAACATGATCTTTACTTAATATCCTAATGATTTTGAGCATAAAAGAAAAATCTTGACCCATACAATGTATTGTTGGCTGTTGCTACAAATATACTTAAGGCTGTTTTTGTGGTCCAGAGTCACATTTAAGAAATGACAACAAAATTAGACATTTTTTGCAGTTGAAAACTGTTTTGACACATTTCCAAGTACTTTATCAGTTGGCAAAAGGTCTCTAACGGGGGCAGCCGTGGCCTAGTGGTTGGGGACACAGGCTTGTAACCGAAAGGTTCGAGTCCCAGGTCCGGCAGGGACTGAAGGTGGGGAGACCAGTGCTCAATAGGACTGAGGTGAGTCCCTTGAGCTTGACTTGTGGCCAAGTAAGACACGTCATACTTGGCCACACATCACATCCTTTGCCACGCCCTTTCCTAACTTTATTAGATATTCATCCAACTACCAAATAACCACATAGAAAAACTAAAGCTTAGAGCTGCTTTGTACAGATTTGAAGAAATTTAGACCACATTAGAACACTCTGCGGTGAATGGGTGCCGTCAGAATGAGAGTCCAAACAGCTGATTAAAAACATCACAATAATCCACAAGTAATCCACACCACTCCAGTCCATCAATTAACATCTTGTGAAGTCAAACGCTGCGTGTTTATAAGAAACATCATTAAACATCATTAAAACGTGTTTTTAACTTCAAACTGCTGTAATCGATTATATTGCTTTCTTTAGTGTCTTAATGATGGATTTGTTTCTTACAAACACACATCTTTCATTTTCACAAGATGTTAATTGATGGACTGGAGTGGTGTGGATTATTGTGATGTTTTTAATCAGCTGTTTGGACTCTCATTCTGACGGCACCCATTCACTGAGGATCCGTTGGTGAGCAAGTGATGTAATGCTGCATTTCTCCAAATCTGATTGAGAAACAAACTCATCTACACCTTGGATGGCCTGAGGGTGAGTATAAATCTTTCTAGATTTTTCCACTTACTTTTTAGTAGTTCCCGGTCACACACACCAATGACAAAGCGTCTGTTGGCCATCAGACAGGAAGTATTCAGCAGGGTCTTATGGGCGCCATGTAGACGGTCAAAAGTGCCACCAACCACCACATCACTGAACGTCTCTAACGGTTTTAATTGCACATCTCTTCCTCCTCCATCATCATCTTCCTCAACCTCTTTTAGTCCCGGATGCAAAAGCACAGATGAGAGACTCGGGTTGCAAACGTAACAGTGACCCGCGTACTTCTGCAAGCATTGGGTGACCAGTGAGGACTGGCCTGAATCCTGGATGGGGAAGTCTGTCAGCACTACTTCAGGCGAGTGGGACAGCTTTTGAGGTGTTGGAAAAGGGCCGCTGCTTCCGCTCAATGTCGCAGGCTGGGAGCGGATGTTACTGAGCAGCACCCTGACGTCCAGGTGCCCGCAAATGTCAGCAGCGTTGCTGTAAAGGCGGGAGATGAGAGTGCAGAGATCCACCACGGGCGGGATGTAGACGGGCCGCGCCTGCCCGCCTGTGCCCAGGTTGAGGCCGGGGTGGAGATGGACGTAAAGTGTGCGCTCGACCACCTGGGCGGCAGACGTGAGGACGGGGGCGATGCGAAGAGGGAGGACGTGTAACGGAGACGTAAGGACCAGGATGCCGGTGCTGAACATGGACATGATTGACAGCTGATGGTGGCTTTCTGATCTGAGATGCTGAGAGATATAATACAGATATGTTTAAAATAAATATTTCACATAGTGCTCATATTTTATGGAGTATCTTGAATGCACTGTATATGCATTAACATCTTCCAAATGAGTAACTGAAAATAATTTGACCCTGGACCACAAAACCAGTCTTAAGTAGCACGGGTATATTTGTAGCAATAGCCAAAAATACATTGTATGGGTCAAAATGATCAATGCCAAGATATTAAGTAAAAATCATGTTCCATGTAAATATTTTGTAAATCTCCTACTGTAAATATATCAAAACTTAATTTTTGAATAGTAATATGCCTTGCTAAGAACTTCATCAACTTTAAAGGTGATTTTTTTTGGCACCAAAAAGCTTATTTATTGAGCTTTCAGATTATGTATAAATCTCAATTTCAAAAAATTGACCCTTATGACTGGTTTTGTGGTCCAGGGTCACAAAAATGCAATTATGTATACCAAACTATTATTTATATATGCACATATTGCAACTATGATGAGTTTTAAGTAAATGCAATTTGTAATACATCAGGAAAATGTAAATTCATAAACATTTAGGTTTTTTTTTTTTTACCTTAATTCTATTAATTTAAGATTTGAGCTATAAGACAAATAAAAATTTGATCTTTAAATGGAAACAAATAAAAATAAATCTGACCAAAAATTACTTGAACAATAAAAACATAGCTATTTTATGTCATGCAATCTTTGTTTTTAATTATCTCAAAAAAAATGACAAATACATTTAACAAAACCTGTCAAAATTACACTAATAGTTAGAATAGAATAGAATAGAATAGAATAGAATAGAATAGACATATTACTCTCAGTCGTGGACGTTTTGATTAATATCTAATAGAACGTTTTTAAAATGACACTAACATTTAGAATAAAACCGAAAATAACACAACAGAGAAATTTCACACGTCACATATGCAGATAGAACTTCACTGAACAATTTACAGCTATAGCTACAGACGCTGAAAACGTTGAAAAGAAAAATTGCTTATGTCTTATATTTATCCATGAAAGATTCCAGATTAGCACAAAAACAACACAGTTGATCCGGAACAACATATTGTAACACCAGACTACTTCAGCAAAACCAAACCTACCTGAGTGTTTTCTGCCGATTAGTGAGTTGAGAAATGCTAAATTAGGAATAAAATTGCAGAAAGCAACTGTCTACCATCAGGCTTCGTCATGATGACTATATAAAAGACTAATGTTTTGCACGGCAGAGCGAACTCACGTCCAGTTGACCTAGACGGCCATGTGTTGGAATAGCGACTGCTGATTGGCTGACAGAGTGAGTTCCTGCCCTAGCGAATTATGGGAAATGTAGTTTATAGCGGCTTTCGTTTCTCCGCGAACTTTTTTTGTCATTTTAATTCACCAAATATGAACATTTCTCATCTTGTCATTGTATATTAGTTAGATGATTGAATAAATGAGTGATCTTTGTGAAGAGCGCGGTTCACTTCTTACATTTTTACCTCAGGTTTTGTGTTTGAATGAATATTGTGTACTATAATGAATACCATAATGCTTTAATCAGCACAAAATAATGAAGATAATTATTCAGAAATTCAACATAACGAGTTCGTGCAATTCATTCTTCAAATCTTGATGAAAATAGTTTAAATACTGTAAATATTTAATGTATTAAAACTTTATGGCAGACTACTTAAATATGAAAAGTACAGATTTTATTTGACAAAATACAAAAATAACTTTTCAATTTCAGCAGTTTCTGTTTTATAAGGTCTTAGTGAGTATCATCTTGTCTGTACTGGTTAACTAAAATAACTAACAAGAAACTGACTGAAAATCTGTCTAAACAAAGCTCCAAAAACAGTTAAATTACTCAATCTCAACATAGTAGTAAACTTTCAGTGATTCACAGGTTCATTTAAAGATATTTTTGCATTCAGTTTGTGAATGAAAAAACACAGTGAACAATGTCGGCAACTTCTGTAGCAGTGTTTTGTCTGGCACGTCTAGACTGGTGCAATGACCCAGTTTCTTGTAATATTATAAAACATCAAAGTTACAACGTCTTGTTGCATCTATAGACATTTTAACCCCATTTCACACAATTTTTAGGGGTGGAAAAATAGATTAAGTATATACAGTATGTCTCACATATATAGAAACCTGGAATGTAAGCAGAAACCTGAAAAAAATGCAGATAGAACTTGGCAAACTCATTGCAAGACTATTAATAGTACTCAAGGGGGCGATAGAATTAACAAATTTTCTCAACAAGGGTTTTCCTGCCATTGCTAATGCCCACTATTGCACCCCTCACTGAGAATGTAAAGTGTACTTGCGTTTATTGAGCTTGCTAGATTGCATACTTACTTTTACAGTTTACGTCAGAAGTTTAGAAACACCTTGCAGAATCTGCAAAATGTTAATAATTATACTAAAATAGGAGGGATCATACAAAATGCATGTTATTTTTTATTTAGTACTGACCTGAATAACATATTTCACATAAAAGACGTTTACGTTTAGTCCACAAGAGAAAATAATAGTTAAATTTATAAAAATGACCCTGTTCAAAAGTTTACATACGCTTGATTTTTAATACTGTGTTTTTACCTGAATGACCAACAGCTGTATTTTTTTGTTTAGCGATAGTGTTCATGAGTCACTTGTTTGTCCTGAACAGTTACACTGCCTGTTGTTCTTCAGAAAAAATCCTTCAGGTCCCACAAATTCTGTGGTTTTTCAGCATTTCTGTGCATTTGAACCCTTTCCAACAATGACTGTATGATTTTGAGATCCATCTTTTCACAATGAGAACAACTGAGGGACTCATATGCAACTATTACAGAAGGGTCAAACACTCACTGATGCTTCTGAAGGAAAAACGATGCATTAAGAGTTGGGGGGGGTGAAAACTTTTGGAATTTGAAGATCAGGGTAAATTTAACTTACTTTGTCTTCTCGGAAACATGTATGTATCTTCTGTAGCTTCTGAAGGGCAGTACTAAATGAAAAAAATCTGATATTTAAGCAAAAACAGAACAATGTGCATATCTTCATTCTGTTCAAAAGCTTTCACCCCTCAGCTCTTAATGCTTCGTTTTTCCTTCTGGAGCATCAGTGAGTGTTTGAACCTTCTATAATACTGCTCAAAATACGTTGGATTTTCACATAATAACCACTATATGGAGTAAAAATATGTTGACGAGAGCGATGTATTATTCACTGTGAAACTTACACTGCAATGTACCTGAGGGAAAACAGATTTGATCATCTAATTTTCACCAGTAAGAAAAAAGATTTAAAGCTTGTCGTTTTGCATAATGTCACAGTTATATATGACATGAGAATAAGGCCTGAAGCTAGCAAGAACATTTAAGGAAAATATAATTATATTTTCATAATGATTTTTTCCCGCTCAAACCTTCTGTGGTGTAAAAACACCCCTGGCCAAATGCCCCCAGAGGGCATCACTTCCCACTTTGAAAATTACTGTAGTTACCATGTTCTGAACATCACATCCTTTTCTTTTTCTCTCAGATGTAATCTATATGTGACCCTGGACCACAAAACCAGTTGCTGAGGTATATTTGTAGCAATAGCCAAAAATACACAGTTTGGGTCAAAATTATAAATTTTTCTTTTATGCCAAAAATCATTAGGAAATTAGGTAAAGATCAAGTTTCATTAAGATATTTTGTAAATTTCCTACTGTAAATATATCGAAACTTAATTTTTGATTAGTAATATGCATTGCAAAGAACTTAATTTGGACAACTTTAAAGGCGATTTTCTCAATATTTTGATTTTTCTGCACCCTCAGATTCCACATACTGAAATAGTTGTATCTCGGCCAAATATTGTTCTATCCTAACAAACCATATATCGATGGAAAGCTTAATTATTCAGCTTTCAGATGACGTATAAAGCTCAATTTAGAAAAATTGACACTTCTGACTGGTTTTGTGGTCCAGGGTCACATATAGGTGGTTGAATAAAAATATTTGGACTTTACCTCAACTTAGCACCAGCAAGCTTGTTAGCTAGACAGTTAGCATCAGCTAACAACATTTACTTATTTTCAATATGGTTATGAACAAGCATTCATATCTGTCTGCTCGCTAGTTGATTCAGACAATGTTGATGAACAATATAAAAACAGAGGTCATGTAGGGCTAAATGCGTAGCATTTTAATAAAACTGCTAACGTTACAGCAGCGGAGAATATGACCGTGTATGAGTTATTTTATTTAATCTGTATTATTTAAATGTTTCGTTTTTTGACCTAAAACAGAGATACTGATGTTGATGCGTCTGACTTCAAGCATTTCAGTGGGCTTAAACAGATCACTCTTTACAGTAGATTTAATTAACCAACAATGGACAGTTTTTACCTAAATATGATTTTCAGTTACATTAATTAATCGTAAAATTCGACTTTAGTAACTTACTTTTCGCAGTTTCAGTCGCGCGCGCTCACAAGATCTCCTTGTGAATTCAGTTGACTGGAGACTCGTTTTAAACGGATCGAATCAGTGAGTTGTTGACTCGAGAACAGCTGCAATCGGATCATTCGAATTCGTCAGTGAATCGTTTGGTGAGATTTGCGAATCGATTTAACAGGTTCGTTGAAAAGAATCAGTTTGTTAATGAATCAGACACCGCATTTGCGTCTCGGAGCATGTGATATATTATAAGGAGTAACGATACGTTTTATGAAATTTAGTTAATTAAAAACTACGATCTTTTGCTTTGGAATGTAGCGAAGTAAAAGTGAAAGATACTCAAAATAAAACTACTCCAGTAAAATACAGATACTTGAAAAATGCACTTAAGCACTGTCCACCACTGCAAAAATGCTGAAAAAGCACAGAATTTGTGGGACCTGAAGGATTTTTCTAAAGAACAGCAGACAGTTTAACTCATTAACAACTAAATACAGCTGTTGGTCATTCAGGTAACAACATAGTATTAAGAATCAAGTGTATGTAAACTTTTGAACAGGGTCATTTTTATAAATTCAACTATTATTTTCTCTTGTGGACTATATGTAAACGTCTTTTATGTGAAATATCTTATTCAGGTCAGTCCTAACATGCATTTTGTCTTATTTTGGTAAAATAATTAACATTTTGCACATTCTACAAACTTTTGACTTCAACTGTTTTACTTGTACATAATTTGTTTTTGAAAATAACATTTTGCTTTTCGCAAAAACACATTTGCAATACAGTAAACCTCAGTATCTGATACATAAACCATTTAGAAGTTTCTACAAGGAGTCTCTCATGATAGTTTGGGCATTATTTTAAAGTTAAAGTTAAAGTTAGAAGATAAATAACATGCAAGCTGTTTTTGACCATTGCTGGCTGTTGCATCAGCTTGATCCCTAAATGTTTGATGATCGATGGATCAAACAGGTTCCCTTCATTTTAGCCTTTTCAGAGCATACGGGTAGTATTTGAGGAAGATCCGTCGCGCAATCTCATACGTGTCCCCTAGTGGCTTGGACGGATATTTCCTTTGATTGTAGACGAACCCTTTCTCAACCTGGAACACGGCCTGATTGAAGACGTCCTGTTTGAAAGGTCTTCCTCTGTCCAGACACTCCACCAGCGTATTAACAAACAAGCCCCAGCGCTGTAAATAATAGTCTTCCACAAGGCCACCCCACTCCTTGCTGGCATAGTCCAAGATTTCCCCGTCGGGTCCCCAAAGGGTGATCTGATTTCGTGCGTTGATATCGTACAGCTGCGCCTCGTGCTCGTCCACACCCTGAGACTGAGCCTGTTCAAGCCAGACTCCCAAAAGAAAGTGTTCGTTGCTGGAAAGGAGGCGGTCCAGTTCAGGTAAGAGATCGTAGACAAGCACGCCACCAGCAGTCAGGAGGTCAGGAAGCTTTTGGGCCTGAGAATCGTACAAATAAATAAAAAACAAAAATTGCAAAGCTGTAATTTTGTACACAATAAAAGCTGCAGTCACATTTAATTTGAATTTTCTTTCAAGAACTAATTGACAGCATATACAAACAAAAATATATATTTTTTCCCAATGCAAAACAATTCACTTAATAAAATAAAATTATTAAACATTCAAATTCCTCCAATCAAAAGTTACATATGTTTTCTCACTTAAAATAAACAAACTCTCGAAATAAAGTGTTCTATGACTGGAATAGGGCTGAAATAACAATCAACTGAAAATGAGTTGCTGTATCTATCAAAACAGATGTCATTTTTCACTGTTTATAAATGGGCATTTTTTAAAAATAAAAATTAGAAAATTTGGAAAAAAGTACAATGATATTTTTAAATATGAAACCAAGCCACCAGTAGGTGGCGACAAATTACTGTTTTGGTGAGTCATTTAGTCATTCATTCAACTGATTCATTCAAACAGCTGATATATTCATAAATTGAATCACTGATTCATTTGATTCGGTTGGTTTTAGCTGGTTTTTATGGAATCAACTGGTTTTAGCTCGTTTAAACATGTTAATCATGCTATTAACATGGTAATCATGCTGGCAACATGCTAATTATGCTAGAAACATGCTAGCAACATGCTACTAACGTGCTAATCATGCTAACAACTGCTAGTAACTTGCTAATCACGTTAGTAACATGCTACTAACTTGCTAACCATGTTAGAAAAATGCTAGCAGCATGCTAGTAACTTGCTAAACATACTAGCAACATGCTAGAAACATGATAACAACATGTTAATCATGCTAACATGTTGCTAATATGCTAATCATATAAAAAACATGTTAGCAACAAGCTAGTAACATGCTAATCATGCTAACAACATGCAAGTAACTTGCTATTCATGCTAGCAACACGCTAGTGACTTGCTAATCATACTTACAAGATTCTAGTAATTTGCTAATAATGTTAGAAACATGTTAGTAACATGCTAATCATGCTAGTAACTTGCTAATCATGCTAGCAATATGGTAATAATGTTAGAAACATGCTAGTAACTTGTTAATCAGGCTATAAAGATGCTAGTAATTTGCTAATCATGCTAACAACATGCTAGTAACTTGTTAATCATGCTAGCAACAAGCTAATAATGTTATAAACATGCTAGTAACATGTTAATCATGCTAGCAACATGCTAATCATGTTAGGAACATGTTAGTAACATGATAATCATGTTAGAAACATGCTAGTAACTTGCTAATCAGGCTATAAAGATGCTAGTAACTTGCTAATCATGCTAACAACATGTTAGCAACAAGCTAGTAACAAGTTAATAATGTTAGAAACATGCTAGTAACATGTTAATTAGGTTATAAACATACTGGTAAATTGTTAATCATGTTATCAACATGCTAGTAAGTTGCTAATCATGCTAGATCATGCTGTTTACTTGCTAATAATGCTAACAATATGCTAGGAACCTGCTAACAACCTTGTAATCAGTCTATAAAAATACAAGCAACAAGCTAATCATGCTAAAACATGTTAAATCTTGTAAGCAATGTGCCAATACCCTAGCCGGCCAATCGGCGCATCTCTAGTAAAAATATTGCAGGACTGGTTTGCTAGTTCATTGACATCAAACATAACTCTTAAGTTTGTGTTTACCTGGAAAGCACTTTGTATTTCCTTGTAGAACTCCGTTGTAAGAAGCTGAAGCGCTTGTCGTGTCACATCCACAAGATCGTACCGGAAGGTTTCCTGAGTCACAAACCCTGGCGCAGCTTCGAGCAGAAGCTTCCACGCCTTGTAAAAGTCAGCCGGTTCGTACCAGATGTCTGTTTGCATGTGTAGGGACGGCCGATGTACCAATGGACTCTTGTTGTGGTTCTTATATTTCGGAAGAGTGCAGTTATACACGCTATGAAACAAAAGTTGCCAGGCCACCGTCAGGTTCTCGTCCATACTACCGTAGCGCCGCAAGGCGTACAGCGACACCCACTTGTAAAGGTTAACGGGTTCTTTACGCCAGGCCAGTTCGCTCATAAGTTCATAAACGACTGGATTCTGTTCAATGCCTTCAGGAGTCATACCTAGTCCCACTAGGGTTGAATTCGGAAAGCGAATAGCATCAAAGGGGCCGGAGTTAATGCTTTCCACCGTTCCAAACAAACCACTGTTCCCTCCAAAGTTGTGCAGCATACACCAGATAAACGGCTGGCCGTAGAAGGAGTTTGTGGAAGAGTAGACAGGCATGGATTCAGCAAAGAGATCCAGGACAATCATGCGCCCCAGGGGGACGCCGTGTAACAGGGCCTTGACCTGGTCTGGTTTCCAGAACGAAGGGTCACTAATAAATAGCCAGCCTTGCATCAGCCAAATTGCTTGAGGGTCCACTGCCAGAGAGAGAGTAAAAGGACAGTGCAATCCCAAAGAAACATGAGTAAATTCAACATTTAGGACAATATCATATAATTTCCAGCACAAACCAAAAAGGGTAGTTACCTGAAGTCATGGTATTGAAAACAGCTCGGCTGATAGACGCCAGGTAAGTGGGGTCCGAAGAGGCTGGGACCATTTCATTAAAGGTGTCTGTGTTATAAATGTGGTCCGTTCCGAACTCCTGAATGACTTGGGTCAAAAAGAGTGAACCTATTCGCTGAAAGAGAGGGTCGCGTGGGTCAAGCACGTAGGCGCAGGAGTAGGTGCAGTTAAAATGGCTCCAGGGGCTCAGCTTGGTCACGTTTGCTTGGGGGAACAACCTAGAGGGTATTGGGAATTGTGATTATTTATGTCTTTGTACATCTGCTGAATAGAAATTATATACTCTTCAAACATTTTTCATGCAGTGGCCATTTCCAAAAGAAAGATTTTAGAAGAGAATATCCACCTTATTCTTGTAAGAGTGGGAGCAGCCATTTGTAAATTTTATGGGTCTGACTCGTTTTGCTGCTTGATGTTACAAATTGGTGTGTTTTACCATTATTATCCTAATTAATCACACCCATAGACTTACTTCTGTGTTGAAGAATAAGTTGGATAGCAGCCTTAACAACATTTTAAAAAATCTACACCTACATTAAATGGAAGAAAGACACAATTGAGTAATATTACCTGGTAATACCTTCAGGTACGATTCCTGAAAAAGCAGGCAATACAGGGATCATCCCAAAAGATCTCATGCGTTCCAAGATTTTAAACTGAAAGAACAAATATATGATTTTTTAATATGCATGACTATATTTTACATGCAACTTTACATTTCTGAAACATATGGTAGTGCTTGCAAAAGTTGTCATCACAATGATATGTGGTTGCTAAGGCGTTTTTAGGTATTCTAAGATGTTTTTATTTTTTCCAAAAATTCAGTTTTATTTTTTTCTAAACTATTTTTGTCCATTTAAATTTTTCTAACCTGTTTTAATGATTAAATTACATTTTATTAACCAAAAAGCATGTCTAATTAATTGAAATCATGAAACTTACATTATTTAACAGCGAATTTATTAAAAGTTCAACAAATATTAAATTTTGAAGGCCCTATGAAATACGTTTTTTCCCCTCAGATTCATTTTTTTTTTTTTTTTTTTACCAAATTGAGTTTTTTTCTGTTTTTTTTTTTTTCTAGACTCTGTTTTAATGGTTAAATTACATTTTATTAATCAAACAGCATGTCTAATTAACTGAAATCATGAAACTTACATTATTTAACAGCAAATTTATTAAAAGTTTAACAAAATTTAAATTTTTAAGGCCCTATGAAATACGTTTTATTTTTTTCTCAAATTCAGTTTTATTTATTTATTTATTTTCCAAATCCTGTTTTATTTTGTTTCTAAATTCTGTTGACATTTTTCTGGATTCCGTTTTTTTATGTTTTAATTTCTCTAGACTCTGTTTTAATGGCTAAATTACATTTTATTAATTAAAAAGCATGTCTGATTACTTGAAATCATTAAACTTACACTGTTTAACAGCTAATTTATTAAATGTTTAACAAAAATGACATTTTTATGGCCCTATGAAATGCGTTGTCTTTTTTTTTTAACCAAATTCTGCTTTTCATTTTAATGGTTTAATTAAATGTAATATTCAAAAGCATCTCTAATTAATTTATTTTATTTAAAAAATAATATTTCTGCTAAATAGGCCTATTCCTTTAAAAAAAAAAAAAGCTTTAATAATACTTTTATTAGTAGTAGTTGTAGTACTGTCATTACATATTCTGTATGTGTGTAGTAAACAAAACCGTGAGTCTGTGCCATTCATTCACACAGACACACGCAGAACATGCAGGATTCATATTTACATGGTCTTTTTTGGTTTAATATTCACAGACACTAGTCGATATCATGTGATTTAAGTTTACTGACCTACTTTTGATCAATATGTCTAAAATTTGGCAAATTCCATGACATTCCGTGTTATACAGTAAATTCCATGTTTATGACTGGATTCCGCGATTCCGTCCGCGTTCTCCGCATCTTGGAAATCATAGGGCCCTACTAATGTTAGAACAAATGTATGTGATGTATGTTATTATAGAAACATTTTAAAAATCCTAACTCCGAAAAATAATATGACATCTCTCCTTACAACAATAAAGGTTATTTTTATGAATTGTATCTCAGTACCTGCAGGTAAAGCTGTTTGACATGCCAAGACTGAGGAAGTGGTCCTCCCCACTCAAACAGGTTTCCCATGCGGTTCCACGCTAGGAAAGCTGGACCTGTGAAAAAGCGATCCAGCTCAGTCTGGTTCAGACCGAGAGACAGATAAACCTACAGCACATCAGAAAAAAAGAAACAGACAAACATAAACCACAACATACACTTAAGACTGAAAATTCACAAGTGACCAGCCGTTTTTCAACAAAATACTCTCACCTCTTGCCATAGCACCTCCTGTCCAGTGAACGCCAAAGGAAGATTTACGCCATTCAGTGCCATCCAGTCAATCTCCCGTTGCCATCTCGGCCAATCCCACCACACGGAGGAGTAACTCTGGGTACATACGTTCTGATAATACCTGAACCTAAGGTTAAACAAACACTGAATGAAATGCATTAGCTGCAATAGATCCTCCACACATGAACTGCCACATCTTGTGACTATTTATTGTTTTGGAGCTGTAATGAACATGACCTCATTCATAACGTCATGTTCACATTGTGTGGAATTCACTCTCCGTCTGCGTCTCTGAGAGTGACATAGTACAGGCCAGATCATGCAGAACTAACACGACAAACACACACAAACTAGACAACAACCGTCCGGCTATTACAAAACATCCACATGAACAATAGCGGTGAGAAGTATCAGCCATGCTGCTTTTTTATACTGTCTTGCAAATTATACACAACACACTGTCAAGAACATGTAGAAGAAACAAAAACAACTGCTTGAAGAATGATAAAGTGCCTGCAGAAACCTTCCAACTTCCAAATGAACAAAGAAAAGATATATAATCTTATGTAGACGGCTACTAAAGTGTGCATCAGTCAGGTTAAAATGATTATAGTTGCTCAAAACTGAACAAAATACATTAGATAGTCCAGCTTAAGCAGAATGAGTTTGCTACTACTGACATTAAATGAATGTGAGCCCTACATAAAATGTTCAATACCTGGTCATTTCTCAAATTAAATGAGAACATTGTACTAATATTTCAAATGAAAACATTTAATAAAAATTCACAAAAAAAGAAAGGAAACAAAATAAGAGGAATAAAGAGGAATATGTTAATCAATATGACAATATCTGAATCAGCAAATATCATCATTATTTCATTTTTATTTTAGTCCAAGAATGGAAAGTAGCATGAAAAGACAAAAAAAATGAACATAAAAGTCTTGTTTAACAGCTGGTTTCAGCCCCTAGGAGTAAAAAATGTGCAAAATCTATGATGAAAATGCATGCATATTAATGTGACAAAAAATTATATATATAATAACTATGTAAATGCTAAGACTACATCATATGAACTTTTTGGTTTATAACATTTTCCAGAGCTTCATTAACTTTTAAAAGTGATTCATTTCTGATCAAACGGAAGTGGGTTTATATAACAATTTTTATTCCAACAATATAATCACATCACAATAATCCTTGATAACAAAAATGTCTTCATAGTTTTCCTTGTTTCTGTTAAGTTCTGAAAACATTTTTTAAACATTGGAATATTCAAAACATTCAGGTTTTTATGTTTTAAAAACTTTTTTTGGTTATGCAAACATTAAGGAAACGTTCCATTTTATCATTTTGAAAACAAATATTAGAATGTACAGAATGTAAATGTTCTGAAACAAGTTGCAACATTTTAAAAATATTAGATGAATTTATCTCCATTAATGACACTACCATTCAAAAGTTTTGGAACAATAAGATTTTTAATGTTTTCTGAATGTTAAAGCCTGCATTTATTTGATCCAAAGTACAGCTAAAATAGTAAAATTTTGAAATATTTTTACTATTTAAAATAACTGCTTTCTATTTTAATATATTTTAAAATGTAATTTATTCCTGTGATTTCAAAGCTGAATTTTTAGCATCATCACTCCAGTCTTCAGAGTCACATGATCCTTCAGAAATCATTCTAATATGCTGATCTGCTCCTCAAGAAGCATTTATTATTATTATCATCATCAATATTTAAAACATAAATGTACATAAATTGACAGATCCAGAGATCAGCATTTATCTGAAATAAAAAGCTTTTGCAACATTATACACTATACCATTCAAAAGCTTAAAGTCAGTATAATTTTTTTATTTTTAGGGGGGAAATAAATTATAAAACTTAATACTTTCATTTAGCAAGGATGCTTTAAATTGATCAAAAACAATGATAAAGACATTTATAATGTTACAAAAGACTTCTATTTCAGATAAATGCTGCTCTTCTGAACTTTCTATTCATCAAAGAAACCTAAAAAAAAATACTCATCTGTTTTCAACAATAATAACAAATGTTTTTCGAACAGCAAATCAAAATATTAGAATGATTTCTGAAGGATCATGTGACTGGAGTAATGATGCTAAAAAAATCAGCTTTGAAATCACAGGAGTAAATTTCATTTTAAAATATATTCAAATTGAAAGCAGTTATTTTAAATAGTAAAAAATTGTTTTAGTTTTTGCTGTACTTTGGATCAAATAAATGCAGGCTTGGTGAGCATAAGAGACGTCTTTAAAAAAACATTAAAAATCTTACTGTTAAAAACTTTTAACTGGAAGTGTATGTTTTGAAACTTACAAATCAATTATAATGGTATAGGTTTTACTTATGATTTATTTACTCTAATCACTGAAAATGTCAATCAGTATCAATCGATAAAACAATTTTGTTGAATCATTAGACATATGATTTATTTAAATGCTTAAGGATCCATTTACCTGTGCGGTGTGTTGATGCGCAGGACTCCGGTGAGAGGAGGCAGAGGTTGGGGGATATTCAGCTGATCTCCAGACCAGGACACATGACAGTTGCAGAAGTATTTGAGATAGTTGTATATACCGGTGGCCACCGCGACCCCCGTGCTGCCCACCGCTAGGATCTTGTTGTTCTTCGCGGAGCGCAGCTCACACACGTCCAAAGTGTCGTTAGACAGAGTCCTGTTGACTGACACGATGAAATCACGGGATCTGTTTCCCAGCAGTCGCCTGAGCAGATCCACCACAGCTCTGGACTGGGTTTTGTCGCTGGCTTTCGCTCTCAGATGCTCGAGAGTCTGAAAGTCGCTGCAGACCGACTGCAACAATGTAACAAATAAAAGCGCGAAAAGTGCGCCGCGGATACAGTGTATCATTTTGAGTTCTGTGACGTCAGCGGCATCGGTGCTGCAGATGTAGAGCTAAAAATGTAAACTTTTGTACTATTGATTTCCTTTGCGGGAGCAGGAAGCAATGTGTGTCAATGGAAAAGCAGGCGACCAATCACGGGACTGTCTGAAGGGCCTCTGAAGAGCTTTATCCAATTAGAAAGCCAGATTGATAGAAAAGGGGGAAACTCGGTTGTATTCATCACATGATGCCATTCTATTCGAGATTTGTGATGCCTGTAATGTCATAAACAACTGCTAACTGCTAATTTAGCAGCATGAACATAAACTGTTTATAGGATGAACATTATTAGGAAACAGAAAACTGTCATCAGTTACACTTTCCAGATCAAGAGGATTGTATAATGCATATTTATTGTGATTATAAATCAAACAAGTTTACTAATAGAAAAAAGCGACTGTGAAAAAGGAAAAATATTTTAAAGATGGTTAGGTAGAAAAAAGAAACTCTGACTGGCACACATTTAAATAAATGAAAAATATATATAAAAAACTTTGATAAATAATAGTTAAATCATAATGATAATTATCATGATGATCAATATTTATAATAATATTTACATTATTTAATAAACCATGAAATAAACTACACCAAAGTGACAGAATGCATGTATTAATTTATTTTATTTTAAACATTGCATCTAGGTATTAATTTAATTTATTTTTAAACATTGCCTCTAGATATTAATTTTATTTTATTTTCAGTGGATGCATGTATTATTATTTTATTTTATTTTAAACACTGAATCTAGATGACTTTTATTTTATTTTAAACATTGCATCTAGATATGAACTTTACTTTATTTTATTTTATTTATTTTAAACATTGCATCTACATATGGATTTTTTTATTTTACTTTAAACATTGTCTCTAGATATGAATTTATTTTTTTTATTTACAGTGAATGCATTTATTGTATTTTATTTTATTTTAAACATTGTCTCTAGATATGATTTTTTTTGTGAATGCATTTATTTTATTTTATTTTAAACATTGCATCTAGGTATTAATTTAATTTAATTTGAAACATTGCCTCTAAATATTAATTTTATTTTATTTTCAGTGGATGCATGTATTATTATTTTATTTTATTTTAAACACTGAATCTAGATGACTGTTATTTTATTTTATTTTAAACACTGCATCTAGATATGAACTTTATTTCATTTTATTTATTTTAAACATTGCATCTAGATATGGATTTTTTATTTTACTTTAAACATTGTCTCTAGATATGAATTTTAATTTTTTTTATTTTCAGTGAATGCATTTATTTTATTTTATTTTATTTTATTTTAAACATTGCATCTAGGTATTAATTTAATTTGAAACATTGCCTCTAGATATTAATTTTATTTTATTTTCAGTGGATACATGTATTATTATTTTATTTTAAACATTGTCTCTAGATATGATTTTTTTGTGTGAATGCATTTGTTTTATTTTATTTTATTTTAGACATTGCATCAAGATATGAATTTTATTTTATTTTCAGTAGATGAATGTATTAATTTAATGTAATTTAATTTAATTAGATATGGATTTTATTTTATTTAAAGCATTTCCTCTAGATATTTATTTTATTTTATTTATTATTTTTATTTTATTATATTTTATTTTATTTTGATAATTTTATTTATTTATATATATATATATTTTTAGTCGAATAAATCACTGCTACAAGTCGTTGTAAATATGTAAGGACTTTTATTTTGACGGGTGGCATTACGGAAGCCAAGGCACCGTGCTCCGTTTAAAAGTTGCTGTTGAGAATTTATAATTTCCCTTTTTTAATGACGCTTCTGGAGGGAGGTGAGTATAGTTAAATGAAAATATGTTTGTAGTTTTATAAACTATGTTTTGTGAAATGATTAAGAAGCCCAGAAAGTTGATAGTATGCAAACACGTGGAGATTTGCACAATTAAACACCTCTAGTCTACAGGAGCTTCTGTTTGAGAACTACATACATGTACTTTATTACACAAATGACATTTTTCACTAAAGTTATGTGAAATCCACTGTGAATTATTGCTTAAATCTCTGTTTATTGTTAACATGAACAAGAACTACATTCATATACAAACACACATGTATATGGTGATAATGCAAACCTCTCTGTTATTTATTTCACAGATCTGTGTTTGTTATAACCATGTCAGAGGAAGTTCTGCTGGCTCGTGTGAAGGCTTTGGAAGAGGAGGTTGAGAGACTGAAAGCTCAGCTGAAAGTAGAGAGAGACGGAGCTGGGACAGAAGAGAAGACTCATCAAACATCAGCCGGTCTCCAAACAGAGAGCCCAAAACATCAGGAAGCTGAGGAGAACAGATCCAAACAGAAGAAACGAGCAGAGAGGCCCTTTGACTTCTCTGTCCATCCTCGCAGACATGTGGCACTGCGGCTGGCGTATCTCGGCTGGCAATACCAAGGCTTCGCTGTCCAGGAAAACACAGACAACACAGTCGAAGCTCGGCTTTTCGAGGCGCTGCTGAAGACTAAACTGATCCAGGACAGACAGACGTCTAACTATCACCGCTGCGGCCGCACAGATAAAGGAGTCAGTGCTTTCTCTCAGGTACTGTAATCTGTACTTAATGAATTTTGTGAGTTATGGTGTTGATCATGTTTTCATATTTTCCAGGGTTCCCACAATAATGGAAAATAAAGATTTGACAATAATATTTTATACAGTTGATACAGTATAAGTTATTTTTATTTTCTGTGTCTGATAACTAATATTCAGAACCAGCTTTTAATTCTTTAATTTTGACACTATAATAATTGTTAAACAACTAAAAGTATAACAAATTATTAATATTTTAGTAATAATTAGAGCTTCAAAATGATTAGTCGCGATTAATCGATTCAAAATAAAAGTTTGTTTACATGTGTGTGTACTGTGTATATTTATTATGTATATATAAATACATACATATATTATTAAAAAAATATTAGATTTATGTGTAAAATATTTATATATAATATAAATTATATGCAAGTGTTTACAAATACAATGCATAATTTGTTTTTAATAATACACACAAATGTATTTTAACATATTTTAGTGGTAATAGTAGTAGTAATAATAATAATAACTATTATTATGATTATTAAAATATTCACAATTCATGTAATTATTTGTAATTATCTAATGATTATTTATTAATAATATTTTATGAACATTTATTTATGAATATAAATGTGAGAAAACCTTTTTTCTGATCTTGATAGTCATGCATTTATATTTATATTTTGTGAAGTCACTGATTTCTGATATTCACTTTTTTTTCTGCATATGATATATCCAACCAATTTATATTTCTGCAAATTGTGTCTGATAACTGATTGAATTATGAAATGTTGACATAATAAATTAGCATTCAATTATAACTAAATGCTTAGCATGAATTGTTAATATTTTAGTGATAGTAATAATAATAATAATAATAATAATAATTATTATTATTATTATTATTATTATTATTGATAATAAAATATTTACAATTTGTTATACTTCAAGATTTTATTATACTTTGTCATTATCTAATTATCTTTATGAACATTTATTCATAAAAATAAATATATGACTAAAACCTTTTTTTGTTATCTGAAAAGTCATTTATTTTAATATTTTGTAAAGTCAGTGATCTCCATATTATATATCCAACCAGTTTATATTTCTGTAAATTTAATCTGATAACTGTTAAAATGATAAAATTTTGATTTGAATAATCATTATGCTATAGCAACTAAATGCATAGCATGAATTGTTAATATTTTAGTGGTATTAATTATTATTATTATTATTATTAGTAGTAGTAGTAGTAGTAGTAAAATATTCACAAATGAACACCTTTTCGTGATCTGAACAGTCATACATTTATTTTAATATTTTGTAAAGTCCTGAATTTTTTTAAATATATTTTTGACCCAATAATAAATAATATTTAGATTATAACTAAAAGTGTAACTTGATTTGTAAATATTGAACTACTACTACTACAACTAATAATAATTTTAATAATGATTATAATAATAATTATTAATTATTTAAGTAATTTATGCAGCTTTTTGTGAGCTAAAAAGTCATACATTTATCTTCATATTTAATAAAGCCATAGCTTCACGATATTTACTCTGTTCTCCAGGTCATATCCATTGATCTGCGTTCAACGCAGTTTGGAGGAGGTTTAGGTGTGACTGTCCCAGCCGACGTTGAGGTCAAAGCCAAGGCGTCTGCAGAAGAATTACCCTACGTGAAGATATTAAATCGAGTCCTGCCACAGGACATTAGGATCCTGCAATGGACTCCTGTAGAAACCGGCTTCAGCGCGCGTTTCGACTGCCAGTCCAGAACATACAGATACTACTTCCCTCGAGGAGATTTAGATGTGGATCTCATGGCAGAGGCTGCGAAACGGTCAGTAGATCACAACATCAACACATACTGCTTAAGTCTGCTTAAAAAATAATATATACAGTCAATCAAAAGTTGACAAGCCTTTTTTTATTTTTAAGTTGATTGGATAATTATGTTTCTGTGGTGACGCAGGTATGAGGGAACGCATGACTTCAGGAATATCTGTAAGATGGATGTAGGTAACGGAGTCTTGCAGTTTCAAAGGACCATCTTGTCTGCAACCGTCCAGCCGGCCCAACTCAACTCCACCTGCACTAATGACCCACACCAACTCTATGTCTTCCAGGTCAAAGGTCTTGCTTTCCTCTATCACCAGGTGAGAAGCTCGTCTCATACCGGAGGCCTCAACCAGGGGGTCTTGGAATACTTTCAAGACAGTCTCAAGTTAACTTAAAATGAGATGGACAAAACATTTTTTGAATTCTTAGAATTTAGAATTAGTTTCCACATTGATTCTAGATCAGGAAACAGCATTTTTAAAATACTGAGATACAATTATAGTTTTTATGGTAACGCTTTACAATAAGGTGTCATTTGTTAACATTAGATAAATGTGTTAACTAACAAGAACGAGCAATGAACAATGTTAGTTAATAAAAATACAGTTGTTCATTGTTAGTTCATGTCAGTTCACGATGCATTAACTAATGTTAACAAACACAACTTGTGATTTTATACATATAAATATACACAACACACACACAATTGTTATGTATACACAAACTTGTTATTTTGGATGCGATTAATCAATTTGACAGCACTAGTTGTCATATTTTGTTAAGTAAATAACTGTTTAAATCATTACATTTTTACATTTTGTTAATAAATAATTATTTAATATAATTATTTTATAATTGTATTTTAATACTAGTAGTAGAAATTATCTTTTTTATGTATTTTTTTTATATATATTTTTTATATAATTATAAAATAAAATACTTATACATGTTATACTTTTTATACTTATTATCTAATGGTTATTTATTAACAATAATGTTTTATTTACAAACATTTATTTCTGAAAATAAATAAATTGACTAAAACTTTTTTTTGTGTGTGATTTGAATAGTCATATATTTATTTTCTTTATGTTCTTCTTATTTATTTTTCAGGGATACATGTCATGTATTCCTGACATTCATTTTTTTTCTCCAGATTATATCCAGCCAATCTATATTTCTGTTAGTGCCTGATAACTTTTTTTTTACTATATAAACAAATTTGTATTTTTTTTAGACAATAATTATAAATATTTAAATTATAACTGAAAGTATATCATGAATTGTGAATATTGAACTACTTTTTAACTACTGATAACAAACAAAAAAAATTTAATTTTTAAAATTTTAATTTTAAATTTTGTAAGGATTTAGTAATTGTGTGTTTATCTGTATTAGGTTTTGTTTGTTTTTTTTATATGTCTGTATAGATTTTATTGATTTTTAGAATTTATGTTTGTATAGATTTTATGCCTTTTTATTTCTGATTAAATATAGTCAGTTTGTTTTCTGTCTGTATATTCAGTTTTTCTAATATTGGTATAAGTAAAAATAAATGAAAATAAGAAATGTTTCCTTGGCTGAAATAAGATAAGTTTAGGGTTGTTTTTTTTTTTTTTTTTAAATATATTTTATATTTTATTTGAATTAGTTTAGTTTAGTTTAGTTTAGTTAGTTTATTTGTTTTAACAAAAGTGTTTTTTCAGGATTTTAATTTTACTTAACTATAACAACACTGTCTGGAAAATTCAGTTTTAAATTAATAAAATCTCAAAACCTGAAAGGCGTTCGGCTTCTAAAAGGATTTAATTAATTAAATTATTTTAATTTCAATTCTAATTGTTATTTTATTTTAACAGACCATAGATTAAAATAAGTTTTTAGATATTGCTGTGTACATTGGAACAAAACCTTGTAGAAAATTTAAAATCAGATTAGATCATATATTATTGTAATATTTCATTAGTTATATTATATTATATTCACATTAGAAATATTATTTTTTACGATTTAATTTTATATTAGAACTATTATTGTATTTTTGCTTTTCGTATTTATTGTTTTCATAACAAACTATTTTGTAGTTGTTGACTAAACATCTCTGAACATCTGACCAACATCTGGTGTTGCAATTTTCCTGTTTGTTGCTAGTTATGATTTATTTTTGATTTATTTATTTTTTTTTAGGTACTCCATTCTGAACGTGACCGATAACTTTGCTTTTCCAGGTTCGCTGCATGATGGCTTTGCTGCTGCTTATTGGACAAAAGCTCGAAGCTCCAGAAATCATTGACCAGCTGCTGGATGTGGAGAAAAACCCAAGGAAACCTCAATACAGGTGAGTTTTATTGCAGAATTTCCATAGCTAATCCTGGATTCCATGTGAAGTTGCATATAGCACAGTCATTTCTTGTCTTCATAATGCAAATATTGTGAAATATTAATGATAGATAATCTGTTTTATTAATAGCTGTCTGTTTTTTATAGTATGGCGGTGGATTACCCTTTGGTGCTGTATGACTGTCACTTCGAGGGTGTGGATTGGATAAATGAAACGGAGGAGGAAAACCATGTCCTGAATTCTCTGCACCAACACTGGGTTCAGAACGCAGTTAAAACCCAAGTTCTTCTTGGCATGATCCAAGGCCTTCAGAAAACAAACACAGGTGTGCATCCATACTGAAACTATGACTCAAAAAAGATATATTGATATGTCCGGAATGAAATGCTAACATACTGCCTGATGTAAAAATCTAAGAAGTAGCATGTGAAGCCATTGTAAAATCGCTCTTGTTTGTGTTCGTGTAGAGATGACATCTCTACAGTGTTGGCTCATGGAGGGCTCTCGGCAGAAGAAGTACCAGCCTCTTCTAGACCGGCCGCGCTGTGAGAGTTTGGAGTCCAGGATCCAGCACTTCGTGAAGAGAGGAAGACTGGAGCAGGAAGAAGGAGAGAATGGAGAGGAGACGACCGTTTTTAGAGGGAAAAGATCAAAACATTCCCATCTGACAACAACAAGCCAAATGCAGGAGCAAAACCATGGAGCAAAAACCGAGGATTGACCTATTAATGTACTGTTATGAACTTTTATGTTTTCTGCTTTGCTTTTAAATAATTTGAAGGCAGAACAAAGGTTTTTTTTTTTTTACTTTGTTCTCTTAGCAGCACAATTACCTAATTTGCTGTTGTGCTGAAGAAAGACTTTTATTAAAAGATTGCTCCATGTATTCTGATCATGTGTGATTTTGAAATTGTCATTACCAATTTTGAAACTACACAAAACACACAAAAAATTGTATCCTCTATTATTTATTGGAAAACAAAGAGCAATGGCGCTACATGCGTGAATACAGTTTTAATATGTTGATGTTGTTTTGCCATAACCTTACGGGTAGAGCAATATTTACTGAATAATGTTAGTTTTTAATGGTTAGATTTCTGAACAAGCCAACATGAGACCCCTTAGGTTTTAAAATTAATAGAGATGTTAAATGTACATTAAATCAAATAGTATGGCTCCAAACCATTTTTTAAATAAATGTTTTTAAACTGTGTATACACTACCAATCAAGTCTCTTCTGCTTACCAAGGCTGCAATTATTTGATCCATAATACAGCAAAAACAGCAATATTGTAAAATATTTTTACAATTTAAAAAAAATGCTTTCTATTTGAATATATTTTAAAATGTAATTTATTTCTGTGATCAAATCTGAATTTTTAGCATCATTAGACTGTCTTCAGTTTCACATGATCCTTCAGAAATTATTCTAATATGCTGATTTGTTGTTTGTTATTGTAACATGTCGTTAAGTTTTATTATTAGAATTGTATTATTATTAATATTTAAAAGAGTTGAGTACATTTTTTTTCAGGATTATTTAAGGAATAGAAAGATAAAAAGATAAGCATTTTCTGTAACATTATACACTATAATATCCAAAACCTTGAAGGCGGTTTTTTTTTTTTGGTTAAAGAGATTATAAAAATTAATACATTTATTTAGCAGGGATGCTTTAAATTGATCAAAAGTCATGATAAAGACATTTATAATGTTTCAAAATATTTCTAGTTCAGATGAATGCTGTTTTTTTATCTTTCTATTCATCAAAGAAACCTGAAAAAATTCTACTCAGCTGTTTTTAACATAATAAATGTTTCTGAGCAGCAAATCAGAATATTAGAATGATTTCTGAAGGATCATATGACTGGAGTAATGATGCTAAAAAATCAGCTTTGCATCAAAGGAATAAATTACATTTTAAAATATATTAAAATAGAAACAGTTATTTTAAATAGTAAAAATATTTAAAAATTTTACTGCTTTTGCTGTATTTTGAATCAAATAAATACAGGCTTGGTGAGCAAAAGAGACTTATTTGTGACCCTGGACCACAAAACCAGTCTTAAGTCGCTGGGGTATATTTGTAGCAATAGGCAAAAATACATTGTATGGGTTTTTGACTAAATCACTAAACGTTTCTGTTGGTGTTCAAGTTTGCCTAATAATTAAAACTAGATGAGTAAAGTTTGAGAGCAAACTTTAAGTTGGCTTGAGAAAGCCTAGCCTGAAAGTTTGAAGCAGTTGTAAAAGTATGAAAGCAGCTAACATGATTTAACACATTGCTTACATGATTTAACGTGTTGTTAACATGTTTTAGCATGATTAGCTTGTTGCTTGTATTTTTGTAGGCTGATTACAATGTTGTTAGCATGATTAGCATGTTGTTAGCATAATTGGTAAATTACTAGAATGTTGTTAGCATAATTAGCAAGTTACTAGCATGTTTCTAGCCTGATAGCATGTTTCGCACATGATTAGCATGTTACTAGCAATGTTTCTAACATGGCTAACATGTTACTAGTTTGTTGTTAACATGTTTCTAACATG
Organism: Labeo rohita; assembly: GCF_022985175.1. NCBI lineage: Eukaryota > Metazoa > Chordata > Actinopteri > Cypriniformes > Cyprinidae > Labeo > Labeo rohita. Next base: position 4,544,164 of record NC_066892.1, on the reverse strand, counting down.
ATTAGCATATTACTAGCATGTTAACATGATTAGCAAGTTATTATCATGTTGCTAACATGTTACTAGCACGATTATCATTATACTAGCATGTTGTTAGCATGTTTCTAGTATGATTAGCATGTAACTACCATGTTGCTAGCATGATTACCAAGTTACTAGCATGTTGTTAGCATGATTGACATGTTACTAGCACATTGCTAGCATTTTTCAATCATGATTAGCATGTTACTAGCATTTTGCTAGCATGATTAGCAAGTTACTAGCATGTTGGTAGCATGATTATCATGTTGTTAGCATGTTTCTAACATGTTTCTAACATGATTAGCATGTTGCTAGCATGATTAACCAGTTACTAGCATGCCACTAGCATGTTGTTAACCTGCTTCCAGTATGATTAGCATGTAACTATCATGTTGCTAGCCTTGTTACCAAGTTACTAGCATGTTGTTAGCATGATTAGCATGTTATTACCATGTTGCTAGCATGATTAACAAGTTACTAGCATGTTGCTAACATGATTAGCATGTTGTTAGCTTGTTTCTAACATGATTAACATGTTACTAGCATGTTTCTAACATGATTAGCATGTTGCTAGCATGATTAGCAAGTTACTAGCATGTTGTTAACCTGCTTCCAGTATGATTAGCATGTAACTAGCATGTTGCTAACCTTGTTACCAAGTTACTAGCATGTTGTTAGCATGATTAACATGTTATTACCATGTTGCTAGCATGATTAACAAGTTACTAGCATGTTGCTTACATGATTAGCATGTTGTTAGCATGTTTCTAACATGATTAACATGTTACTAGCATGTTTCTAACATGATTAGCATGTTGCTAGCATGATTAGCAAGTTACTAGCATGTTACCAGCATGTTGTTAACCTGCTTCCAGTATGATTAGCATGTAACTAGCATGTTGCTAGCCTTGTTACCAAGTTACTAGCATGTTGTTAGCATGATTAGCATGTTATTACCATGTTGCTAGCATGATTAACAAGTTACTAGCATGTTGGTAGCATGATTATCATGTAACTAGCATGTTTCTAACATGATTAGCATGTTGCTAGCATGATTAGCAAGTTACTAGCATGTTACTAGCATGTTGTTAACCTGCTTCCAGTATGATCAGCATGTAACTAGCATGTTGCTAGCCTTGTTACCAAGTTACTAGCATGTTGCTAACACGATTAGCATGTTACTAGCATGTTGCTAGCATGATTTAGATAGATTAGAAATATTAGAAATATTAGAGTGGAAGCTTAAATGAGTGTAAATGGATTAGAAATAGTACATAGAAGGGAAGCTTGATTGAGCCTCAAGGGATTCTGGGAGTTTAGATTTGAATTTTGTCAGTTGGAGTTTGAATAGTGTTGCTCATGTGAACATTCCGTCAATGTAAGTCTATGGGATTTTTGGTGGTTTTGATGGTCCGGTTTATGAAAACCGTAAGCCGGATCAATTAGAAAAGATACAGCACACCGAGTCAGACCAGTCTGAAGGTCTGGGCCGAGTTTGGTGGTTCTAGCTTGAAAGCTCTAGGAGGAGGTAGATACCGAAATTTGGCTCAGAAGAAGAAGAATAATAATATTTTGAAATAGTAGATCAGTAAGTTGGCTTTCTCAAGCCAACGACAAATAAACAAAGCCTGACTCATGGAGAGTCATATGACACTGTCGGGTCACGTGATAAAATGACAAATAAAGTCGAGCACAGCAGCGTTTTATCCACTTCACCGGCTCCGGTTTTGAGCTGATATATTCACTTACACCGTGAAAATACGGTAAGTGCTTCGTCTTTATACTAACCTCATCCTGTTTTGTAATAAAACAAGTCTTTGTTTAGGGTACATTCCGGTCTTTCACCCGCTTCCGTCGGAAACAACAGTGAGAAACGTTACAGCAGATTAAAGTGATGTGGTTTCAGTTAAAGATCAAACGAAAACACACTTCCTTCGTTTCGTGTATTAACTGTTTGTTTAACGCATATTTAAGTTTTGCACGATTCCAAGACATTTGAGGCTATGAATGTGACAGTTTTTTAAAAATCTGATCAAATATTGACTGTTTTTTGTTATTCGCTGCCACAGGTTAGTCCACAACTGACTGTGTTTATTAAGACAGTGCTTATTTAATGTGTTCAATAATATTGCTTTTTAATCTTTTGTTACAGTGCACGAAAATCGTTCATGGGTTTGCATCTGATATTTTGAAGAGCATTAGTTTTGTGGATCAGCAGTGAAACACAATGGTGAGTGCTAGTTATTTTGTATATTGTGTTACAAGCCTGTAAAACAAACAACTGATGAAATCAAACAGGGCTTTTACCATGTTTTTACCAGTCTGAAGCCTTGTACATCAGCCAGGTTTGACCTCGATATGTCATGAGATTGTCTGCAGAGTTGAACGTTGTTGCATTGCTCAACAAGTCAACAAATTGGAGAATGTTCGTCTTTAAGAAACTCTTGTTCAAATGTTGTAATCTGTTTTTGTCTGTCGGTCAAGTGACACTCAGATGTGTGAAGTGTTTTGAAATAAATAAAGTGGAAGTTCACTTTTCACTATATTCTACCGGACACTCTTTGATCTTTATCTATCATAACTTTAGCTTTATCATAACTTGTTTTTTTGTATCTAATCAGCCCTGAATGTCTGAAGTTTTGTTACTATGCTGCTGTCTTTTGATAAAGACCGTAATGAAAACTGTGTCACAAACACAGAATCAAATGTTTTTCAGTTCACACCCGTTTCTTGTCTTTCAGGTACGCGCGGGTGTTGTAGTGTTATTATGTGTGTGTCTGAGTGTGTGTGCCGCTCTGATTTGTCCTGATGGAGGGATGTGTGAAGATGGAAACACCTGCTGTCTGACGCCGTCAGGAGGATACGGCTGCTGCCCGCTACCCAATGTAAGAGAGCTGCATTTATTTGATCAAAAATACTGTAAAAATATGAAATATTATTGCAATTTAAAATAATTGTTTTCTATTTGAATAGATTTTAAAATGTAATTTATTCTTGTGACGCAAAGCTGAATTTTCAGCATCATTACTCCAGTCTTCAGTGTCACATGATCCTTCAGAAATCATTGTAATATGCGGATTTGCTGTTCAAAAAACATATCTGTTTATCAGTATTAAAAACTGTTGTGCTGCTGCATATTTTTGTGGAAGTCATGGTACATTTTTTTCAGGATTCTTTATTAAATAGTTAAAAATAACAACACCATTTATTTATTTTTTTTGTAACATTAGAAGTGTCTTTACTGTCACTTCTGATCAATTATTGCATCCTTGCTATATAAGTGCTATTTAAAAAATTAAAAATGAAAAAAATATGAACTTTTGAACAGTGTAAATTCGCTAATAGAATGTGAATTTCTTTAAAATAATGTTTTACTTTGTTCCTTTGTATTACCTTTATTAATGAGTGCTTTATTAAAGGGATAGTTTTGCCAAATAGTTCAGGTTTTTCTGTGTTAACCCCAATAATGGAATAGTTCACCCAAAAATGTCCATTTGCTGAAAATACTCAGGCCAAACAAGATATAGATGAGTTTTTCATAATCAGAACCGATTTGGAGAAATTAAGCATCACATCACTTACCAATAGATCCTCTGCAGTGAATGGGTGCCGTCAAAATGAGAGTCCTAACGGAATGAGCGTCCAAACAGCTGATTAAAAACATCACAATAATCCACACCACCCCAGTCTATCAATTAACATCTTGTGAAGTCAAAATCTGTGTGTTTGTAAGAAACAAATCCATCAGTGAGACGTTTTGAACTTCAAACCATTGCTTCTAGCTAAAATATGAGTCTTCTGTCCATAATATTGCTTTTTACAGTGGAAAAAGTCGTTAAAACTGAATCAGGAAAGAAATATGCACAGATCAAGCACCTTTACTAGCCAAAACGGTTCTAAACAAGTGTGTTTGTGGATTTTGATGCAAGAAAACAACAGTGGATCCTCTGCAGTGAATGGGTGCCGTCAGAATGAGAGTCCAAACGACTGACAAAAACATCACAATATTTCACAAATAATCCACACCACCCCAGTCCATCAATTAACATCTTGTGAAGTGAAAATCTGTGTGTTTGTAAGAAACAAGTCCATCATTGAGACGTTTTTAACTTCAAACCATTGCTTCTAGCTAAAATATGAGTCTTCTGTCCATAATATTGCTTTTTACGGTGGAAAAAGTCGTTGAAACTGAATCAGGAGAGAAATATGCACAGATCAAGCACCGTTTACAAGCCAAAATGGTTCTAAACAAGTGTGTTCGTAGATTTTGATGCGAGAAAACAATAGGGGATCCCCTGCAGTGAATGGGTGCTGTCAGAATGAGCGTCCAAACAGCTGATAAAAACATCACAATAATCCATAAGTAATCCACACCACCCCAGTCCATCAATTAACATCTTGTGAAGTGAAAAGATTTGTGTTTGTAGAAAACATCTCAATCTATGAGACTTTTTTAACTTCAAACCATTGTTTCTGGCTAAAATTTGAGTCTACTATCCATAATATTGCTTTTTCCAGTAGAAAAAGTCATCTCATCTGAATCAGGAGAGAAATATGCACAGATCAACCACTGTTTACAAGCCAAAACAGTTCTAAACAAGTGTGTTTGTGGAGTTTGTTTGCTCAGAAGCAACAGTTTAAAGTTCTTGATGAATTTGTTTCGTACAAACACAGCTTTACTTTTCACAAGACATTAACTGATGGACTAGAGTCGTTTTCATTACTTGAGGATGATTGTGATGTGTTTATTAGCTGTTTGCACACTCATTCTGACGGCACCCATTCACTACAGAGGATCCACTGGTGAGCAAGTGATGCAATGCTGCATTTCTCCAAATTTGTTCTTATGAGCAAACAAACATCTCTACTTCTTGGATTCTCTGAGGGTGAGTACATTTTCATTCTTGGGTGAACTATTCCTTTAAGCACTGTAAACAATGTGCACATTCATATCAAGTGACTCTTGTTTGTGTGTGTATGTGTTTGCAGGCAGAATGTTGCTCCGATCACTTGCATTGCTGTTATCAGGGCACTCTGTGCGACCTGGTGCACTCCAAGTGTGTGAACAAGACGCACACTTTAGACTGGGTGGAAAAAGTTGCCACAAAGCCGGTAACACACATACCCGTGCAGCCACAAATCTAGATAAGTCTTGTGCAAACATTCAGCATGGAAATAAATTAATTTCCTTTCGTTTTTGATTTCTAGCATGCAGTAATTTGTCCAGATCAGGAGTCTGAGTGTCCCGATGACACCACCTGCTGCCAGATGCCTGATGGGAGCTGGGGCTGCTGTCCTATGAAAGATGTATAGCACCTGTTTCAACACATTTCTATTTTGTAATGTTGTTCCACATACATGGTAATGTGTGCATTTGTCTTTCTTTCTCCTTGTGTGTGTTTAGGCCGTGTGCTGTGAAGATAAGCAACATTGCTGTCCACAGGGAACTAAATGTGACCTTGAGCATTCAAAGTGTGTGTCGGCAACATATGGCCCCTCACCGCTCTGGAGGAAGTTCGCTGCCCGTCGTAGGAAACCATTAAAGAGGACAGCAGGTATGACAGTTTTGCTCTATGCTATATATATTTATATAAAGAAGAATCTTCTGCTCACCAAGCCTGCATTTATTAATTTCAAAGAACAGCAAAAACAGTCAAATTTTGAAATATTTTTACTATTTAAAGTAACTGCTTTCTATTTGAAAATATTTTTAAATGTAATTTATTCCTGTGATCAAAGCTGAATTTTCAGTGTCACATGATCCTTCAGAAATCATTGTAATATGCTGATTTGCTGTTCAAGAAATATTTTTTTTATTGTCAAATAAAATATTTTCTTCTTATTCTAATTTTATTATTATTAATATTTTAAAGAGATGAGTATTTTGTTTTTATTTATTTATTTATTTATTTTTTTTAAGATTCATTGAATAGAAAGATCCAAAGACCAGCATTTATCTGAAATAAAAAGCTTTTGTAACGTTACTTGGAGTCAGCACATATTATTTATATATATATATATATATATATATATATATATATATATATAATATAATATAATATAATATAATATAATATAAATATATATATATATATAATTTTTTTTTTTTTTTTTTTTTTTTTTTTTTTTTTATTTTGGGGAAAGATGTTATAGAAATTAATACATTTATTCAACAAGGATGCTTTAAATCAATTAAAAGTGATAATAAAGACATTTATAATGTTTCAAAAGATTTTATTTCAGATAAATTCCGTTCTTCTGAACTTTCTATTCATCAAAGAATCCTGAAAAAATTCTACTCAGCTGCTTTCAACATAATAATAATAATAATAAATATTTTTGAAGCATAAAATCAGAATATTAGAATAATTTCTGAAGGATCTTGTGAGTAATGATGCTAAAAATTCAGATTTGAAATCACAGGAATAAATTACATTTTAAAATATAATAAAATTGAAAGTATTTATTTTAAATGGCAAAAATCTTTCAAAATTGTACTATTTTTGCTGTATTTTAAATCAAATAAATGTAGGCTTGGTGAGCAGAAGAGACTTTAAAAAGCATTAAAAATCGTACTGTTCAAAAACTTTCGACTGGTGGTGTATATTGCATATTATCTTCCATATAGTTTGGGGTTAATGAGAGTCTCTTCTGCTCACCAAGGCTGCGTTTATTTGATTAAAAATACAGTAATGTTGTGAAATATTATTGCAATTTTAAAAGTACTGTGTTCTATTTAAATATATTTTAAAATGCCATTTATTCCTGCGACGCAAAGCTTAATTTTCAGCATCATTACTCCAGTCTTCAGTGTCACATGATCATTTAGAAATCATTCTAATATGTGGATTTGCTGTTGTATTTTATGTTGTGTTTATGTAATTGCAGTTGCTCCACCTAAAGACTCCGGTGATGTTGGAGATGGTAAGACACCAATAGTTTTTAGCCCTATTGTATGTATTATTTATTTGTATTCATTATTCATCAAGTGTCTTTGTTGAAACTGACACCGTTTCTGTATGTGTGTTTATGTGGTCAGTGATCTGTCCAGATGAGATTTCCACATGTCCGGATGATACAACGTGCTGTAAACTAGATACCGGAAGTTACGGGTGCTGCCCGATGCCAAATGTTTGTCTACATACATATTTAATCATTTTTCAGTAGGTTTGCATGTATTTTAACTTGGTGTAAGATTGAATTAACAAGCATAAATGTGTTTTTCTGTAGGCTGTGTGCTGTTCTGATCATTTGCACTGCTGCCCAGAGGCCACGACCTGTGATATTGTTCACAGTAAGTGTGTGTCGGCTGATGGCATCATGGTAAAAATGGCCACTAAGATCCCAGCCACTTCCCTGAAGCCTGAAGGTAAACGTCAGTTTATTTTATGTTTGTGAAATTAAAGTGCAAACTGTTTTGTGTCATGGCATCATTTGTGTGTGTTGAAATTTAGGGTTTGCTCTCTTTGTTTGATATAGAATATGCATCAGTCCGTCTTTTTATCGCATTTTCTGTCTGCAGAAAAACTGGTTCCCTGCAATGAAACCGTAGCATGTGAGAGTGGTACCACCTGCTGTAAAACGCAGAAAGGCACCTGGGCTTGCTGTCCTTTGCCAAAGGTAAGTTGTCAGCTTCATTTCAAGAAAACAAACTGTGAGATCAAATCTGCCATTTTTATTGGAGGAAAACATAAAATGGTGTTTTGAGTGATGTTGTACTCACCTTCAGGCGGTGTGTTGTGAGGACCACATCCACTGCTGTCCACAGGACACGGTGTGTAATGTTGCGGCGGGCAGCTGTGATGACCCTGCTGACCTTTCAGTGTCTGTACCTTGGGTGGCAAAGGTGCCCACCTTTGCAATAGCTCCATCCAGTGAGAAATGCGATGAGACATATGCGTGCCCTGATGGTTCCACCTGCTGCAGACTCTCATCTGGAAAATGGGGCTGCTGCCCACTGCCACAAGTAAATCATTTTTCTTTGTCTCATTTTAACATAAATGGTAAATGCTTAATGGTAAAAATGTATGTAAAAGTGTTATTTAATTTTTTATATAGATTTTTGTTGTTGTTGTTACATTTAACATATTTAATTTTTTATTTACTTTTAAAATAAACACATTTTATGGTTTGTTTGTGTTACATTTTACATATTTAATAATAATTGTTGTTGTTGTTGTTGTTGTTGTTTTTTTTCTTCTTTTTTAATTATTATTAATTTTTAAATATATAAATATTATATATGTTATTATTTTTTTTTTAATTATTATTATTTATTTATTTATTTATTTATTTTTACAAATAACTTTGTATTTTATTTGTTTTATTTTCTATTTGTTTAGTTTAGGTAACTTTTTTTTTTTTTTTTTTTTTTTTTTTTGTATTTATTTTTAAAATATACAATAAAATATTTTTATATTTTAATTTGTTTTATATTACATATTTTAAATTTAAATATAAAATATTTTTTAATTAGTTTGTTTTTTTTATTTAATTGTTTTCATATTTAATTAAATTGTATTTTTATGTTATCTATTCTTACATATTTTTAAAATAAATGTAAAATATTTTTATATATTTTATATTTGTTTATTTAATTGTCGTGTTTTTTTTTGTTTGTTTGTTTGTTTTTTTTTACATTGTATTTATTTTTTTATTTATTAGTTTTGAGTTGTTGTTTTTATTATTTTGTATTTATTTTTAAAATATACAAAAATAGTTTTTATATTTTAATGTTTGTTTTATTTTGCGTATTTAAAATGAAATATAAAATATATTTTAATTAGTTAGTTTGTTTTTTTTTTTATTTAATTGTTTTCATATTTAATTAAATTGTATTTTTGTTATCTATTCTTACATATTTTTAAAATATGTAAGAATAAAAAATTTGTTTATTTAATTGTCGTGTTTTTTTTTGTTTTTTTTACATTGTATTTATTTATTTTTTTATTTATTAGTTTTGAGTTGTTGTTTTTTTTATTTTGTATTTATTTTTAAAATATACAAAAATAGTTTTTATATTTTAATGTTTGTTTTATTTTGCGTATTTAAAATGAAATATAAAATATATTTTTATTAGCTTTTTTTTAATTTTGGATTCATTTTATTTTTTATTTTATTGTTTTATTTTTCATATATTTACATATTTTTAAAATAAATTTAAAATATTAATTTTTATATATTTATTTGTTTATTTTATTGTCATTTGTTTTTTATATTTATTTGAAATGTATTTTATTGTTTTGGTTTTGTTTTTTTAATATATAGTATAATACAAATTTTTTTTTTTTTTTTAATGTATATTATATCTGTTTATTTTATATTTATTTAATTTATTATACTTTAATTGTACTTCTATTTATTTTAACTTCTAGGCAGTGTGTTGTGAGGATCATCTCCATTGTTGTCCCCACGATACCGTGTGTAATCTGGCCGCCAGCACTTGTGACAGTACCAGCGATCAGGGTCCCCGTTTTTCTGTGCCTTTGGTAAAGAAAATCCCTGCCATGACCCTGGCATCACAGAGCCAAAACTGTGATGAGACATCATTGTGTCCAGCAGGAACAACCTGCTGTAGACTCACCTCAGGATCATGGGCGTGCTGTCCTATGCCACAGGTACAAACACATTTAGCAACATTTAGGTTTTAGGCCTAGAGCATTATAACACAGGTGTGCATGCATGCTTGCACTTGTAATGGCACAAAATGCATGAATTCAGAGTTGTAAATTGCTGCCTTTGTGGGTAATTGAATATTGCAGGCCGTGTGCTGTGCCGATCAGGAGCACTGCTGTCCGCAGGGATACAAGTGTGACTTGACTCACAATACCTGTGTACGTCCTGGCCTTCCCAGCATGCCCTTGTTCAGGAAGCAGTCTGCTCTAAAGCTATCTGATGATCATGCTCCAGTGGACAGAAACATGTGTGACGACAAAACCAGCTGTCCAGAAGACGACACATGCTGCTTCATGAACAACCTCGGCAAGTGGGGCTGCTGTCCGCTGCCAAAGGTCAGACGTGTACATTTTATGGTGTATATAATATTAAACCATTCAGTCATTCACTATAATATAATGTATATTCCACACGTGAGCCTTAAATGATCGCAAATGAGTCAGATGCAGTTATAGATACTACAGTGTTTTATTTTATTTGTTTTATATTATGGCTGTTAGTTATTTGGGGCATTTATTTGTAATTTTAAGGTTATGCTTTCAGTTATTTAATTTATTTTAATAATTTAATTTAATTTGCTACTCCTATATGTTAATAGTTATTTTATTTATTTTTATAATTTGTCTATTTTATTTATTTATAGATATATATTTTGTTTAATTTGGTTATTTTATTTGTTTTATTTATTTTACTTGGATACTTCATTTTTATTATTTTATAGTTATTAGTTATTTTGTTTAGTTTTTAAATTTAATTGAATAGTTTTTTTAGTTATTAAATTTAGTTGTTTAAAGCAGTGTTTAATTTTGTTATGCTTATTTAGTTATTTTATGGTTATTTTATGGTTATTTTAGTAGTTTTATTTTTTTAGATATTTAATTTTTATTATTTTAGTTATTATTCAGATATTTATGTATTTATTTGAGTAGTTTATTTAAATGTAATTTAGTTATTTAAAATAGTATTCATTTAATTATTTTAGTCATTTTATTTTTACTTTTGTTTTAATAGTTATTAGTAGTTTTTTTTTTTTTTTTTTTTTTTTTTTTTTAGCTGTTTGACTAGTTTTAGTTATTTAAATTTAGTTATTTAAAGTAGTATTGTTTAATTTTGTTACATTTTAGTCATTTTGTTGTTTTGTGGTTATTAGTTATTTTTAGTAGTTGTATGTATTTTTAGATATTTCATTTTATTTTATAGTCATTTAATTAAATAGTTTATTTAAATGTAGTTATTTTAGGTAGTATTGTGTAATTTTTTTTTTTTTTACATTTTAGTTATTTTGTAGTTATTTTGTATGGTTATGTTTATATTATTTTTATGTTTAGATTTTTTTTTTTTTTTAATTTTATAGTTATTTTTTTTTATATTTTTTTTAATTGAGTATTTTTAGTTATTTAAATGTAGTTATTTAAAGTAATATTAATTTTATTTATTTAGTTATTTAAAGTTATTAGTTGTTTTTAGTTATAATTTATTATTTTCTTTAGACGTTTATGGTTGTTTGTTTTTAATTAGTCATTTAAATTTAGTTATTTAAAGTGGCATTAATTATTTATCTTTTTTTTAATACTTTTATTTTATGGTTTGAAATCATTTTTATTTTGCATTTTAATTGAAGATGTTAGATGCTAATTGAAACACGTTTACGTAGAAAACAATAATAGGCAAGGTATATAGTACTGTAATATGAATGTAATTCTCACACTATATCATCTCCTCTCTTTTAAGGCGGTGTGTTGTAAGAATGGCAATCACTGCTGTCCTAAAGGCTACACGTGTAATGAGAAGAAAACGTCCTGCACTAAAGCTTACCACGAGATCCCCTGGTACACTAAACAAGAGGCCAAGGTCGTGAAGGGGTCAGAGGTGCAGCTCGGACATGAAGATGTGAAGTGCGACTCGACGACCAGTTGTGCGGCTGGTTCTACCTGTTGTCAATTACCCACAGGGCAGTGGGGCTGTTGCCCTCTTGTCAAAGTAAATCTTTGAATCTTTTGTTGATGTTTTTCTCTCGGACTTTGAATTTGCTTTGAGCATCTCAGGGTTTGTTTTCATGTGTTTTGCATGTGTTTTCTCTCCGCAGGCGGTGTGTTGTGAGGATCACGAGCACTGCTGTCCACAGGGCTACACCTGCGACCTCGAATTCGGGACCTGTGTTAAAGCGTCCGGTTTGCACAGTGTTCCTCTGACGCAGTTACAAACACAAACTGACAGGCGTTCAGAAGAGGAGGTGCTGTGTGACGCGTCCACACGCTGCTCAAACACACAAAGCTGCTGTAGACTGTCAGACTCCACATGGGCCTGCTGTCCTTATAAAGAGGTAAGAAAAATCAGGACTGACACATATTCACATAGAAATACTGTATGTAGGGCTGATAATAGAATTCTATGATTATTTTTCTAGGATGACTGATATTATTAGTCGTGGAAGCATCACGGTCACTGTTACTTTGTTGTTTGTTTGTGTACTGAAATTTTATTTATAGTTTACATTTTATTTGCTTAAACTGAATTAATATTCACTTTATATTTATCTATATTTCAGTTATTTTTATTTTGTTTACTAAAATAATGTTTTATTTATGTATTTATATTTGTTTTGGTTATCTTTTTCATTTATTTAATGAAATTACTTTTTTTTTTTTTTTTTTTTTTTTTTTTAAGTGTATTTATTATTGTTTTTAATTATATTATTAGCCTGTTTGTTTACTGAATTGACATTTATATTATGCATTTATTTGTTTTTATTTTATTGTTCACTAAATATTTATCTAATCATTTGTTTATTCATTATTTTTCATTATCTATTTGTGATTACTGAATTAACAGTTAGTTTATTTTTCATTTGTTGTTTACAAAAGTAACATTTTATTTGAACTTTGTTTATAGTTAACATTTTATTTGTTTACAGAAGTTAATGTTTATTATAGTTATTTGTATTTAGTTTATAAAATAACATTTAGCTATATATTTTTGTTTTAGTTATACTTTTCATTTATTTTTAAAATAAAATTACTGGTTATTCATTTAGTGTATTTATTATTGTTTTTATTTATGTTATTAGTTATGTTTTTTTTTCATGTTTATGGAATTAACATTTATTTTATGCATTAAGTTGTTTTTATATTTATTTATTTTATTGTGTTTACAAAAATGTTTGTTTATTAATTTATTGTTTGAATAACAGTTATTTTCTGTTCGTGTCTACTAAATTAACACTTACATAATTATTCATTTGTTAAGTTTCCAAAAGTAAATATTTATTTATTTATAGCTAACGTTTATTTGCTTACTGAAATTGTTTGTTGTAGATTTATAGACTTGGTTTTATTTATTTTGTTTACTGAAATAACATTTTGTTTTATATTTATAGTATATATTTTTATATATAATATGTGTGTGTGTGTGTGTGTGTGTAAAATTTGTTTTCATTATTTTTTTTATTTATTGTTTATTGAAATTACTGGTTATTTGTTTAGTATACTTATTTTTGTTTCTATTTAATAATATTAGTTAACTTTTTTCCTGTTTGTTTACTGAATTAACATTTCTGAAATGTTTATTTATTAATTTATTATTGTTTTGATTTATTTAGCTTATTTTAGTTAATCTGTTTGTGTTTACTGATTTAATTTACTTTTCATTTGCTGATTACAAAACAGAATCTTTATTTACTGAGCTTATTTGTTTGTTTAATGAATTTTACATTTGTTTTTGTTCACAAAAATGTATTTTGTTATTTAAATTTTTTTGTGTTCCTACTGATTTTTTTTTTTTTTTTTTACTATTATTATTTTGGTAATTATCATGTATTGTGTTTGCTAAATATTAAATCTATTTTACATTTATTTTTACAGTACATTACATAAACTCATAAAGTGAAATCATTACTACCAATAGCAATCTTCACTTAAACACTAAACCAGTTGTTTCTCATTTACAGGCGGTCTGCTGTGAAGACATGAAGCACTGTTGCCCCATGGGATACAAATGTGACCCACAAGTCCAAGGTTGCACTAAAGCCTCCACATCCACGTGGTGGGAGAATTCACTTTAAATGACAAACCACAGACTGACACCACTGAACCACGTCATAACACAAATACACACACTCGCTAAATATTGCATAAAGTTTCAGACAAGGGACTATGCATCTAGCTTTTTTTTAATAAATATTTCGTTTTTACTGGAATTTAAAAACATACCAAGCCTTATATTTAGCCAGGATACACTGAAAGACTTATTGGTTTTTGATTTAAATAAGTTTGTTAAAAAGAAACCAGGGCACATTTTAAAAAGGCTGAAGTTCTGAGTGATTCCCAGTTGCTTAAAAATAAAGAGTAGAAGACATTGAAATGAAAATTAGAAGCTAAATGACCCATTATAATGGCATAAATGTTAGTATGATGCTGATTTGATGTATTTTGAGTATGCAAGAAAAGCTACCGAGATTATAAAAAAAAAGTTTTTTTATTTTTTATTTTTTCCCCAACTCTAAATCTAATTGGGAAAATATATAGAAAATCTATTAGTAGCTCCAAATGCAGTCGGCTCTTGACATTAATGAATGTCGCCAACCATTTAACCCTATAATTTACGTAGAGGCTGTTGCATGTAGGGTTAATTCAACTTTTGTTTGCTTATTTTAAAATTTTGAATTGTTCCGAGGTGTTTGTGTGCATTTTTAAGAATCGTTTGAATAACTGAAAGTGTTTAAATTCAAATTCAAATGTTATTCTGAACATTCACTATAGCTGCTTTAGTGTTTTGTGTGTTTTTATTAGATTTTTTGTTTATCTGAAGGGTGAAATGAATCTTGTGACAGTATGAGAGTTGATTCTTTTTAGTTTTTTCCTGTTATTTGTTGAAGTGCATTTGTTGTTTGGTTTTTGGTTCATAATTATGCCGGAAAAAACACTGAAATTAAATACTTTTCAAATAGATGTCATGTTGACTCATTCATGTCTCATCGGACTGTTTTGATAAACTCTGTCTGGTTTCCATAGCACATGTTGGCTGATCCATGTTTGCAGTGGCATTGAATTTTTACAGCTACTGATGAAAAAATACTCTCTAAATCTATTAAATGAATAAAAAAGAGGTAAAAATCTAAAATATGCAGACGTTCGGTCTGTTTGTCTTTTAAGAAAGCATGTAAATGCATTTGACCAATCAGCACGGCTGACACAGATATTCCAGATGGCTCCTGCTTGATGGAATCGTGTTTCACGGCTCTCCGTCTGTGTGTTTGAGTCGCACTCACGCAGACCGGCTAAAATACTCGTACCGTTCAGCTGAAGCCACACACAAGCTTAAAATATCTACGTCGGCTGAGGAAGAAAACAAGATCGCTTTGGAAAAGTTTGCAGATTTCTAGAAGCCCGTCTTGGCTGTTTCTTCTGGTATGTTGACATTTTGTGTGTCACAACTTATACACCTGACCGGAACAACTTAAGTACACCGGTGTAAGCTGAACTAAAGCGAGTGGGTTTGTAAAAATAGGTTTAAAGGTTTGTAAAAATAGATAGCAGCTAAATACAAATGTATGCGTGATGTTATACGACCATTCAAAAGTTTGGGGTTGATTCCTTATGCTCACCTATGCTGTGTATATGATTACAAAATATAGAAAAAACTGTAAAATTGTGAAATAATATTATAGTTTAAAATGTCTTGTTTCTGTTTGGATATCTTTTAAAATATAATTTATTCCTGAGGTGGAAAGATGAATTTTTAGCATCATTACTTAAGTCCTCAGTGTCACATGGTTCTTTTTTTGATGAACAGAAAGTTTAAAAAAATAGAATTTATTTGAAATCAAAATCTTTTGTAACATTATAAATATTATAAATATTACTGACACTTTTAATCACTTTAATGCATCCTTGCTGAATAAAAGTATTCATTTAAATAAAAAAAAATGTTTTTTAATATTATTAATATATTTATTACTTAAAAATAGTTTTTTAATAATTTATTATAATAAATTGAATATAAATATTAAATAAATAAATATTTATATAAATTCAGTATATTGTCCTTTTAGTTTTAAGGTTTAGTAATTATATATATATATATATATATTTATTAGTATTTTATTTTTAGAATTTAATATATTTTTAATATCCTATGTAGCTTAATTTTTATTTCAGCTGTAGTTATCAAAATTATTCAAAATTATTTTTTGTCATATTTGATCAGTTTAAGTCATTCTTGCTGAATAAAAAATTTCTCACACTAAAATAAATACATTAAATAAAACAATAAAATATAATATAAAATAAAAAAAATATTATTATAATAATTCATTTTTAATAAATATTTTTACTAATTGTGTGCTGGTGTCATTTTTATTTAACAATATATAATATTTATATAACATTAATATAATATCAGTTATTATTTAGAATTAGTATTTTATTTTTAATATTTAATACATTTTTAAATTCCTATTAAGCTTAATTTTTATTTCAGTTGTAGTTATCCAAATTTAGTTCATAATTACTTTTGTCACTTTTGATCAATTTAAGTAATTCCTGCTGAATAAAAATATTAATTTATCACACACACATGAAAAATTACAAATAAATAATAAAGTTAAATAATAATAATAATAATAATAATAATATAAAATAAATGTACTATTATAGTAGTTATTTAATGAATTCAGTATACTGTTATTTTAGTTTTAGGTTTTAGTAATTATGTACTGTTGTCATTTTTATTTAATAATATATAACATTTATATAACATTAATATAATATTATTCATTATTTTGAATTAGTATTTTATTTTTAGTATTTAATACGTTTATTATATATATATATATAAAATAAAAATAAAATAAAACAAATAAAATTACAAATTAAATCAATTTAAAAAAATTCTATTTAGCTTAATTTTTATTTCAGTTGTAGTTCAAATCAAAATTTAGTTCAGAAATTAATAAAACATCAATTTCTCCCACAAAAAAATTGAAAAAATAAAATAAAAAATAAATACTGTTGTCAATTTTATTTAATCATATATAATATTTTTATAATATTAATATATTATTTATTATTTAGAATTAGTTTTTTTTTTAGTATTTAAGATTTTAAAATACTATTTAGTTTAGTTTTATTCCAGTTATCAAAATTTAAATGAAAAAATAAAATAATAAAATAAAATGAAAGTCTTACTGACCCCAAACTTTTGTGTGAATTGTTGCATAACTACCCTGAGTGTGTTGACTAGGTGTGAATGCTGTATGTAATGAAGGCACTCTGAGCATGTGTGATTATATTTAGATATTGAAGGAGCTCAATCACTGTCTGAAAGTTTAACTACAGCAAACACTCGGTGGAAATCAAAGTTCAAGACGGCAGAGGTAAAGAGGCCGACAAAAATGGCAAGAATGCCGGACTCTGATAAACGATCCGGTGTGAGAAAGTGCGAAAGGGAGCGACGGGACAGCTGAGGGGAAGCGGGAGACATGCAGCATCAAACGTGCCAAAATGTCACTGCTATTAATACACCTCAGCAACTGCTCTCCAATCAACACACAGTGTGTGTGTACAGCAGGAAGTGTGAGGAAAATCATGGCTTCAAGTTTCTCCCACCTAAAAAGCTTGGTAACTGCCCCAGTTATGTTACTGAGCTGCGTTTCTGTTGATGTTTTTCAGTTGAGAGGGCGGAGGAATGGCCATACCGACCATGTCTGACTCCAGCAGGCTTACTGAGGTGTCCGCACTGGCTTATCTGGATGAAGGGACCTCAGCGTCAGACACCGAGTGTGGAGACGAGCCTGAGCTCCAGCCAAGAGCTTTGGGGGAACCTCAGCCAGTGGCTGCAGAAGACACTGGAATATCAGACGTCACGTCGAGGGGTGAGAGAGGGTTAATGGGTTCAAGAGAGGATGCCAATCACTTTTTAGATGGTAATGGATCTGGAGTCTTAGAAATGAAGGCTCTTCAGTGGTTCTTGGCAGGATCGTCCTGCCAAGAATCAATCAGAAGAACTTTGGAGATTAAAAAAAGTTCTTGATGATTATATGTTTGTCAGATCAGGAAATGAAGTAAAACTTTAAATATTCAAAACAGAATTTTGGAATTTAAAAGTTCTACTTAAATGGAACTACATACCAGATATTTTTAAGATATTTTCTTTACAACAATGTACAGTTTATTTGTTTTTGTCTGTGCTGTTTTATATGCAGTATTGTCTATGCAGTATTGTTTATATACTTACATCGTTTTTATTTTAGTTTTTATTTTAATTTAGTTTACATTTTAGTAATTTTGTTTTGTGATTTTATCATTTTTAGTAATGTTTTTTATATTTCTAATGAACTTTTAGTAATTTTAGTTTTTTTTAATTAATTCTTGTTTTTCACTATGTAAAATTATTTAAAATATTTAAAAAATAAAACCTTTTGTTTTAGTAATATTAGAATTTAAATGTAATCATTTAAATTTTAGTAATTTTATGTACTTTGTAATTTTTAATTAGTTCTTGTTTTTTTAATATTTTTATTTAGCATTTATATTTTTATTTCACCTTTTAGTAATATTAGTACTTCATAAATGTATTTATACATCAACAAATTAAAGTTATGTTCATTTAATATTTTTTATTTGTTTTTTTATCATTTAAATTTTAGTAATTCGTTTTGTGCTTTTATAATTTTATATACTTCAAAAAAATTATAAACTTAATAAATTAAACTTATTTTATAAAAAGTTATAAATAGTATAGTTCATTTTATTTCACTGTTTTAGTAATAGTACTTTATGAATGTATACATTTAAAAACAAATTATCCTTATTTTATAAGTTTGTTATATTTTTAGTTTTATTTTAATTTTAATTTCAGCAATTTTGTTTTGTGCTTTATTATTTTTATTAGTTATTGTTGTTTAATATTTCTAATTAACTTTTTGTTTTAGTAATATCAGAATATAATTTAAATTTAAATTTTAGTAATTTTATGTACTTTGTAATTTTTTATTAATTCTTGTTTTTTAATATTTTTATTTATTTTTATATATTCCACTTTTTAGTAATATTAGTACTTCATAGACTTATTTATACATTAAAAATCAACAAATTAAAGTTACCTTTATTTAATATTTATTTATTTATTTTTTTAATAATTTTAATTTATATACTTCAAAAATTAGTTTATATAAATTAAACTTATTTTTACAAAAAGTGTATCATTTTTATTTTTATACTTCATTTTATTTTACAGTTCATATTTTTAGTTTTATTTTAATTTCAGTAATTTTGTTTTGTGCTTTATTATTTTTATTAGTTGTTGTTTAAAATTTCTAATTAACTTTTTGTTTTAGTAATATTAGAATTTAAATTTTCAGAATTTAAATTTAAGTAATTTTGTATGCACTTTGTATGTAATTTTTAATTAGTTCTTGTTTTTTTAATATTTTTATTTAACATCTATACTTCATACACTTATTTATACATTTAAAAACAACAAATTCAACTTATTCTATAAGTTTGTTATAATATATAAGTATTTCTATTTAGCTTTAATTTACAATTTTTCAGTTTTAATTTAATTTAACTTTTAAAAAAATTATATTATTTTTATTTTAGTTCAGCTTTGTTTCAGTTAACAAAAACAATTTTTTAAAATGTTTTATTTTTTTAAACGCTGAGAGAATGTGCATTATTTTAGATTTTATGTTTATGTGTTAATATTTCTATATTTTAATTGATGTTACATGTATTTTCAGGCAAGGAATATCAGACATCTGACTTCACAAATATAGAAGACAACAACATCCTGTCATGCATCGACAATAGGTTTGCACAATGTGATTCTTTTAATTTCCATCTATTTAAATAAATGTATTTTGATCCATTTAACTCCTTTGGTAATTCATAGATCAGACGCATCGTTCCCTTCAAGCACGAGAGAGAAGAAACCAACAGCTTGCTGCCTCAGAAAACACAGGAAACACCGAACTGAGTTTAAAGACATGAAGAAAACGAGGGAGACGTGTAAAAAAGACAGAGCAAGAATAAGAAGAAACGCTCTAGTCGGCTCCTCAAGATGCTCCAAACCAAGCTTTGAAGATCAAAACAAGTCGTCCACGACTCCAGAGCGCTTGTCCAAACCTCAACAGGTCACTGCAGATCTCCATCAGGATGTTGGCGTTTCCCGTCTTTGCCTTCACAAGCTCGAAGTCGACTTTCCTTCAACCTTTGAGTCTCACAGTTTGATATCTGACAGTTTGGAGCCAAAGTTCAACTCAGAGTTTGCGTATATTTACGCCGAGAGCATCAAAGGATGCGACTCCACTTGTTGCACCTCTCCAGGAGACTTCAATACCCACAATCCCCTTGTCAGAAGCCCTGAACGAGACCCCGAATCTGTCTTTGATGGAGAATCTGAAGACTCAGATTGGGATTTATACATGTCTGCTTGCAGTATAGCAGCTACGGCAGGTTCCCGGTTAAGCGCTGACCGATTTGGCTCTTTACTTTTTGACTCGAGCTGTATTTATACGGAATGGGAAAGAAGAGCCGGCAGTACACAAACCGTGCAGGGATACAGTCCAGCCGAAGCGGAATGTGGTTCAGCAGCGTCATCGGGCTCTGAGAGTTCATGTTACACCGCCGATCGTGACTCTTACTGTACCACAGACAGACAAACTAGCAGCTCGGAGTCAGACAGCTGCCGTTCAGAGTCTCACGCTGATATAAAATGCCCTGAAGTGTTTTTCCCAGGTCGTTTTGACTCCTGTGATGCCGTTGAAGACGTCTGCCGAGACGCAGAGAGCCCTTCCGAGTGTTTTTGCTCCAGACGCGAGACAGGTGAACTGTGGGGCGTCGTGACTCAAATGAACAGACGGCATTTCTCTGAATGTTTCTGTGAGATGATTAAAGAAGTGACGAGGGAGAAAGACGTGGAGAAAATGAATGTGAATGAAGGGTTTCTGTTTCATCCTAAACAGGTGTGTGACTGAAGTCACTAATGATTGACAATAGACAAGATATCATATATATGATATTGGATATTTAATTGTTCATGCTTATTGGCCATATTTTTTCCTTTTTTTCATTTAGATGCTTGCTTAATCTTTATTAATTAATTTAATTTAAAATGTACTTAATTTATACATTATAGCATTAAAGCTGATCTGTTTTTAGATTTTTTTTTTTTTAAGTTTTTAATGTTTTGTTCTTAATTTACACGACCCATACAGCAAAACATATATTTTCAGATATGTAGTGTTTCAAATTATGCAAAAAAAATATAGTGCTAATATATATATTTATATATATTATTTATATACATTTAAACATGTATGTTAATAAACTTTTATTTTTATATTTCAGCTTTAATTTTAATTTTAGAAATTTTATATACTTTTGTCATTTATATTAGTTCTTGTTTTTAAAATATTTTATTTAGCTATAATTTGTTTTTATTTCACTGTTTAAGTAATATTAGTACTTCCAAAACGTCTTAAAAACAACAAATTAAACTTATTTTATAAGTTTGTTATATTTTAATTTTAATTTTAGTCATTTTAGTTTTTTGTTTTATTATTTTCCTATTTACCTTTAATTTATTATTATAAGTTTATTTTATGTTTTTTAATTTTAGATTTCAGTTTTTGTTTAGATTTTTGTTTACATTTAATATTTTTTCTAGTTCTTGTTTTTTTTTATATTTTTATTTAGACATACTTTATTTTATTTCACTGTTTAAGTAAATTTTAGTTATTTTGTTTATGTGCTAAATTTTTAGCTTTTATTCTATATTTCTATTTAGCTTTAATTTATATTTATTTTGCTGTTTAAGTAATATTAATACTTCAGAAACTTACTTATAAATTTAAAAACAACTAATTAAACATATTATAAGTTTGTTATATTTGTTATATTTTCATATTTATATTTTAATTTTAGTAATTTTGCTATGTGCTTAATTTCTATTTTTTTTAAATAATTTTTTTTTAATTATTTATTTTTATTTTAATTTTTCTATGATAATTTTATTTCTTGAAAAATGTAAACCTATTTATAAACTTAATTATAAACTTAAAAGACAACTTATTTTCAGTTACGTTTTTTTTATTATATTTGGCTTTATTTTTATTTCACCTTTTGTATAGTAATTTTAGTATTTAAAAGTGTAAACCTATTTATAAACGTAATTATAAACTTAAAAAAAAACTTTTTTAAGTTAGTTGCTAAGACAACATTTCTAAATTTTAGAAATGTTTAGATTTGTAGTATATTTATTTAATTTTGTAAATGAAAAAATACTTTCAATTTAAAAAGCTGCACTGTTTACAGCATGTATTTAGCGTATGTTTGAAATATATTTTTAATTTTAATATAAACTTTTAAAGAATGTAATATACTTTTATTGATTGTTTATTTAATTACTTATCCATAACATAAATATTTTATTATTGGTGTTCCTCACTCTGTGACCAAGTTTTTACAAAATTACAAAAAAAAAAATTGTATTGCCTATATTTTCAATAAACTCATAATTTACCACAGTTTTCATGGTGCACATCATTTCTTAGTTCCTCCAGGTGAAGAACTCAGAATATCGAGAGGGTCGTGAATATTCATTTCTCCGTCACATTCAAAACGGCTCGTATGGAGACGTCTTCAGCATTCGGGACAAACAAACAGGATTCACATGTGCCGCCAAAAAAGGTGAATATCCATTTCTTATCCATCTACATATCTCTGCATGCATATCTCTGAATATTCTTGCATGCAAAGTTGCTGAATGAAACCTTATGACTCTGATGATTTCCTAACTGATCCAATGCATTGGTCTCTTGTGAAGATTCCCCTTTGTAGTTTTAGGTGGGAGGAAGTGGAAACGTGGAGCAGGATGGAGTCTCCTCGTGTCCTCCAGCTGTACGGGGCCGTGAGAGAAGGACCCAATGTGATTCTCTTCATGGACCTGAAAAGAGGTGATTGCATCTACCAGTGGACGCATCTGAAAGCAATCAAGTCATACTTGAGCCAAGAAATTCTCTTTTTGCAGGATCTTTAGCTCAGCTGCTGAGAGTGAAGGGTCGTCTGTCTGAAGAACAGGCTCTGTATTATCATTCTCAGGTCCTGCAGGCTCTCAAACACCTGCACAGCAAACGCGTCGTACATCTGGATGTCAAAGGTCAGCATCGTGAAATATCATTTGTGTATTGATTTCTGTAAAAATGATGTCTAAATTTTTGACTGGAACAATATATACATGCATAAAATGTCATAAAATGCTCACTTCAAAATTTTGATAAATTTATTTGTAGCATTTAAACAGATTCTAGCTTTTAGTGTTATTTTTAATTTTGGCAACCCATATTGCCAAAAATATTTTTTGATTTTTAAAAAAAATATATTTCAAACTTCAACAAAACAAGTACAAACTTTTATTATAATATTATTACAATATGTTAAACATATATTGCTAATATAATATAAAATATTATAAATATATTTATAAATATTAGTTATATATTAATTTAGAAATATGTAAATAAAATACATTTTGATCATTTTTGAGCAGTGTTTATAATGTTTATTTATTATGTTTTATATGTTTATGTTGTCCAAAATTTAATATATACTAATCAATTTACAACTAAGAAATAATGTGCAACATGAAAACTGCTGTAAATTATGATTTAATTGGAAATATATATAAAATAAAAAGGTTATTTAAAATCTAATGTAATATAAAACATTATATATTTATAAATATTTATAATATATAATTTTATATGTATAAATATATAAATAAAATAAATTTTGATAAGCTTTTTGGTGCATTTAGTTTTATTTATCATATACATTTTTGAGCAGTGTTTATTATGATTTTTTAATATGTTTTATGTAAATCAAATTTTATATTGTCCAAAATGTAATACTTAATAAACTTAAGAAAATATGTGCACCATGAAAACTGCTGTAAATTATGAATTTAGTGCAAATATATACATTAAAAAGTTTATTAAAAACCTAATATAATATAAAATATTATACATATATTTCTAAATATTTATAATATATAAATATATATTTATAAATGCATAAATAAAATACATTTTGATAAAAAATATTGGTACATTGAGTTATATTTTATCATATATTTTTATTTATTATGTTTTATGTATATCAAATTTTTGTCCAAAACTGAATATATACTGTAATATATAATTTACAACTAAGAAATGATGTGCACCATTAAAAAACTGCTGTTTATTGGAAATATGTACATTAAAAGTGTTTTAATATAATATAAATATAATAAATATATTTATTATATATATAACATATACTAAACATGTTTGGAACATTTATTTATATTTTAGATATTTTTGGTTTAGTGTTTATTATGTTTATTTATTATGTTTTATCTTGTTTTATGTATATAAAATTGTTATTTTGTCCAAAATTTGTGTATATACTTAATACATTTACAAAAAAATAATATGCCCTAAAAAAAAAAGCTGTAATTTATGAGTTTATTGGAATATGTACATTAAAAAGTTTATTAAAAAGATGATATAATATAAAATATAATAAATATATTTATAAATATTTAAAATATATAAATTGTATATTTATAAACATGTAAATAAAATATATTTTGATAAACATTTATTGGTACATTTATTTATATTTTATATATTTTGAGCAGTGTTTATTATGTATGTTTATTATGTTTTGTTTGTTTTATGTGTATCAATTTTTTATATATTGTCCAGAAAAAAATAAAAATAAATAATTGCATTTACTAAAAATATATTTTAGGATTGGAAATGTATTTTCTTACTCACTGTAGTACATTTTGTAATATAATTTGCCATTGTATATGAACATAAACATTTAATATTTAAAAAAGCTGTTTATATTTAACATATATTGACCAGAAATACAAAGTTTTAAAAATACATAATTTTAAAATCATAGTATACATTTAAAAGAATTCTAATATCAGTGATTTATGTGTTATCAATTATTTATTGACTGCTATATCCATAACATTATTATCAATGCATCCCTCACTCTATGACCCAGTTTTAACAAAATCAATCCTAATTTTACACATTTAAGCATATGATTTAAATCAAAATTCAATCAAAAACAAAAATTAAATGCCCAAACGTTCAACTTATGTGTGTATTTTCAAGCTATGGTCATTTTATATAAGCATTTTCATCACAAAAATCACTGATTTGTGAACTGATATCATTCATATGTTGGTTTCATGTATATAGTTGACAACGTGTTGCTGTCTGAGGATGGCAGACAGTGTTTCCTCTGTGATTTTGGACTCTCTGAGACGCTCAATCAGGGTGGATACAGCACTAAAACCTTCAGAGGTGATTATATACACACACACACACACACACACACACACACACCAGTATACATGCCTGCTATGAAGCGTGATTTATAGTGCGTGTTGTCTGTGCAGGGAATATTCTACGTGGCACTGAGTCTCACATGCCGCCGGAGGTGGCGAGGGGTGATCCTCGCTCTGCAAAAGCCGACGTCTGGAGCAGCTGCTGTATGTTACTGCACATGCTCAACGGACACCAGCCCTGGACGCGATACTATCCTCATCCACTCTATCTGAAGGTGCAGTGAGCGGACAGGCTGCTTTTGACTACGCCTATGTCCACTGTACGTAACTGTTGAAATGTGTTCTGACTGTCAGATTGTGAGTGAGCCGCCTCCTTTATGGGAGATTCCACCTGACTGTGACCCGCTGACCTGTGAGGTCATCAAAGGGGGACTGGTTAAGGAGCCGAGAGAGAGACATTCGGCATCCGAACTGCTGGACAAGACGGTGAAAGCACTCAGAACAGGTTCATACTGTTTGTGCATGCTTGCAAAATGTGTATAACAAATGTGCAACACAACTCAGAATAAAATACTGATACGATGACCACAGCTACTGAAAGAGCTTACAGGTGACGATGGATATAAGCGTAGGCTTAAGACCAAATGCCATACCATCGATTTTCCCAACAAGGCGTCTAAATCCGCATTGAGAAACTCCTTCAGTGGGTGCAGCTTCATGACAAGCATTGGCATGTTTACATCCTACCACGATGGCATCAGGGTCTCTTGTCTTTGCCGTTTGTAAGTTCTTTTAGTAGCTATAGTCAAAGCAGGGTTCGTACAAGGTGCTTAAAGTGCTTAACTTACTTAAATTTAAGGTCTGGAAAATGCTTGAAAATGGCAATAATCCTGAAGAGGTATTTCAAAGGTGACAGAATTATTAAAAAACAATGTATCTATGAAGTAAGTGTTTAATTATGTCAGTAAGCACATATCTTTCCAAGCAAACATACCTTTTTTGTTTATTTCAGTTGAGCTAATCAAATAGTAGTACTGACAGTGTCTTGTAACATCGATGCGAAAATAGGAACCAAATGAATCAAATGAATTGAGTCATTTATGCTGGAACTGCGCCGATTGATTCAAACTTGTGATTTGATCATTCATTTCAAGCGATTCACTAGCAAAAACCAGATCAAATTTAAGGAGCCATTCATTTTCGAATTTCGACATTGCTTGTAACGATTTTAAAAAGCACGTAGTTGTGGGTGAAACGGAGCTTTTAGAAACTCAGAATCAGTTAAACCATTGCGTCGCAAAAATGATTCACTATTTTAAAGTGTTCCAATTCGTATCGCGAATCATTTGTTCCAGATCGGGATTTCAAATCACGTATCGCAAATCATTTGATTTAGATCGGAATGGGTTTGTGAATCATTTAGCGAATTAAATTATTTAAATCAAATGATTCGCAATTAACGTTTTGAAGTCCTGATCTGAATCAAATTTGCGAATCATTTTATTAAGATCGGGACTTTGGTGTGGGTTCACGAATCATTTGTTTCAGATCAGGATTTCGGAGTGATTTCGCTAATCTTTTTTTCTGATTTTTTTTCTTAAACAGTAGAAACCATCAAACTACTAATGTAGTACAGTTATAATAACAAAACAAAACAAAAAAGTATACACAAATACAAATTCTGTAAGAAAATTAACATTGCTTTTACTATAGTAGAAGTGTAGTTTTGTAATACTTAGTAGCAATACGTCACATGTGCTTCACTTTATTTTTGCCATTTTGATTAGTATATTTTTATCTATTTCTCTTTTTTAAGAATTTAATACGAAAGACAAGTGAGTAGGTGAGATCTCTAATTGAAGTCTTTAAAAATAAAAAGCAGTGCTTGAAAAGTCCTTAAAAGTCCTGGAATTTAATTTTAGTGTCTACGAACTCTGTCAAAGGCATAAGGACTAAAACAGAAAGAACAGAGAGTTTTTTTAATAAAGTCTTTTTCATTTTTCTACTGCATATTTCAGTACGAGACATCATTTACGTTATATCAAGCAGGGGTTCCCTTTAATATTTACATGAAAGAAGTTTCTATGCTCACCAAAGCTGCATTTATTGTATCAAAAATACAGAAAAACAACAGTGATATTGTGAAATATTATTACAATTTAAAATAACTGTTTTCTATTTGAAAATATTTTAAAAAGTAATTTATTCCTGTGATCAAAAATGAAATTTTAGCATCATTACTCTAGTTTTCAGTTTTACATGATCCTTCAGAAATCATCAAGAAACATTTTTTTATTACTAGTGTTGAAATAAGTTGCGCTGCTTCATATTTTTATGGAAACTGATACATTCTTTAACAAATAGAATGTTCAAAATAACAGTTTTATTTGAAATATAAATCATTTGCGATGTGACTTGCAAACTTTTGATCTATTTAACGCATCCTTATATTTATTTAAAAATCTTACTGACTTCAAACTTACATGTAACTCTTGGTTCCATGCATATTTAGTATGTGGGCTCTCTGGTTCTGAGGAATTGGCTAAACATCATTCAGCACCTGCATTCGAGGACTGTCCGAATGTGATCTCGCATGAGACATCTGTCCCATCCATCAAGCAAACTCCAATGAAAACAAGCCCTTCTAGCGTTCCAGAAAACCTCTCAGCACCCACAATCCACTGGGTGAGCACATGGAGACAGATGGCGCCAAACGAGGATGATTCTGACTCCACGGCGGAGGAGAGCGAGTGGGATGAAGATGCACATATCAGCAAACTAAAAGGAGACAAGATGAGGAGCTGGATGGACAGATACTGGGGTGAAGAGGAAGATAATGAGAAAGAAAGCTGTTCAGAAGATGACAGAGAGCTTGAGTCTGAAGATGATGCATTGGAGATCAATGAAAATGTCAAAGGGATAGCTCAAACAGAGGCTGAAGAAAGCAAAACTGATTATTTCACTGAAAAAAGAGTTGTGTTTGAAGGATGCGGTGAATATGACAGAAGTCTTTTGGAGGAATCAGAAAGCTGGGATGGAGATATCCGAAGCGTTGTGGATGATGAAGAGGTGGAGAGTGATTTGGAGAGTCTTCGAGAGCTTGGCAGCGACGGGGCGCAAGAGTGGGAACCGTTTCTACAGCTCCAGACGCTTTATCACCCGAAAGAAGAACAAATGCAGAGTGAAGACAGCTATTCAGAGTCTGAAGAAGAGTCAGTCATGCTGAGGAAGAGTGGTGAGTCATTGTTTATTGTGTGTGAGCTTTATTTGATTTAAGCTGCTATTCTTCTTTGATTTCTTCCTTCTGTGGAATGAGATAGAGGTCTAACTGAATGTTGCTTTTCTTTTCCATACAATGACAGTGAATGTGAAAAATCATAAAAAGCAGCATGTGACTTACGCACTACACTTTTAAAAATAAAGCTTCTTTACTGGAATCTATAGTTAAAGTTTAACATCCATGGAACATTTCCATTCCACAAAAGAATCTTCATATTGTAAACAAGATTCTTTTGAATTTTGAAAGAATCTTGAAAGAAAACTGAAAAGTCTGTAGGTCTGGTCTGACTCAGTGTGCTGTATCTTTTCAGACTGATCCGGCTTACAGTTTTCGTAAACCGGACTATCAAAACCACCAAAAATCGCATAGACTTACACTGACGAAATGTTCAAATGAGCAACACTATTCAAACTCCAACTGACAAAATTCAAATCTAAACTCCCAGAATCCCTTGAGGCTCAATCAAGCTTCCCTTCTATGTACTATTTCTAATCCATTTACACTCATTTAAGCTTCCACTCTAATATTTCTAATATTTCTAATCTATCTAAATCATGCTAGCAACATGCTAGTAACATGCTAATCGTGTTAGCAACATGCTAGTAACATGATAATCACGCTACAAACATACTAGTTACTTGCTAATCATGCTAACAACATGCTAGTAACTTGCTAATCATGATAGAAACATGCTAACAATGTGCTAGTAACATGCTAATCATGCTAAAACATACTAGTAACTTGCTAATCATGTTAACAATATGGTAATAACATGCTAATCGTGCTAGCAACATTCTAGTAACATGCTGATCATGATAGAAAAATGCTAGTAACGTGCTAATAACATGCTAATCATGTTAACAAAATGCTAGTAACTTGCTAATCATGCTAACAACATGCTAGTAACTTGCTAATCATGATAAAACATGCTAGCAATGTGCTAGTAACATGCTAATCATATTAAAACCTACTAGTAACTTGCTAATCATGTTAACAACATGGTAATAACATGCTAATCGTGCTAGCAACATTCTAGTAACATGCTGATCATGATAGAAAAATGCTAGTAACGTGTTAATAACATGCTAATCATGTTAACAAAATGCTAGTAACTTGCTAATCATGCTAGCAACGTGTTAGTTACATGCTAATCATACTGGCAACATGGTAACAACATGCTAGTAACATGCTAATAATGCTAACAACATGCTAGTAACTTGCTAATCATGCTAGCAGCATGCTAACAACATGCTAGTAATATGCTAATCATGTTAGCAACATGCTAGTAACATACTAATCATGTTATGAAACATGCTAACAACATGCTAATCATGCTAGGAACATGCTAGTAACTTGCTAATCATGCTAGCAGCATTCTAATCATGTTAGAAACATGCTAACAACAAGCTAGTAACATGTTAGCCATGTTAGAAACATGCTAGTAACATGGTAATCAGGCTAGAAACATGTTAGCAACTTGCTAATCATGCTAACAACATTCTAGTAACTTGCAACTTATGCTAACAACATGCTAATCATGCTAACAACGTTGCAATCAGCCTATAAAAATACAAGCAACAAGCTAATCATGCTAAAACATGATAACAACATGTTAAATCATGTAAGCAATGTGTTAGATCATGCTAGCTGCTATTTCAGGCTAGGCTTTCTCAAGCCAACTTAAAGTTTGTTCTCAAACTTTACTCATCTAGTTCTAATTTGTTCTCCACAGAACAAATAGGCACAAGTTTACCTGATTCTCACGGACCGCAACCTCTCACCTGGACCAGCCGCTGTGACTCTGAACAAGACCTTAGTGATGAGGTAAACCTGCAGACACAATCATATAAGCTATTGTCCCAGAACATCAAATTAACAACATGTTTTTGTTTTAAAGGACCCTGATGATTTAAGCTCGGGGGTCTTTTCCTCTTGCAGCACCGTAGATGGTCAAAGCTTCAATGTGGATTGGTCGGTGTCAACTGATCAGACGCCTTCTTGCTACTTTGAAGGTGCGTTTCTTTAATATAGTGCAATTTCAAGTGCAAAAATTATGTTTGTGAGTACTGATTTGTGTATACATGCAGGTCTTGGCGTGGATATATGGGTGGAAGATGTGAGCGGAGAGAGTTTAAAGATCAGAGAGAGGCCACAGGTGAAAATCGGACACATAGCTGTGGGAATCAGTGAACAGGTGAGATTTCATAATTATACACTACCAGTCAAAAGTTTTTGAACAAAGATTATTTTTTGCTCATCAAGGCTGCATTTATTAAATAAAGCAAAGGCAGTAATATTGTGAAATATGTGTACTATTTAAAATATATGCTTTCTATTTGAATATATTTTAAAATGTAATTTATTCCTGTGATCAAACCTGAATTTTCAGCATCATTACTCCAGTCTTCAGTGTCACATGATCCTTCAGAAATCATTCTTATATGCTGGTTTGCTGTTCAAAAAGCATTATTATTATTATTATCAATATTTAAAACAGTTGAGTACATTATTTTAGGATTCTTTGATTAATAGAAAGATCCAATGATCAGCATTTATCTAAAATAAAAAGCTTTTTTAACATTAGGCACTATACCATTCAAAGGTGAGTCAGTGTCATTTTTTTTTTAGGAGAGAAATTAAAGAAATTAATACTGTTATTTAGCAAGGATGCTTTAGAAGATGCTGTTCATCTGAACTTGCTATTCATAAAAGCAAAAATGAGCTGTTTTCACATAATAATAAATGTTTTTTTGAGCAGCAAATTAGAATATTAGAATAATAATGATGCTAAAAATTCAGCTTTGAAATCACAATAATAAATTACATTTTAAAATATATTCAAATAAAAAACAGTTATTTTAAATAGTAAAAATATTTCAAAATTTGACTGCTTTTGCTGTATCTTGAATCAAATAAATACAGGTTTGGTGAGCAGAAAAGGTATTAAAAATCTGTTCAAAAACTTTTGAATGGTAGTGTACGTATTTCAGATTCATGTAAGCAGAGATTAAATGGTGCATTTATTTCTTTATGATCACAGATATCACTGAGGACCTTTAGTTTGGCCACCCTAGATGGGCGTCTGGTGTCTCCGGACACAGAAGTGTGCGAGTCAGGCATGTGGTTGCAATGCGTTCCCGCTCCCGACGGCGGTTCCAACTGGGATTGGAGGGTCAGAGATGGAAAACTAGAGCTGCGGGAATATGATGAACATTCAGATGTCTGCTCAACAGTGGCAATCTAACAAAAGTGACCAGAACTGGAATTTTCTACATCTCATTCCGTTGATTTTGAGCTTTGTGATGCTCACTTCATTCGTGTTTGATTTGAGTTTTAACATTTTTGTCCCAGTTGACAGAGCTTAATAGGATTAATGTGTCAAATTTGAAAACTATTTTAATGCAATTGTACAGGTACAGTAAATTGCTGTGTTGATTTTGTTAGGAAGACAGCACTGTTTAAGCTAAATGTTTTATACATAATATACATTGTATAAATACTTTTTATATATATATATTACGCATTAAAAACGCTATCTCAGTGCTATGCAATGTAAACCAAGGCGTGTACAGTCACTACAATAAATCGGAAGTTCTTACTTCCTCATTTCCCAAATCCAACCGGATCTGTCGGCCATTCTGATTGGGCTTCACTCATAGAAGGCGGGATTACGTATTGTTCTCCTTACCTAATTGGTCCGTTCTTTGTGATGGGCGGGGTTTCTCAAGCCGGTGCGTTGAGTTGCGATATACGCCATTTTGCAGTGACAGCGGTGCGCTAAAGCAGTGGAGACAGAAAGCTCGAGAAGTCCCGGTTCAGAGGTGATTTTATTTCTTTGCCTTCTTGATAAACGTTCTCACTTATTGACGGTTACGTTAAGCTCGTTAGTCATTTATTTAGCCGTTTACAAATGACGGAATCCGTCATTTGAAATGCCAGCTGGCTGCTCTTATCTTGTGTGTAGCTAGTCGGCTAATTTGCTAAAGATGATTGGTCCATAAAATGAGTTTGTCTAAGACAAACACAGCCTTACACTCTTCAAATAATATATGTTAGTACTTAAAATTGTTTGTGAAACATATTAACGAGTTGTTCTTGGTGAACAGCGTAGGCAAAGCTAGCTATCATGCTATTATAACAGGTTTATGGTAGCTGGCATATTTATTTGACATATTATTGAATTAAGCTTACTTTTATGTCGTATACTCACTTACTTAAACTTGTTTAACTTGTTTGTTTCCGACACCTGATCGTGTTTGTCAATTTTATTAGTCGTTTATTCTCAAAAACACTGGATGTGCCTTATATTTTATGATAAACAGACATTAAATGACATTAAATTAGTGTTATTGACAATAATTCACCTATAGATTCCCGTGTTTATCCCAGTTTCATAGACAGATGATAATAATGGTGTTTGTCTGTGTATACTTTGATTCATTAAAAAAATAAAAAGCTGGATCTATCATATGATAAAGCCTTTTTATTCTTTCTGTGAATTATGAAAATGTATGACTTGGTATATTTAAAGACATTGTATTGTCAGGGTCTTATTTTCTAACCCAGCATTACTGAAATGCATGTAGTTTGTGCATATAACTAATTTTGAATTGTTAATCTATGTTTAACTCTTATTTTTGCAGTTTAAAGCATGGGGAATGTCTTTGCGAACCTGTTTAAGGGTTTATTCGGGAAGAAGGAGATGAGAATTCTCATGGTGGGTCTCGATGCCGCCGGTAAAACCACCATCCTGTACAAACTCAAGCTGGGAGAAATAGTCACCACCATTCCCACTATCGGTACGGCTGAAGACATTATCTGTTATTTGTTTTTGTCAGGGTTTGGTATGCTGAAAAACACTTTCCGACACTTCTTGTCAGTCTGACTATCTCACGGTTTGACCTTCGCTTGTGCATAATGATGCACAAAAGTCTTTTGTTCAGATTATCTGCTGTGTATGTGTTGAGTTTGTGTTTGTACTGTCCAAGCTTTAAAGTTATTTTCACCTGTTGTGTGCTGCAGGTTTTAATGTAGAGACGGTAGAGTATAAGAATATCAGTTTCACAGTTTGGGATGTTGGTGGCCAGGACAAAATCAGACCACTTTGGAGGCACTACTTCCAGAACACTCAAGGTATGAAAGGATAAAACACTCAGGATGAATGTTTTTGCACTGCAAATGGACTGATAGAAATACTGTAACAAAATCAGATTCAAATATTGTTGTGGTAATGATTATCCTGATATTCCTGCTGTTAGGTCTGATCTTCGTAGTGGATAGTAATGACAGGGAGCGAGTTAATGAAGCCAGAGAGGAGTTGACGAGAATGTTAGCAGAAGATGAGTTGCGTGACGCTGTGCTTCTCGTTTTTGCAAACAAACAGGTGAGCATTATTATCTGTGGTATCTCTACATTATTAAATGCAAATTATAAAAGTAACTGAGATAAATTTACTTGTCAGCTTCCCATACCCACTTGTTGTTTACATCAGAAACTGTGTAGGCAATCAAACTGGCTTTTTTGGCACACATTTTAATGGTTTTAGAAAGATGCCAACATGAAGAGATGGCATGAAATTCTCATCCGAAAAAAAAAAGAAATATGACTCTGATACATTAAACACAGATTAACCCTCAGAGATCCGGTGAGGCAGAATGGCATAAATAAAGCAATGAAGTAATACCTGTCTTTTACTAAACAAGGGTAAAACTAGTAGCTGACCCAAGGAAGTTTTGAAGAAAAGATGTTGCATATTATCATGCGAAAGATGCACAAAATGGCACTAGCCAGCTGACACAATTCTTACTTATTTATAAAGTTTATTATTTTTCTATTAGTAAAAAAAAAAAAAAAAAATATGGGAAGAGGCTTAGATGTAAATGTAAATGTTTGATCAGTGTTTAGGCGGTGCTTTAGGGATCGAACTTTAAAATGATTATTTTTTTTAATTAAATTAAATTACATTTTATTTTATTTAATTTTGTTCTCACACAATGAAGTGAATGGTACAAAGATATTGTTTTTTTGTTTTTATATGTGTTTTTGTTTTGCTTTGTCATTATTGTCTCATTTATGTAACAACATATATTTTTAAAATTAAGTGGTATTAAAATATTCCAATATATTATTATAAAATATACTTATGACTGTTACAATATTTAAAAGGCCAAACAGTGAAATTTCTCAACTTATTAGCTTAGCATTACTGGTTGGGGGAAAAAAAAAAAAAAAAGTGATTAATATTTTTTTTTAATTTTATTTAATTATTTATATACATATGATTTTTTTAAAACACACTTGTGTGCTGAATTATGAATATATGTAACAACATATATATATTTTTAAATTAATTGGTATTAAAATATTACATTATATTTCAAATATGCTTTGATATGATTAGTTATATGTGTATATGTGTCACTTACTGTATCAAAAAAATATTGGTGAATTTTTGCAATCATAAATACCCTAAAAGAAATGTTTTTTATAACATAATGGCTTCCCAACAAAATGCTTGTGTACAAAAAAATACATTATGAACTATTAACGCTTGGGTTTCTGAGGTTTAAAGTGATGTTTAATGTAAAATCTGGATGTGCTTTTAGTGGTCATAAAAAAAAAAAAGTTTTACTCCTTAAATATCCTGTTTCACTTGAAAATGTCATGTTGCAGAGGTAAAATAATGTAGTGTGAATGCCATTTGTGCTTCTGGACTACAAAACCAGTCTTAAGCAGGATGGATAGATTTGTAGCAATAGCAAAAAATACGTTGTTTGGGTCAAAATGATCCATTTTTCTTTTATGCCAAAAATCATTAGGATATTAAGTAAAGGTCATGTTCCATGAAGATATTTTATAAATTTCTTACCATAAATATATCAAAACTTTAATTTTTGATTAGTAATATGATTTTCAAATAGTTGTATGTCAGCCATACATCAATGGAAATTTTATCTATTTAGATGATGTATAAATCTCAGTTTAAAAAAATGGACCCTTATGACTGGTTTTTTGGTCCAGGGTCACATTTCATGTTGATTTTACATGACTAATGTGTATGTTGTCTGGTTGTCTCTAAATCTGTGCGATTGACTTTGTCTCCCGTCCATCACAGGACCTTCCCAACGCCATGAACGCCGCCGAGATCACAGACAAACTGGGCCTTCACGCCCTCCGTCATCGTAACTGGTACATCCAGGCCACCTGCGCTACCAGCGGAGACGGGCTCTACGAGGGTCTGGACTGGCTCTCCAATCAGCTAAAAAATCAGAAATGAGCTCGTCTACCGCCTCCAAATCTGTGTGTGTTTGTTGTCGTGTGAATGGGTAGGTGTGCGTGACTTGTGCGCGTGTTTGAGAGAGCGAGACACACACACGGCTACAGTACTGACCCAGACTATGACTGAACTCAGTATCCCATGTTCCCCTTTTTTGTTTAGGTTTGGGCATTGCTGATTCAGACTGTGTTTGTGTGTGCGTGTGTGCATAGTTGATCTTTATTATGCACGTTAGCAAGAATGTATCGTGTTCATGTGTGTATGAAGGCTTCTCTGTCTGTTTGCTTGGTTTGGGAATGACCCTGGCGTGCCTTTTATACACACACATCTCCTCTTATCGTTCCACCTCGCAAACTGTAATACAACTCTTGTTGTTTTTGTTCTGTACTGCACCATGCGTGGTTTTCACTTGGCGAAGAAAGAACCAAGGTTGTCATAATAAACCTGCAATAACCTAGTATTCCAGTATTACAGGCCTGCTGAATATAAAGCCCTGTACACTTTCGATATAGCATTTTAAAATGAGATTAAAAACCTGCCCTGTAACTTTAGGAAAAGCTGTTGTAACCTGTATCAGGTCAGGAACGATTCGCTCAGATTTCCCCCCTGAACCACCACCATCCTTGATTGTTCTTTTGAGTCATTTGAAAATCAGGCTGTTTTATTTCCGGCTCTTCAGCTCCATGTTTTAATTTGTGAATGTGTCCGAATGTGGGTAGTGGAGTCGTGGGCAGATCTTTGGTTTCCTACTGTACACTACCTGTTTCCAGCCGCCACACAGACCCCAAGCACAATCACAGACTGCTGAACATTCCCCCTACCACCAAATTGTTGGATTTGATTTGAATTAAAAACATCATATATTACATGTTTCTTTATGTTCATTTTGTGTGTCCTGAAAAATCTTGTGGGTTAAGTTCAAAGTTATTAATTCAGTGTTTATAAAGTAATAGCAGGGTTCATATAAGGTGCTTAAAGTACTTTGACTTTTTAAATTTAAGGCCTGGACAACCCTTGAAAATAGCAATATTCCTGAAGAGGTACTTGAAAAGTGCTTGAATTATTGAAAGACAGTGCATCTATGAAATAAGTGTTTAATAAGCAAATATTTTTCACGCAATGTCATGTAAACATGGCTGTAGGCGCAAAAAGAGGAACAGACGAACCAGATCAACTGAGTCATGTACGCTGGATCCGCTCCAATTGATTCAAACTTGTGACTTCGATCATTCATCATTCAAAAGCCATAATAAATAAAAAAAACGTTCATTTTCAAATTTTGACATCGCTTGTAATGCTTTTAAAAAGCATGTAGGGAGCTTTTTGAAACTCTGAATCAGTTAAACCAATGCGTCGCAAAATGATTCACTGTTTTGAGGCGTTCTATTCGGATCGCGTATCGCGAATCATTTGTTTCAGATCGGGGCTTCGGTGCGGGTTTGTGAATCATTTGATTCAGTTTAAAACTTCGGAGCGGAATATGGATCTCGGAGCGGTTTAAACAGTAGAAAACATCAAACAAAAAAGCAGTATAGCTATAATAACAAAACAAAGAAAAAAGAAAAAGTATACACAGATACAAATCCCTTAAGAAAATCAACTGTGGTTTTACTACAATATACTTTAGAAGTAATACTATGCGTGTGCTTCACTTTATGTTTGCCATTTTGTTTTATAAGTATATTTTTATTTATCTATTTATAGTTTTTAGAATTTGAAAGAGACATTGATAAGTGGGATTTCTGATTTCTGAAGTCCTTGAAAGTTATGGAAATTCATTTTACAGTATCTGTATGAACCCTGTAATATTTTTCCCAATTATTATTCAAGATTTGATAACAAAATGGTTGCTTCAATTTCAGATTGTAGGTCAGATGTGTGATCAAGGGTCTTCAACCTCACAAGAAGTTAACTAAAAAAGTGTTCTTTCGATATTAAAGTATTAAGTGAAATTCAGTATATGCTATGTACATCAGTAATCATTAATGGTTTTGCAGTGTAAGCATTATAAAATAAACTAGCGTCAATCAGTTCGGGATCATATATTTTATTTTTTTAAGAAAAATAAACGTTTCGTTCCATTTTACTTGAACAAGGATGGATTAAATAGATCATGTTACGTATGTCTTTAAAATCTAAGTATCTTTTAAAATGTTTTATTTTCAGCATCATTACTCCAGTCTTCAGTCTCACATGATCCTTCAGAAATCATTCTAATATGCTGATTTGCTGCTTAAGAAACATTTTTATTATCAATGTTACAAAAACTTAGTGAGGTAAAATGTGTCATGGTTTCCACTAAAATGCTTGTACCTACCTGTATTACTGCATTTTTTTTTTTTAAACAGTGCTTATTGGGTATTTACCACAAATGACTAATTCTAACTGTTTCAAGTATTAATGTTTATAAAGGAAAAGCCTAACAAATAGATGTATTGTTCTCTTATTTGGATAAACTGTGCATTATTTTTGTCATATGACCATTTAACTGAGATGCGATATGAGAAAGAGGTAAGCATTTATTTTTGATTAAACCATTAAACCAGGAAACCATTTTTTTGACTGTTTTTATGGTTAAAATTTGATAGTT
Organism: Labeo rohita; assembly: GCF_022985175.1. Lineage (NCBI taxonomy): Eukaryota > Metazoa > Chordata > Actinopteri > Cypriniformes > Cyprinidae > Labeo > Labeo rohita. Next base: position 4,505,971 of record NC_066892.1, on the reverse strand, counting down.
TTATAATGGTATTTGTAATGGAAACCTTTAGATTTTTTTTTTTTCAGCAGTGTAATTCAAAGTAAATTCTCTACAATTTGAGATTGTAGCTAAAGTATTCCGTTACTAAAATATAGTTTACCAAAGATAATCAATGATCTTTGCCCCCAGCTGTGGGGTAAAGTGTGTCAAATCCTTCAGTTAAGCTGCGACAGAGGCTGAATTAGTCAAGGTAAACATTGTTTTCCTGCATTCACGTATTGTGAATATGAAATCTTTTCCTTGTTGGTTTGTCAAAACAATAAGCAGGAAATCTGACTTGATGTTGCTCAATGTTTAAACTTCCCTTTGACCTGACACATTTACCGCTAATGTGTGGCAAGGTTTTATCAATGTTAATGTGTGGCAAGCTGTTATCAATGTTTTGTTTTTCAGTTTGACATTTGAATTTCTTGTTGACGACTAGTGTCCTGTAAGATAATCAGTATTAATTTGACCACCTTCTTGTGACAAGCGACAACTTAAAGGGATAGTTCACCCATCTATATCTTCTATATCTTTCTTCAATGTGGTAGTAAGCCTATGGGTGAGACTTTTGGATCATTATCCGCTGTCCACCTTATTCCTAATGAGCCTACTGCCAGGGTTGCCAGGTTTTCACAACAAAACCCGCCCAATTGCTACTCAAAACTAGCCCAAAACTAGCCCAGTAGCATCTCGAGGGGGGGTAAAACACACATTTTATGGTAAAATTAGCATTCCAGGGGCTAAATATTAGTTATTGGGGGCACTTCAATCCACAACAACAGTGTTAAAGTAGTCCAATTCCGCGGAAAAACCACGGACCTGGCAACACCGCCTACTGTGTTTTGAATTAAGGGTGGCACTTCCAGTTTGACGAACTTCTATTCAAAAACACTGAAACGAATAATTTCAAATCATAAGGCAGAGTTGCCAAGTCTGTGGTTTTCCTACAGAACTGGGCTATTTTAACACTGTTGCTGCAAGTTGTTTTTGATGTCCGTGGGTTGAATGTCATATTTAGCTTCTGAAATATGAATTTACCAGGGGAAGCCAGACAAAAAAATAAAAGACAAAAAGACAAAAAAATTTTATCCCTTGAAACGCAATTGGGCCAGTTTTGTTATGAAAACCTGGCAACCCAGTCATAAGGTTGCCCTACAAATAAAGCTTACCTGCCTGTTTGATTAAATAAGCTGTCGATTTTCCTTCATGTTTTAATTTTTAGACATCATGAGAATAACGTAACAATTGGTTTTTGTAACGTAACGTTATAACAAGAAAATCTAAGAGATCTTTTTAGTCGCTGTATAAATATTTCATTTTTTCCCTTTGCATTTCGCTGTAATACTATGAAAAAGGACACGTTCTCCCTATTTAATTTACAATATATCTTATTAATAATTCCATTGAATGCATGACGAATCTCTCATTTTCTCCTCAAATTCTCACATCTCTTTGATAGGTAAATACTATTAATCATCTGTCAAAATAACAGAAATCACGTTGAAATAGTATCACAATGCTTTAATGAACATTTTTGATTATGGCATGTTACTACATAATCCAGATATATATTATTAGAGTTATATTTTACCCATCCGTAATTGCTATGAAAAGAATTGCGCTTTTGAAGATATTCATAGTCTGTTAAACATACCTCATTTTTATGCTTTATGCTTAAAACTAAAGCTTTTACACTTTTAAATGTAATTTTTATGTTTGATGGTTGAAGGTTGAGTAGAATATCATCTCAATATACCCAGTTTTTAACCAAAACGTATTACTGCGTTCATAGAGCGAGCCTTTCACTGATTGTTTACATCTTAACGGAAGTTAAACTAGGGCTGTCAAACGACTAATCGCGATTAATCGCATACAAAATAAAAGTTTGAGTTTGCCTAATATATGTGTGTGCACTGTGTGTAATTATTATGTATATAAATACACACAAATTAATGTAAATATTTAAGAGAAATATGTTATGTACAAAATATTTTTATTTATATATAATATAATTATTTAAAAATGATAATAACTACATATAATTGTAAATATTTCTTAAATATATACATGAATGTGTTTGTATTTCTATATACATAATAATTACACACAATACACACACATATATTAGGCAAACTCAGACTTTTATTTTGTATGCGATTAATCGCGATTAGTTGTTTGACAGCCCTAAGTTAAACCCATAATTCGCGCAAAGCGTCATGGAGCGTATCCACCTTATTTTTCAATGCGTAAGCAAGCTGTTTTCTGGTAATGTGTTAGACGTCCGGTTTGTAATCCGCCATAACGAAATAACGAGAAGAATATCAAAGTGCAGTAAACCGTAAAACAGTTTGCACTACAAACCAGTGTGTTCATAATTAAGATAATGCATTAAAATAATATGGTAAGACACACAAGTTTGCAATATCAAGCAGCAAAATGAGCTTTTTCTGCAGCTAAAAATAGCTGGAAGTAAATGAGACCGGAAGCCAGACACAAAAATATTTACAAATGTCTGCACCCACTCATGGAAAAAATAAGGTGGATATGAAGAATAACAACGCATAGTAAAAACAAAACTGTTTGCACTACAAACCAGTGTGTTTATAATTAAGATAACATGTTAAAATATGTTAAAAAAACACCACTTTGCAATATCAAGCAGTAAAACGTGCTGTTTACAAGTTAAAATCACTGGACTCAACGAGACCGGATGTCAGATAAACAACATTTACAAATGGGCCACGCCCACTCTTACGGGAATTAAAAGGTGGATAAGGTAAATCGAGTCCAAAACAACTTCGACATGGGGTGAGTAAATGTTTTTTTGTTATTTTGGAGTGAGCTATCCCTTTAAAATGACAGGCTCAATTGAAGTTACGTAAAGTAAAAACACATGGGCTGCTGTAGAAAAGCCAGCATGAGCTCATCACCTTACCTGTCTGTTAAGTGTAGGCGTGACCTTCCCCGCCCTTCCTGCACCTGCATTCAAAAAGCTCCGCCCACGCGTGAGGTGTTTTCAGACGAAACTCGACTGATGTAAAGAGGATGTTACTCATGCCGGCCGGACTGGATGAAACACTTCACAAACACTCAAACTGCAGCTTGTGTCAGCATATATCGATACCAGACAACAACAACAATAGCGAGTGGACGGTTTACATGCAGGTGAGTTATTTACACTTTATTTACATTGTTTTAAATGGCATAACTTATATTAAACTCTGTATATGTCAACTTATTACTAGAAAATAGCTAAACTGTTAACCTAATCTCAGATTCACGATCTAAGTTGTGACCCCGAGCAACGTGTCTTAAAGGTATAGTCAAAGCTTGTGATGCATATGTTTTCATTTTTTGTTACTGTGGTAAAACGGTACTTTGACTTATAACATAGCACTGAATTAAAGGGTTAATTCAGGCCAAATAGACAATAATTTCAGAGTTCAAGCTTTAATGGTGTTTACAAGGTGCATGGGAATACCATAGTGCTTTTTAGCTGCATAAATGTGACCCTGGACCACAAAACCAGTCATAAGTAGCAGGGGTATATTTGTAGCAATAGCCAAAAATACATTGTATGGGTCAAAAATGGTTGATTTTTGCCAAAAATCATTAGGATATTAAGTAAAGATCATGTTTCATTAAGATGTTTTGTAAATTTTCTACCGTAAATATATCAAAACTTAATTTTTGATTAGTAATATGCATTGCTAAGAACTTTATTTGGACAACTTTAAAGTTGATTTTCTCAATATTTTGATTTTTTTACACTTTATTTACATTGTTTTAAACGGCATGACTTGTATTAAACTCTGTATATGTCAACTTATTACTAGAAAAGAAGCTAAACTGTTAACCGAATCTCAGATTTACCATCTAAGTTGTGACCCCGAGCAGTTTAGTGTTTACACAACGTGTCTTAAAGGTATATTCAAAGCTTGTGATGCATATGTTTTCATTTTTTGTTACTGTGGTAAAACGGTACTTTGACTTATAACGTAGTACTGAATGAAAGGGTTAATTCAGGCCAAATAGACAATAATTTCAGAGTTCAAGCTTTAATGGTGTTTACAAGGTGCATGGGAATACCATAGTTTTTTTTAGAGGCATAAATGTGACCCTGGACCACAAAACCAGTCATAAGTAGCATGGGTATATTTGTAGCAATAGCCAAAAATACATTGTATGGGTTAAAAATGGTTGATTTTTGCCAAAAATCATTAGGATATTAAGTAAAGGTCATGTCCATGAAGATATTCTGTAAGTTTTGTACCATAAATATGTCGCAACTTAATTTTTGGGTAGTAATATGCATTGCTAAGAACTTCATTTGGACAACTTTAAAGTTTATTTTCTCAATATTTTGATTTTTTTTTGCATCCTCAGATTCCAGAATTTCAAATAGTTGTATCTCGACCAAATATTGTGACTTTTGATATCGACCAAATATCAAAGTCATTATTTTAAAGAAAAAAAAAAACCTAAACAAAACAGTACAGTGTGTGCAAGCTTTATAAATTAGTGTGGATGTGTCTCAATACATGATTATATGTGCAAATTGTCCTTTTTTATTTAATATTACTAACTTAGAACTGAATAAAATCACAAAACCAGTCTTAAGTAGCACAGGTATATTTGTAGCAATAGCCAAAAATAGACGATATTTGCCAAAATTCATACTCATTAGAAAGTAAAGATCATGTTTCATTAAGATGTTTTGTAAATTTTTCTAGGCATAAATATATCAAAACTTAAAACCAGTCAGTAATGTAGCATTGCTAAGAACTTCATTTGGACAAAAATAAATTTGATTTTCTAAAAATTTTGATTTTTTTGCAAAATCAGATTCCAGATGTTCAGATAGTTGTATCTCGAAGAAATATTGTCCTTTTGTACCATAAATCAATGGACAGCTTATTTTTTGGCTTTCAGATGATGTATAAATCTCAACTTCATTTGGACAACTTTTGTGGTTTATTTTCACAGATGTTTGTTTTTTTTTGCATCATCTGAAATCTAGAAGTGATAATAAATCTACCTGGTAAAACTTATGAAAACAAATGGGTCAAAATTATGAAATGTGATCAAAGTTATTCATTTAAAGGAAAAAACAAAACAGTACAGTGTGTGCAAGCTTTATAAATTAGTGTGGATGTGTCTCAATACATGATTATATGTCCAAATTGGCCTTTTTTATTTAATATTAGTAACTTAGAGCTGAATAAAATCACAAAACCAGTCTTAAGTTGCACAGGTATATTTGTAGCAATAGCCAAAAATAGATGATATTTGCCAAAAATCATTAGGATATTAAGTAAAGATCATGTTTCATTAAGATGTTTTGTAAATTTTCTACCGTAAATATATCAGAACTTAATTTCTGATTAGTAATATGCATTGCTAAGACCTTAATTTGGACAACTTGAGTGATTTTCTCAATATTTTTTTTTTTTTTTTTTTTTTTTTTTTTTTTTTTTTTTTTTGCACCCTCAGATTCTAGATTTTCAACATCAATTAATTTTAACATCAAATAATTGTATCTCGGCCAAATATTGTCCTATCTTAACCAAACCATACATCAATGGAAAGCTTATTTGTTTTCATTATATTAAAGGAAAAACCCACCTAAAACAAAGCAATGCAGTGTGTGCAAGCTTCATAAATTAGTGTGGGTGTTTCAATACATGATTATATGTACTAATTTTAAGGTTCAAACAGTTCCAAGTTGTTTTAACATGTAGTTCTGTTTTTTTTTTTTTTTTTTTTTAAATTAATTTAGTTTAATTTTATAAAAATTTTAAAATATTTATTTTATTTTAGTTTAAAAACAGCTTTTATAAAAAATTGTAAAATATTTATTTCATTTTAGCAACAGTGCATAAACATCTTCAAACAGTTCCAAGTTGTTTTAACATGTAGTTCTGTTTTTTTATTAATTTTATTTTATTTTATAAAAATTTTAAAATATTTATTTTATTTTAGCAATAGTGCATAAACAGCTTCAAACTGTTCCAAGTTGTTGTGATTTTTAGATCTGATAATTTTTAATTTTTAATTATCTATTAAAATAATTTTTTAATAGATACATAATTAGATACAAAATACATAATAGATACAAAACTTCAAACAGTTTTTAGTTGTTGTATTTTAAGATGTAGTTCTGTTTTTTATTTTACATGTATTTAATTTTTTTTATTTAATATTAGTAACTTAGTGCTGATAATATCCAACGTGATGAACATAAATAAATATAAGAAGTTAACACTGCTCTAAAATATTACGTATTGTTTACCATGTACTTTCTGTTGATAAAAGGCAGTTCTCATCCTTTGTTGCTGCAATACTCTATATTATACTACACTACTTTTTAAACATTGCTTTAGGTGATGAAACAACATCAAAGCAAAACAAACACAAGCTTATCATGCACTGGACGTAGCGACAGGTGCACAACTGCTTGTACTTTCATTTCTCTGACCTGTTTGTGCGCCACTTTGACTGTCATCACATTTGTTTTGATTTTTTTAACCTGCAGCTTCTCTGAAATGGCAGTTTCCTGATGCATGCTCAAGAGAAACCCACGAATGCATTTTCTCTTGAGCATGAAAATGTGGTCTGTGTGGTTTACCCTCTTTGTTATTTGATGTAAGTAGAGCCCGCAGCCTTGTACAGGGACAAAGGAGCTTTATTTGCAAAGAGTGACATCACCCTTTTCATTTGACAGGTGCAAGGTAGAGAAAAGAAAGAAATTGTGTTTGTGTAGTTTCATAAATATTAGAAAGTGTGATTGGCTGATTGCTTTTATAGCAGTGAACCCTTGTGTGTTTAAGCAAACAGACTTGCTGAAAAGTGTTGACATGCATTTGTTTATCATTCAGCATGTTTAGTAGGTGAACAGGTGAGTTTCTGTGCCAGCTTCCTGGTTCACAAGTTCTCCGTTTGTGCGATCAGACACAGTCAACATATGAGTGTCTAGTCAACAGCTCTGTTTCCTTCGCAACGGCGAGTGAAAGATTAATAACAAAAGGTGTGACTGAAAGACTCGCTTACACAGATTTGGCACACGTCATTGTTTTCATTTGGCTGAAAATCAGGTTCGGCCGTGTTGAGTAAAATCTATTTTTGGGAAGGGAAACTTTGCACTTAGAAAAACAAATTTTGATTATTGTCGCGACACGTGGTTGGCGTACAGTAGCTAATTGTTTGGTATGTGAGTCACACCTGAAAGTGGTCAAATAGTTTTTATGTCTGACTTTTTGAAAAGGTGCATTTGTGTCGTCTCTCTCGGCAGTGATGGAGGTGAAAGGCTGCAGGTCAGAGGTGGAAGTGTTCAGGAGGCCGACGATTGAGGCCGTGTCCAGAAGAGATTCGGTGTCTGTGAAATGTTCTCCAGCTTCGCAAAGTCTTCAGATGTCAACGCCTCGAGCGATCCCTCTGACTATCAGAAACACTCACAGGTAACTCGTGGCACTTGCTTTGTTGTGTGATTTGAATGTGGGTGAAAATTTGCTTAAAATACAAACTAACCTACAGTACAAAAAAAGTTAGCAATGCTTGCAGTTCTTTTAATATATATATTTTATTATAATATATCTTAATATTAATTAAGTTATATTTAAATGTAATTTTTTGTAATTTATTTTTTTTTAAACTATAGCAATAATATATAAACCGCTTTTAACAGTTGTTTTTTAATTTATATTTTCCATACATAATTGTATTTTCTGAAATATACATTTTAATTTTTATTTAAACTATAAATAGTGCATAAACAGCTTCAAACATTTCAAACTTTTGTGTTTTAAGATGTTTGTTTTTAAATTTATTTTAAATACATAATTTCATTTTATAAAAATAAAAACATATTTTAATTTTATTTTACTATAGCAATAGTGCATAAACGGCTTCAAACAATTCCAAGTTATGTTTTTTTTTTTTTTTTTAATAGATACATAATTTTATTTAATAAAATAAACAAATATATTTATTTGATTTTTTTATTTGATTTTGTTTTATGAACTAAAAATAGTGTATAAACAGCTTCAAACAGTTCCTGGTTGTGCTTTAAGATGTAGTTCGTTTTTTTATTTATTTTACAAACATAATTGTAGTTCATAAAAATAAAGAAAATGTTTTTTTACTATAGAAATGGTTTCTAAAAAGGTTCAAACAGTTCCAAGTTGTTTTAATATGTAGTTATGTTTATTTTTTTAATTACATAATTTTATTTTATAAAAATAATAAATATATATTTTGTTTTTATTTTGTTTTAGCAATAGCGCATAAACAATCAAACAATTCCAAGTTTTTATAAATACATAAATTTATTTAATAAAATATACAAATATTTTCATTTTAATTTATAACTATAGAAATCATGTATAAAAAGGTTTAAACAGTTCCAAGTTGTTTTAATATGTAGTTCTGTTTTTTTTTTTTTTTTTTTACATGCATAATTTTATTTTATAAAAATAAAAAAATATATATTTTGTTTTATTTTATTGTATTTTATTTTAGCAATAGTACATAAACAGCTTCAATTCCAAGATGTAGTTCTGTTTTTTTAAATGCATAATAGATAACCATAATTTTAAAATAACCATAATTTAATTTAATAAAAGTTGTATTTTTTAACATTTATTTTACATACATAGATAAGGATAATTTTGTTTAATAAAGAAGTTTTTTATATATTTTTTTTATTTTACTATAACAGTAGTGCATAAACAGCTTTAAACAATTCCAAGTTATGTTTAAAGATGTAGTTCTGTTTTTTTTTTTTTTTTAAACATACATAATTTTATTTTATAAAAATAAAAAAATATGTATTTTATGTTTTTATTCAGTTTTAGCAATAGTGCATAAACGGCTTCAAGCGATTCCAAGATTTTTTTTATAAATACTTAAATATATTTCATAAAATAAACAATATATTTTACATTCATCATTTTATTTCATTTTGATTTATTTTTATTTCAGCATTTACCTTTTTATTTTGTTTATACTTTTTATTTAATTGTTTTACAACTATATATATATATAGTTGAGTTTAAATTGTTTAAGATGTTTATTATTGTATTTTAAATACATAATATTTTATTTTATTTTATTTTATTTTATTTTAAAAAAACAGTTCCAGGTTAAATTCAAAGCCCTGTTTATACACGTTGTTGGTCTTGTTGTGATGTTTTATTTATTAATGCATGTTATAAATAAACTTTAGTGTTCATTTTAGCAAATGTTCATCAAGTCCTGCCTCACATTTTTCCTGTTAAATATCTTTTACTTGTTTCAGTCGAAAATGTCTTTCAGATTACGGAAACAAAATGTGTTTACGCCTTCTTGATGCTTCTTACTTATTCTACTTCCTTGTCTTCTGATTTTAGCATCACGACTAAAAGGGAGTTTCGAGCTTCATCCGCACCTTTGATTCCCAATCCGTTTCCAGAGCTCTGCAGTCCGACACACTCCCCGGTGCTGACCGGATCTCTCAACGGGCGTGATCCTCCCTCCAACAGCAGCACACACGTAAGCGTGCATGCACGGTTTAATCTGTGACACAAATGACAGACGGTTGCCTGTGGCGCTACGAATTCTCAGTAGTCATAATAGGTGACAGACGCCATGACACGCCATCCTCAGGGGAAAAACAAGTGTGCGTGTACACAAACACATCACAGGGCGTTCAGTTCATAGACTTGTCAATAAAAATACACAACACAACACATTCTTTGGCACTCGGAAAAGTTCGTGACCTTAAACAAACAAAGCAAGCATGGAAAGTCAGATGCGTTTACGTGCATTTTGGTTTCGGAATGATTTACGATCAAATTCTTGTGTGTTTTTGCAGGTGCTTCGGGTTTTTGGGGACGCTACGCACAGTCGGTCGGTGTTGGTGACGTCTGGGACGACGGCGCACGACGTTTGTCATATGCTAGCGCAAAGTGCACACTGCACGGATGAGGAAAGCTGGGCTCTCATTGAACATCATTCTGCTTTAGGCCTGGGTAAGACTTGGTTTTATTGCACTAAAATCACATAATGCAATTGCTGAATAACTTCTGATACTTTCCTATTAGTTTAAACATTCATTATGTAACTTATTAATACAAATACTTTCATAATGCAATGTAAAATCAGGTACTTTACCTGTAAATGAAGTCTGATAGTAATACAGTTTGTGTTCACTACATTGTTTTGCACTACAAAAATCATTATAAGATTTTTAAAAATCAAATTTAATTTGAAATTTTAGCTTATTTTTTAATTTAAATAATTTTCACTTTCAATTTGTTAAATTACATATTGTTTTTTAATTTTTAGTTTAATTATAAGTAATTTAAACCTTTGATTTAATTTATTGTTAAATTTAATTTGAAATTTTAGTTTATTTTTTAATTATTTTAAATGTAATTAAACTGTAATAAAATATAAGTAATTTAAACTTTAATTCAGCTTTAGTGTCGATTTAAATTTATTTTTAAGTTATTTAAACTTTAATATTTAATATACATTTTTTTATTGTTATTATTGTTAAATTAAATTTGAAATTTTAGTTTTTTTTTTTTTATTTAAATGGTTTTTCAGTTCCAATTTAAACTAAATTACATACAAATTTTAATTTAAATTGTTAAATGTAATTTGAAATTTTAGTTTATTTTTTAATTATTTTAAATGTAATTAAACTGTAATAAAATATAAGTAATTTAAACTTTAATTCAGTTTTAGTTTCAATTTCAAATTAAACTTAAATGTATTTATTTAAACTTTAATAAAATTTAATTTTATTTAATATTTAATTTTTTTTGTTAAATTAAATTTGAAATTTTTTAAATTTAAATGGTTTTTCAGTTCCGATTTAAACAAAATTACATATTGTTTTTTAATTTAATTTTACTATTTAATATTTAATTTTTAATTTACATTATTGTTAAATGTAATTTGAAATTTTAGTTTATTTTTTAATTGAAAATATCTTTTTCAGTTCCAATTTAAATTCAATTTAAATTAGATTTTTGCACTACAAAAATCATTATGTAGTGTTTTTGCTTTTGACAAATCGATAATGTAATTGCATGCCTCATTGTTTGGACAGAATCCACTAAATGCCTTCTCAAATGCCAACTTGTTTGTGTAGAAATAGTGCTAAGACAAAAGCTGACATGTCTTATTGTGCTTTTATAATGAGTGATTCTTTGCTGAAAGAAAGTAGGCTCAGGGGTGTTGTGGAAAATAGCACTGAAATGAACATAACCAACATGTTATACAGGCTTTTACAGTAGCTTTAGTTGTACTTTTGACAGGTGCTGGATTGGATGAACCTTCGGTTTCGATGGCTTATGAATGAGTTTAATTAGTAAAAGTACTTAACATTTTTTTTTTTTTAGTAATTGTTTTATTAAACCTGGAGACATTTTAATGTATACTTTTTTAATTTTTTATTTAGTTTGAATTTAGTTTTATTTATTGAATTTAATTCAGTTTTAGTTTCAATTTCAATTAAATTTAATTACATTTAACATTTATTTTTAATTTATTTAAACTAATAAAATCTTATTTGCTTAATTTTTAATTTAAATTATTGTTTAAATTTAATTTGAAATTTTAGTTTATTTTTTTATTTACATTTACATTTCAGTTTCAGTTTCAATTTAAATTAAATTGTTTTTTATTTAATTAAATAATAAAATATAAGTAATTTAAACTAATTCAGTTTTATTTTCAATTTCAGTTAAATAATTAAATTTATTTTTAATTTATTTGAACTTGAATACAATTTATTTTATGTAATGTTTAATTTTTAATTTACATTTAAGTTTACTTTAAATGATCTTTTTCAGTTCAGTTTAATTACATAGTGTTTTTTAATTTTTAATTTAATTAAGCATTAATAAATGATTAAACTTTCATTTAATTGTTTTATTTTCAATTTTCAATTTTCAATTTATTTAAACTTGAATAAAATGTAATTAAATTTATTTTTAATTTATTTAAACTTAAATAAAATGTATTATTGAATTTTTAATTTTTAATTGACATTGTTAAATTTAAATTGAAATTAATTTTTTAATTTAAATGATCTTTTTCATTTCAATTTAATTACATAGTGTTTTTTTAATTTTTAATTTAAATAATAAAATTAATTAACATTAATAAAATATAACGTTTATTTAAACGTTCATTTAATTGTTTTATTTTCAATTTTATTTGAACTTGAATAAAATGTAATTTTATTTAATGTTTAATTTTTAATTTACATTATTGTTAAATTTAATTTTAAATTTTAGTAGATTTTTTTTTTTTTTTTATCGTTTTTTCAGTTCCAATTTATATATATTTTTTAAATTTACTATTTAATTCAACTTTATTAAAATATAAGTAATTTAAACTTTAATTGTTTATTTAATTTATATATATATATATATATATATATATATATATATATATATATTTATATTTAATTTAATGTGTTTAATTTATTTTTACGTTTTATTTTAATTCACTTTTAGTCTCAATTTCAATTGTATTAAATTTACTTGCATTTATTAATTTATTTCAACTTTAATAAAACAGAATTTAATTTTAAGTTTGTTTAATTTCTAATTTAAAATATTTGTTTAATTTAATTTGAAATTGTTTTATTATTTATTTATTATTATTAATACTATTTTTCCCCACAGAGCGCTGTCTTGAAGACCATGAGCTTGTGGTGCAGGTACAGTCATCCTGGCCTGTAGAGAGCGACACACAACTGTTTTTCCGCAAAAACTACGCCAAATATGAGTTCTTTAAAAAACCTGTGGTATGCAACCTCTTTGTCATCACCCAGTCATTTGTCTTAAAACAGATTTGTATTTATATAAAAATATGTTTACAATCCATTTAAGTTGAATGATGTGTTTTTCCCCGTTGTGCAGTTATTTTTCCCGGAGCACATGATCTCTGACAGCGCTGATGATACTAAAGGCATGACGTCATCTGAGCTGGTGCAGGTATGATGATCTACAGCTGTTCAAAACATCAAAATGGCAATTTTCGTGTCTTCATAAAACCATGTCTCTGTTGTAGAATACGGTGAAGAGTGGCTCCTGTCCAGAGATTCAAGGCTTTCTTCATGTGAGAGAGGGCGGGAAAAAGTCCTGGAAGAAACTCTATTTCCTTTTACGACGCTCTGGACTCTACTGCTCCAGCAAAGGACAATCAAAGGTGCCACACACAAACGAGTAAAACACGTTCGTACACACACAATGCACAGTGTGTATGGACACACAAACATAAGTATAAAATCTGATGCATATGTATGTTTGTAGGAACCACGACACCTGCAGTTTGTCGGAGATCTGGAAGATCTGAATGTGTTCACAGTGTTCAATGGACGAAAACTTTATGGGGCTCCAGGAGAGCATGTCTTCTCTATTAAGGTAGCCAATAGGAATGGAGAATTATTTTAGTTTTTTATATATATATATATATATATATATATATATATATATATATATATTAGGGCTGTCAACGATTAATCGTGATTAATCGCATACAAAATAAAAGTTTAAGTTTGCCTAATATATGTGTGTGTGTACTGTGTGTAATTATTATGTATATATAAATACAAACACATTCATGTATATATTTAAGAAATATTTTCAAACATATATATTTATTATAATTTTTATAATTTGATATTATATATAAATAAAATTATTTTGTATATTAATAACATATTTCTTATATATATATACACATTAATTTGTGTGTATTTATATATACATAATAATTGCACACAGTACACACACATATATTAGGCAAACTTAAACTTTTATTTTGTATGCGATTAATCACGATTAATCGTTGACAGCCCTAATATATATATATATATATATATATATGTATATGCTGTTCTAGTGTTTATTAATATTTTGAATTAATTTGTATTTTTATATTTTGGTTTTTATTTTAATTTTAGTTCATATTATAATTTAGTTTAAAAATGTTTGTGCTTATGTTTTTTTTTATTAATTTGTATTTTTATATTTAATTTTTTATTTTAATTTTAGTTCAGATTATTTAATTTCAAAATGTTTATGCCTTTTTTTAAAATTAATTTGTATTTTTATTTATTTATTTTTTTATTTGAATTTTAGTTCATATTATAATTTAGTTTAAAAAATGTTTGTGCTTTTTATATTTTCATTTTCTTATTAGAATTTTAGTTCATCTTCTTCTTCTTCTTCTTCTTCTTCTTCTTCTTCTTTTTCTTCTTCTTCTTCTTCTTCTTCTTCTTCTTATTTAGTTTAAAAATGTGCCTTTTATTTTTTTATTAATTTCTGTTAATATATTTGTTTTTTTATTTGAATTTTAGTTCAGATTATTATTTAGTTTAAAAATGTTTATGCCTTTTTAAAATTTTTTTTAAAAAATAAAGTATTTTATCATTTTGTTTTTTTTATTATAATTTTTAGTTCATATTATTATTATTATTATTATTATTATTATTATTATTATTTATTATTTAGTTTAAAAATGTTTGTGCTTTTTATTTATTTTTATTTTTTTTCGTTTTTTTATTTAAATTTTAGTTCAGCTTATTTTTTAGTTAAAATGTTTGTGCTTTTTAATTTTTTCATTTGTATTTTTGTTTTTTATTTGAATTTTAGTTCAGATTATTATTTAGTTTAAAAATGTTTGTGCCTCTTTTTAATTAATTTCTATTTGTATATTTTCATTTTTTATTTGAATTTTATATATATATATATATATATATAGTTTAGGTTAGCAATAGGTTTTCTTTTAAGGTTTGAGATGTCTGTATTAATTATAATTCGCTTTACATAACAGCAATAGAAGTCTCTGGTGTTTTCTCATGTAGACGGCTAAATGAACATGAATGAGTGTTTGTATATGTACGGTAGGCCTCAAAAGACAGGTTTCGCTGTCAGGATTTGAAGCTGATGTGTGCCGACAGCGAGCAGAGTCGTACGTGCTGGATCACGGCCTTCAGATTGTTTAAGGTACATGAACACACACACAGAGACTCACTAAGAAAACACACCGGACTAGCTCCATCTGAAACCTGCAATGTGTGTGTTTTAGCATGGGAAACAGCTCCAGTGTAATTACCAGCTCTCCCAATCCAGCGCTAGACTTCACAAACCATGCTCCAAGGTACAGAAAACATCTCTCAAACTCCAAAAAAGTAGTTCGTATGACTTGTGCACTATATTCTGAAATCATATGTTGGCTGTGTGTGACGAACAGACCAAAAATGTGAGTTTTTCACACGTGTGTCATTATCAGTACACAGACCGGGAGGAGTCGATGGTGGCAATGGATTTTTCAGGGAAGAGCGGTGGGCGAGTGATTCAGAATCCACATGAGGCCCAAAATGCCGAGCAGGAGGAAGGACACAGCTGGCGGGTGTGTATGTGTATATGTGCTCAAGAGAAACTATGAAATTAATTTTTTTACACAATTCATGCCAGTGCTGAAACATGCTATGCATGTTATGCATTTTTTTAAAAAAAACAAGAGTTTGCATAAAAACTATAAAGTAAACTATAAAGTTTTTTTTTTTTTTTAAAGACTCAGAATTCACTTGAGCACAGTTTTATAATTTAGTTTTTCACAGTTTCACTGTTATTTTTAAGATGCATATATATGCATTCATTTATTAATTTTAATATTTTTGAAAGAAGTCACCAAGGCTGCATTTATTTAAGCAAAAATAGAGTAAAAGCAATAATATTGTGAAATATTATTACAGTTTAAAACAGAATAATATTTTAATAATAATAATAATAATAATAGTAATAAAAAATAAAAGTTCTTAATATATTTTAATATAATTCTTAATATATTTTTAATTCTATAATTAAATGCATATTAAGTATAAATATTATAAATTCTATATAAAATAGTATAAATATATATACATTTTAAAGTATTATATACATTTAAAGTATTATAAAATAGTATAAATATATATACATTTATTTAGCTGTATATTATATTTGTAAATAAAATTATATATAAAAGTAATTATAATTAAGTAAATGTTTTATATATATATATATATATATATATATATATATATATATATATATATATATATATATATATATATATATATATATATATATATATATACTTATAATTTATATATTTTTTATATTTATAATCAAATAAATATTTAATATAAATATTCTATAAATTATATATACAAATTTAAATATATATAACATTTTAAATGTTAATTCTAATAAATGATAAAACTTTTATTTAAATTACATATAAATATTTATAACATTTTTGAGCTATGTCTATCTCTGTATATAAATATTAATAATAAATAAATAAATATTAAATATTTATATATAGAAATTATATATACAAATATAGATATGTATAACATTTTTGAATTATCTCTAATTATAATTTAAGAAATGTTACCTATAAATATTACGTAAATTATATATACAATTAGAAATATATATGTTTTTGTGTTTCAGAAGAGAGAAGCATTACGTCACAGTTTGCCCACCAACGGTCACGGCTCACAGCTCTCCGGTGAGTCTCACACATCAACACTGACATTATACAAAATGTAATTAACAAAAAACAATCTGTCATTACTAAAATCTTTCTATATATGTGTGTATCTACAGCGGTTCATCGGGTGCAGCCGTGGTTCCATGGGGGCGTGTCTAGAAATGAAGCTCAAAGGCTATTGGAGGAGCAGGGTCAGGTGGACGGGTAAAAACCATCTGTTTTTTCCCCATATCTTATACACTAACTCTATAAAGTCATATTCATATAGACTTCTCCTGTCTGCAGGATGTTTATGATTCGCGACAGCCGGCTGCACACGCAGTGCTTCGTACTATCCTTATGTTACAAGCTCAAGACGAAACACTACCTTATCATTCCCGTAAGTCTTTATATCACATTGTGCATGTGTGATTTACATCAGGTGTTGCATCGTCTTGATCCCTCTCTTTCTCTCTCTCTAGTTAGAGGAAGGAGATAAACAATACTACACGATGGACGACGGCGTCACGCTGTTTACAGATCTACTGCAGCTAGTGGAGTTTCACCAGATCAACCGCGGCATCTTACCCGTTTGTCTCAAACACCCCTGCACCTGCATTGCACTCTAAACCTTCACCTTTGACCTTGAACTTTGACCTCTTCCCCAAAACTAGGACCTAAATGACCCAGTCTCCGGAGCATGAAAGTTTTCATTTTAGTGTGGATAGTCACGACATCCACAGTTTTCCTGATCCAAAAAAAGACTATTTCTGTACATAGTAATTGTATTTATATTTGATATACCTCTAGCACACGTATATAGGTTTTTAATATTGGTTATCCAACCAAAAATACTTGTTTACAGCTATTTGCATTCATCATCCTTCTATCCGGGAATATTTCTAAACTGGAATATGGGAGTTTCCTGCAATTCCTTTTTTTTTGACACTAGGTGGCGCACTGATGCTTTGAATTTTTTTCTTTCCAGGAATTCTTAATTTATGCAATAGTCATGCAAGGAGATATTAAAACATCTTTGAAGTTGCAGAAGGAGATGATTTCAATGTAGCAGATTTATTATTATTATTATTAATATATTATTATTTTGCTTAACACTGTGTTTAATTTATGGGTGATTGAGGCTAGTTTATGCTTGCTTGATGCTATATATGTATATTTTTTATTCTATTTTATTGTTGATTAGTACTTGTTCTGGTTAACAGTTGTACTTGTTTGTATGTGTGTAGTTGAATTCTGACCAAAACCTCAAATTGAAGTTGTAAATAAGTAAATGGAGTGTTGTGTGTGTTGTTTTTCTGCTTTAAACTGTATTTGGCTCTTAGCAGGAATATTTCTGGACTCTGGAGACGGACCCTTAGATTGTGTGTGTGTGTGTTTTTCTGTATGCTTCAGTTAACTTGACATCAGCAGTACATCAGTTGTCAGGTCTCCACCGTGTTGTTGCCATGGAGATTATTCCTTTAATATTCAAGGGAGGTCATCAGTCCAGCAGGAGTCTATACTGTAGGCTCTATATGCTGTGACTCACTTTGAATCTGATTATTGAATGAAATGATAATTTATTGAGATGTGGGTGAGGTGATCACCTCGCCAAAGCTGTTGATAAGTCATGCATTAAGCTTATATTATAAGGGTAAATAGAGTCAGTGAAGGGCGCTTCATTCATGCTGAAAATATTAAATATTAATATATTGTGTGAACATGAATTGTAGAGTGTAATGAGTAATCTATATCAAAAAAGGAAGGAAGATATCAATATAATTGGGTTGTGAGCATGGATTCCTTTTTAATATATAAACATGTGCATTAATGTATGCATTATTATTGTATATGATGATATTTTATTATGATATGATAAAATCATAATTGAAATTATACATTTATTGCAGTTTATTAATTGTAATGAATTTATTCATTAAAAAAATCTGTCATACAATTATCTAAAATATACATACTATTAATGTTTAATTATATAAATAATATACAATTTATAATTATAGTTGAATTAGCAGTTATGTATTTTGTTAATTAAAAAATATATATAATTAAAAAAAACATAATTTTGTATATTACTAATTATATTGATTTTTTTTAAATTATAAGAGTGTGTGTGTGTGTGTGTGTGTGTATAATAGGTAATTGTAATATATAAATGTATTTATTGCACTTTATAAATATAACATTTAATGTATTATTTAAAAATTGGTCGTATATGTTACATAAAAATATGCGTTATATATATATATATATATATATATATATATATATATATATATATATATATTATAATTATTTACTTTGCAATTATGTATTTAACATTTTTTGTAAATGTACTTATTGTAATTTATTAATTATATTACTAATTATAATTAATTTATATATATATATATATATGTATATGTGTGTGTGTGTGTGTGTATGTATTGTAGTTTATTAATTTTAATATTTAGTGTATTCATAAAAATCTGTCATATATATTTACATAAAAATATACATAATATTAAAGTTTATATATAAAATATATCATTATAATCAATGAATTTGCAGTTATGTATTTGTACAATTTATGTAATGATAAATGTAGTTTACTAATTATTAAATATAATATTTAATGTCTAAATTAAAAATCTGCCATATATAATTACATAAATTAATGTTTAATTGTATATAATAGATAATTACAATGATTGAATTTTCAGTTATGTATTTTGGTAAATTATTTTGTACATGTATTTATTATAATTATATTGCTAATTATAAGTATTGATTTTTTTTATGTTGAATTTGCTATAAATCAAACACATCTTTTTATGTATTTATTGTAGTTTATTAATTATATTACTAATTATAATTAATATCTTAATTATGAATGTGTGTGTATATGTATGTATATATAAATTTTATATATGTATTGTAGTTTATTAATTACAATATTTAGTGTATTCATAAAAATCTGTCACATATATTTACATAAAAATATACATAATATTAAAGTTTATATATAAAATAGATCATTATAATCATTGAATTTGCAATTATGTTTTTGCATTATGTAATTATAAATGTAGTTTACTAATTATTAAATATAATATTCAAAGTATTATTATTATTATTATTTATTAGTTGTTTTTAATTGTAAGTTTGTTATGAAAAAATAGTAGTGTATCATTCATTATTCATAACATTCTAAATAATTATAATGTAGAATTTCATGTATAAATATATATTTATACATGTATAATTATATCAGTTACACATTATTTGTAAATGACATTGAACAATCAGTGTGATCTACTTTAATATCATAAAACTGAATTTTAATTTATTTATAAATTATATTCTATATTTTTAAAAGGCTAAATAAAGGAGACCATGAAGGCAAACAAAGTTTGGATTTCAGTTTTATATTCATAGAAGACAAATCAAGTATTTTTCACAGTGTTTATTCTGAACATAGCCGTTATATAGTCGAGTGTTGTTTGGCTTGTGACTTTTGTGTCCCTTTTTGTCTTCACCAGCTTGCCGTAGCTCCACCTTACCTACCGCAGACACTCAACCGGTCAGTCACCCCTCTAACTTATTCATGAGGTATGATTAATTTAAGTTTGAACAATGTCCCCAAACCTGCATAAAAGCTTCATCTCCACCTTCACAACACACACACACATTTATGATACACACACTCAGACTGTACTTCACTGTGTTGTTTGCAAGGTGAAGCAGTGCTGAATGTAGGCCACAGACACAGAACAACACACGAGGCTCCTCTGGATGCTCAAAATGGATTAATCAGTTTCATTTGAGGAGGATCAGGAGATCGATTCACTGTTCTAGTAATGCATTAATGTGCAAGGCATTCTGAGAATTTATCATTATTTATTATTCTGACCTTTCAAATTAAAGTAAGCGTTAACTGAAATGAAATTGGCCTCAGTTCTGATCTGTAGCCACTCGCCATGCAATGCTTTGAGTTGCATTCAATTTCTACATATTTCCTGTAGTCTTAAGGATAAAATGAAACGCATTTTGATGTTAGATGGGAATGGAATGGCTTGTCTGTCTGAAGCTCAAATGATACATGACTCTGAGAGTTTAGTGTGACAGAAGTGGATTGGATTTCAGCTTCTGTTTCAGTACGTCTGTCCTGTCCCAAGTGCTTTTGCTGATTAGTTTTTTTTAGCTGATGACCAACATAATGTCAATTTGCTTTTACATTCTGATTTGACTTAAATTTTAAAAAATAAATATATTTTCAGTACATGCATGCTACGTATAATATAATTTAATATTAATATTATGTACATTTTATTTTAAAATCTTTTATGCAACGTGTTTTTAAATAAATTTGTATTAGAATATTTATGTTGTTAATTTTTCATTTTTCATTCATTTTTATGTTGTAGTTTGTATTGTTTTGATATTAGTATTAATATATAATTCTGTAAGATTTTAAATTTTTTAAACAAACATATTTGATATAAATAATATTTTAATATACACAGTTGTTTAGAAAATCTGGGAATTAAAATTTCATTTTGGTGCAGTGTGTTATTAATTGACTTATTAGAGAAATTATTGGTTAACTGAAATGTAATCTCTCTGTATAAAATATTTTTTATTATATTTATACTGTTAAATATTTGTTATAATTGTCTAACAATTTTAAGGAATTTATATATATAATTATTTATTTTACAATTTATATATATATAATTAAATTTATATTATATATATAATTATTTAAGAATAAATGTGTTGTCTCTCTCTCTACAATATTTTTTTATTATATTTATTTATACTGTTAAATATTTGCTATAATTTTTTAACATTTTAAATTATTCAAAAGTAAATGATATGTATGTATATGTATATATATGTATGTAATATATATATATATATATATAATATTTAATTTTATTATATTTTTACATCATGTTTATTGATATTCTTAAATATGTTATTATTTTTATTAAACATTTTAAGAATTATTTAAGAATAAATTTATATTTCATATAAATATTTTATTTTTTATTTTATTGATTGAAATTGAAATGCAATCTCCCTCTCTCTATAAAATATTTTTTCTATATTTATTTATACTGTTAAATATTAATTTTATTTTTTTTAATTTTCTAACATTTAAAAGTAAATGTAATATACATATTTATAATATTTCTCATCAGATTTATATTATTAAATATTTGTGATAATTTTATAAATATTTTAAATTATAAATTTAAATATATTTTAAATTATACATTGAAATGTATATTTGTTATGTTTGTTATAATAACATTTTAAATTATTTAAAGGTAAATGTGTGTGTGTGTGTATATATAATATAATAAATATTATATTATTAAATATTTGTAAGAATTTTATAAAACATTTTATTTAAAAATAAAAGACTATTTTATATAAATAGTAGTTTAGATTCTGTGGCATTTCTTTATATTTATTTCATTTTTGTGCAGTATGTCATTAAATGGTTATTTGGAGAAATTATTGATTAAAATAAATATATTTATATAATGTTTGTTTTGTTTTATATTGAAATATTAGTATTATATAATTCTCTATTACTTTTTATATATTTATGTGGTTTCGTTTTATTTATATAGCACTATATAAATACTACTTTATTTTATACACTGTATTGTAGTATAATTACTATTTTTAATTACTCATTTATGTGCAGTGCATCTTTAATCAGTTGATTATAGATGACCTTCGTTATCTATATTTCAATTCCTCTCTCACAGCTTAATTTTTCAAAGCTGTATATGCAAATCAGCCTCTGTAGTTTGTGTAGTGTTGCCATCCTGCAATTATCCCTCGTTTTTTCCCCTCTTCACTCATCCGACCCTCCCCCCCTCTTTCCCTCATGATGGTTCAATCCATGAACCTGCTGAGCCCATGTGTAGTGTATCGGTTCACTGTACCTTTAAGAGGAGGAGGGGGGGCTGCTGGTGGAGTGGGGGTTTATATGAATATCAGATGAGCTCGGTTTGTGCCATGCGGACCTGCACACACACACACACACACACTCGCACACAGGCATTCACACACACCACTTCTGGCCAGCAATAGGCTGGTGCAGACGATTCCCACCGAAGACACGGATCTGAGACAGAGAGGGAGAAAGAGAGAGAGATCAGGATGGGTGTTACAGGAGAAATGAAGGAGGACGAGGCTGCGTAAGACAGCGCTGAGAGATAAAGCGAGGGTGGGTGAGCAGACGGGAGGAGAGGAGAGGACAGACAGCACCAGCCTCAGCAGGTATGTGCCGTTGCATCACCGTTATCCTCAAGGATTGAACATTCCCATCTATTCCCACCACTGAGAAACTGTTCTGCTTTCACCCTGACTGAGCATTTGCATCCACGTTTTCTTCCCTGTCAGTGTTGAACCTCCAGATTCGATTGCATTTAAATCAATATTCATGAGGCACTTTTTGTTCTAGTCTTCTAGAGTCAGTGAGAGATGCATGTCGTTAATGCACTGTAATGGACTCTGTGCACAAGCTGTATGAACTCCTGTAAGTGTGCGAGCGAATGCCGCGGAGCGATGGGATGTGGTGACTGTCTCTCCATCATTTCACGGACTGCAGAGAGAGTGAGACCTCCGGAGAGACAGACGGGGAGAAAGAGTGATCCGAGAGGGAAAAGTCCGTCCTCTGCGGGAAAATCAGGAGTGATTTTTGAGGAAGGTCTGAGGTGGAAGCAGAGCTCTGGAAGTGTTTGGTAGTTTGATTTTAGAGGAAATATCATTCCACGAGATGAGGGAGAGAGGAATATATGATGGACTGAGAAAACAGGGAAGGGAAGAGATGTGACAGCAGAGGAGGTGGAGTGAGCGGAGCGAGAATTGAGCCGTGGA
The DNA here is from genome assembly GCF_022985175.1 of Labeo rohita. Classification (NCBI taxonomy): domain Eukaryota; kingdom Metazoa; phylum Chordata; class Actinopteri; order Cypriniformes; family Cyprinidae; genus Labeo; species Labeo rohita. Next base: position 4,482,541 of record NC_066892.1, on the reverse strand, counting down.
GAAAGGGATGAATGGATGAAGAGAAGCCATCAATCCGTGATAAATCGACAAATAATGTCGGGTTGCATAAACGCCCAACTGATCATATATATATATATGCCGAATGACAGTTCACTCAAAAATAAAATGACTTACCCTCAAGTCATTTCAAAACCTTGTTTGAGAAGAAATTTTGAAGACACCACATTGGACGTTTTTCAGAATATCTTCTGTGAAGCATGAAAGTTGTACATGGTTTTGGAGTGACATGGAAGTCCACTTCCAAAACAACAATTCCCATATAATGTACTCACCCCCCTGTCATCCAAGATGTTCATGTCTTTCTTTCTTCAGTCGTAAAGAAATTGTTTTTTGAAGAAAACATTTTAGCATTTTTCTCCATATAATGGACTGATGTGGCGCCCCGATTTTTAACTTCCAAAAGACAGTTTAAATGCGGCTTCAAACGATCCCAAATGCAGTTGTAAACGATCCCAGCCGAGGAAGAAGGGTCTTATCCAGCGAAACGATCGGTTATTTCAATTAAAAAAAATACAATTTAAATGCTTTTTAGTCTCAAACGCTCGTCTTGCCTTGCTCTCCCTGAACTCTGTGTATTCTGGTTCAAGACAGTTAGGGTACGTCAAAAAACTCAAATCATATTTTCTCCCTCAACTTCAAAAATCATTTTAAAATCATCCTACATCACTGCAGAAGTACCGACACCGTCTTTGCAAAGTGAACATGCAAAGAAGATCAAACACCTTTAACAATAAATGTAAAACAGCGATATAGGATGATTTCGAAGTTGAGGGAAAACATGAGATGGAAGTTTTTCAGCGTACCCTAACTGTCATGAACTGGAAAAAAACAGTCCAGGCAGAGTAAGACAAGACGAGCGTTTGTCATTAAAAAGTATATGAATTGTATTATTTTTTTTAAAATAACCAATCTTTATGCTAGATAAGACTCTTCTTTCCCAGCTGGGATTGTTTACAACCGCATTTGTGATTGTTTAAAGCTGCATTTAAACTGCATTTTGGAAGTTCAAAATCAGGGCACCATATCAGTCCATTATATGGAGAAAAATGCTGAAATGTTTTCCTCAAAAAACAATTTCTTTACGACTGAAGAAAGAAAGACATGAACATCTTGGATGACAAGGGGGTGAGTAAATTACATGTGAATCTTAGTTTTGGAAGTGGACTTCTCCTTTAAGTCCACTGGCGTTTCCTCAACACTGTTTTAAACTAAAAACAACTTTTTGGCCATTTATTTACACGGCAGTGCCGTTTTTGGAGTCTGAACATGCAAATGTTTGGAAACAGGTGTGTAATACAGCATTTAAGTAATTTTCACTGTTAATGATGTCGGGTTGCGTAAATGCCAAACTGATCGATTATCGACTTTTGTGCCCCCTTGTCGAATGGATCACAAATCTTTCGTATACACAATCATATGTATACATATTATGTTTTCAGTCTATATGAATGTGCGCTGATGCGTAGTGTTTATTTACAAAGTGACATCACCATCTACTGGCCGGCATAATACAGATTTACAAATTAAGATATTTTTGATAAAATCTGAGAGCTTTTTGACCCTGCATAGACAGCAACGCAAAATATAACTCAATAAAGTCAGAAATACAGTCAGAATTACGAGATAAAAACTTACAATTCTGACTTTCTCGCAAATGCGAGTTTATATCTTGAAATTCTGACTTTTTTCTTAGAATTCTGAGATGTAAACTCAATTTCAAGAAATAAAAAGATGCAGTTCTGCCTTTATAACTCGCAATTGTTTATATCACAATTCAAAGAAAAATAGTTTATATCTCGAAATATCTCGTAGTTCCTGACTTTTTTCTCAGAATTGTGATATAAACTCAATTTCAAGAAATAGTCAAAACTGCAAGATAAAAACTCGCTGTTCTGACTTTATTTTGTGCAATTCTAATTCTTATTATTTCGAGATATAAACTCACATTTGCGAGAATTGTGAGTTTTTATTTCCTAATTCTGACTTTATCTCAATTGTGAGTTTATATCTTGAAATTCTGACTTTATAACATGCGATTGCAAATTTATATCACGCAATTCTGACTTTATAACTCCCAAAAGCGAGTTTATATCTCACAATTCTGAGAAAAAAAGTCACAATAACCTTTATTTTTTATTCAGTGGCAGAAACAGGTTTTCATAACATCTGAGTGAAACAGATTCTTGCAATTGTGTTTATATCACAATTTTAAGAAAAAGTCAGAACTGCGAAATATAAACTCACAATTCTGACTTTTTTCTTGTGTGAAATAAACTCACCATTGAGAGAAATAAAGTCAAAATTGCAAGATAAAAACTCACAATTCTGACTTTTTTTTCCCTCAGAATTGATATAAACGCTATTGCCAATTCTAAAGTCAGAATTGCAAGATAAAAACTCGCAATTCTGACTTTTTTCTCAGAATTGCGTGAAGTAAACTCACAATTGAGAGAAAAAAAAATCAGAATTGCAACAACTCAGAATTCTGACTCTTTTTTTTGTTTTTAGCAAATGTGAGTTTATATTTAGAACTTCTGACTTTTTTCTTGCAATTCTGACCTTTTTTTTCTCACAATTGCAAATTTATATATTTTTTCCTCCACGATGTGACTATAACTCGCAATTCCGAGTTATAAAGTCCAGTTTTGAAGGAAAAAAAGACTATGTTCTCAGAATTGCGTGTTCATATCTGACAATTCTAACTTGAAAACTCACAAAAAAGGTCAGAATTGTGAGATCAATGTTGCAATTACCCTTTTTATTTCTTATTCAGTGGCATAAACGGGCTTCCATAAAATGTACATCACAATATTGAAAAAAAAGATCTGTTGAGTGTGTTATATTCTCAGTGTTTCAACTACAGCGCACATTAGTGTAAATGCTGTTTTTCTACTGTATATGTCATAAGAAAGCAACAGTTTGAAGAGAATCTTGTTAGTTAAAAGCAGGTTAGTTAAAAGTTAGTACTGTTGACATGTCTGTAGCAAGGTCACCTGTCATTCAGAACGGAAATGAGAATGGCTTTAGAAATTCACATTCCATTCCCGAATTTGAATTAAATTTGAATTTGACTAGTAAAACTGTCAGTGATTTGAATTTGAATGTAAACACAGTTGAAATTGATCATACAACTGTCATTTTTAAATTTAAAAACTACAAAACCAAATTTAAATATTTTGCTTGTTTAAATGTTTTAAACATTTACACTCTCTGTGAAAACCAACTTACAGATGGCTTACTTGTTTCTGAATGTTAAAACTGGGAATTGAGAATCAGTTTCATATCCGTTTTACTTCAGCTTTACAATCTAATACAAAGCATTAAGATGCAGATATGTGGCAGAGGATGATGATGGAAGTCTTGGTCGACTGCCATCATTAACATTTGTCTGAGAATCCGATTGTAATATTAGATCCTTAAATGCATCAAACCCCCTAAAGACTTTACAGCTCCACCCGTGTATTTTCACACGATGGATGCCCATCACATCATAGGACCGTAACACAAAAACACCAAAGCATTTGTAGCTGCCGCTCCGCTGCGCCAGGCAAGTGTTTTCTTGTTTGATTTGTACGGTTTGTTGATTGTACATCTCGTACCTCTGAGAGTCGCGCGGCGTCTGATGGTAACGCTTCACTCATCACAACAGCGTTTGCGTCTCGATGGGACGGTGCGCGTTTGGTGTTGGAGATAAAGAGAGAAGGAAAAGTTGCATGTGCATGACGGAGCAAAAATAAGGAATAAGAAGCAGGCGGATGTGTTGCTGTTGGGATGTCATGAACATCTGTCTTTCTGTCAATGAAGCTTCAAAAGCTGGTGTTGGAAGTAGATTTAGATACCCAGAGGAATAAGACGGAGTGTGTTCAAGAGAGAGAGAGACATGAAAGTGGACAGACAGAATAAGGAAGGGAAAGACTTGCAAGCTAAGAATGTAATTGTTTGTGTAAAACTCAGGATTTTGCTGTGTTGTCCCCTTTGGATTGTTTACAGAAACTGTAGCTGTTTGAATTTTAAATTAAACATTTTAAATTTACATTTTAAAAATCAGTCAAAAGTTTTTGAACAGTAAGATTTGCAATGTTTTGCAAAAGTCTCTTCTGCTCATCAAGCCTGCATTTATTTGATCTAAAATACAGCAAAAATACTACAATTTTGAAATATTTAAAATATCTGTGTTCTATTTGAAAATATTTAAAAATGTAAATTATTCCTGTGATTTTAAAGCTGAATTTTTTGCATCATTACTCCAGTCACATGATCATTCAGAAATCATTCTGATTTGCTCACAAAACATTTATTATCACAGGAGTAAATTCTATTTTTTTCAAATAGAAAGCAGTTATTTTAAATAATAAAAAATATTTCACAATATTACTGTTTTTGCTGTACTTTGGATCAAATAAATGCAGGCTTAGTGAGCAGAAGAGACTTCTTTTTTAAAAAACATTACTAATTTTACTGTTCAAAAACTTTTGACTTTGTGGTGTATATACACAGTTTGTTAAAATTAAAATATTAAATTAAAAATATAAAAAAATATTTGTTAAATAGTTTTATATATCTTATGTTCTCATATTTATTTTGTTTTATTTTTGTAAAGTCATAATTTTGTTATATTATATTTTATAGTTTGCTATTTGCAATGGTTGCGATTTACTATTTTTCAAAGTGTGATTTTTGGTAAACCACAACCAGTTGGGTTTCAAATGTCATTATAATTATTAATGTCACAATTATTAGTTATAATAATACACGGAACCTACAACAATTTAAAACAAAATACAAAAATGTGTTTTAATTCATAGATAATAACAAGTGAGATTTCAGTGCCGTACAAAATTTGGGAAAAAATGTATGATTTTTTTTTTTTTTTTCAAAAGTTTTTGAAAGTAGGCTCAAAGTAGGGTCAAAAATAAAGTAAAAACTGTAAATATCAAAATGTAATTTAATCTGAATAGAAAGTCTAAAATGGTATTTTTTTTAAAATAGAAATATTTTGTGATATTGTCTTTACTGTCACTAATTTCACTAATTTGTACTAATTCCTCTAAATAAATAAATATTATTAAAATATATAAAATAAAATTTATTGTATTTTTTTAAATTGTTGTAGGTTCCATGTATTATTATAACTAATAATTATGACATTTGAAACCCAACTGATTAGTAAATCACAACCATTGCAAATAGCAAAGACCATTATATAACAAAATTTTGACTATACAAAAATAAAACAATAAATATGAGAAGATATTTTTTTTTTTTTACATTTTTAATTGTATTTAATATTTTAATTTTCACAAACTGTGGATATACTATATACAGTAACTACAACATTTGTGTGTGTGTATATATATATATATATACATATATATATGTATAATTTCATATATTATTTAATATAAATTATATTATATATTAAGGCTATTATTTATACTATTTATTTATTTATTTATTGTTGGCATTTATTTGTATTTAGAAACCTCAGTTGCTGTTTACCATCTCTATCTTCAGTATATTTGATGAATACATTCATGCATTTGGCTGATGCTTTTATCTAAAGTGACGTGATTGCATCAGTATGTGGAAAGGAAAGACAGGCATGCTGGCAGAATGTGTACTGGGCCTGAGATAAAGAGTGAAGTGCTTTCTAAATAGATCACTTAGCCGTGTATTTAAACACGCACAAATACACACACGTACACACAATACCTTGCAGGAAAAAGCCCTCTCTGCAGTGATTTTATTAGCTTGACATGCTCAAATTTTGCTTCTGCTGACCACGGCCTCTCTCTCTTTCTCTAACGCACACGCTGTAAAGCTCACACTTGATTTAGCACATTTGCAAGATACTGTACCATCCAGAACATACCAACCACATCAGAAACATCACGCTAGAGCAGATGAGCCGTCTGCAGTGCCGAGGTGACCGCGTGCGCCCCGCTGAAGAGACGGGAATTAAAGAGCCGCTCGCTCACTACTGAGGAAGGAAGAGGAGGGAGTCGGCTAAGGAGTAAATGAGTGCCAGGAGAGATGGAGTGGAAGAGGCTGATAGGGGAAGAGAGACAGGCTCTGTTACTGTGGCTCCCTGTAGACGGCATGGATTAGGAAGACAGGCGCATGTGCAGCGCCCGTGGATAGATGGATTACTGTGATGCACTGACTCTCAGCGCACAGACGCGCTGCAACAGTGCATTTCTATGAGACAAAACAATACAGAATGACTGCAGAACTCTGACATCATACAATGAAATACACTGTACAGTACAATACAACACATACAACAATTACAGCTGCTATCTATCAATCTATCGTTCTATCCTTACTTCTTTCATCTTATCTATCTTTCATTCCGAATTGTTTGTTGTCTATCTTTCTATCTATCTGTCTATTATTCTATCGTTCAGCCTTTCATCCTATCTGTCTTTCGTTCTGTATTTTTTGTTGTCTATCTTTCTTTCTATCTATCTATCTATCTATCTATCATTCTATCTATTGTTTTATCTATCGTTCTATCATTCATCCTATCTATCTTTCGTTCTGTATTGTTTATGGTCATTCTATCTATCTATGTATGTATCTATCTATCTATGTATGTATCTATCTATCTATCTATCTATCTATCTATCTATCTATCTATCGTTCTATCTATGTATCTATGTATCTATCTATCTATCTATCGTTCTATCGTTCTATCATTCATCCTTTCATCCTGTCTATCTTTCGTTCTGTATTGTTTGTGGTCATTCTATCTATCTATCTATCTATCTATCTATCTATCTATCTATCTATCTATCTATCTATCTATCTATCTATCGTTCTATCGTTCTATCATTCATCCTTTCATCCTGTCTATCTTTCGTTCTGTATTGTTTGTGGTCATTCTATCTATCTATCTATTGTTCTATCTATTGTTCTATCTATCGTTCTATCATTCATCTATCTATCGTTCTATCGTTCTATCTATTGTTCTATCTATCTATCTATCTATCTATCTATCTATCTATCTATCTATCTATCTACCTATCTATCATTTTATCTATCTATCTATCTATCTATCTATCTATCTATCTATCTATCTATCTATCTATCTATCTGTCGTTCTATCGTTCTATCATTCTGTCATTCCTTTCATCCTATCTATCTTTCCTTCTGCATTTGTTGTCTATCTATTTTTCTATCTATATCTGTCTGTCTGTCTATCTATCTATCTATCTATCTATCTATCTATCTATCGTTCTATCGTTCATCCTTTCATCCTGTCTATCTTTCGTCCTGTATTGTTTGTGGTCATTCTATCTATCTATCTATCTATCTATCTATCTATCTATCTATCTATCTATCTATCTATCGTTCTATCGTTCTAGAGTTCTAGAGTTCTAGAGTTCTATCTATTGTTCTGTCTATCGTTCTATCATTCATCCTATCTATCTTTCGTCCTGTATTGTTTGTGGTCATTCTATCTATCTATCTATCTATCTATCTATCATTCTGTCATTCTATCGTTCCTTCTATCATCCTATCTATCTTTCGTTCTGTACTGTTTGTTGTCTATCTATCTATCTATCATTTTATCTATCTATCTATCTATCTTCTCACAGGAATAAATTATATTTTAAAATATATTCAAATGGAAAGCAGTTATTTTAAATAGTAAAAATATTTCAGAATATTTCAAAAAAAAAAAAAATTCACAATCTATCTTTTGCTCTGTATTGTTTGTTGTCTATCTATCTGTCTATCTATCTATCTATCTTTCTTCATTCTGTTATCCTGTCTATCTTTCGTTCTGTATTGTGGTCGCTCTATCCATCTATCTATCTATCTGTCTATCTGTCTATCTATCTATCTATCTATCATTCTATCATTCTGTCGTTCTATTGTTCCTTCTTTCATCCTATCTATCTTTCATTCTGTACTGTTTGTTGTCTATCTATCTATCTATCTATCTGTCTATGGTTCGTTCTTTCATCCTATCTTTCGTTCTGTATTTTATCTATCTATCATCTATTATCTATCTATCATTCCTTCTTTTATCCTATCTATCTTTCGCTCTGTATTGTGGTCATTCTATCTATCTATCTATCTATCTTTCGTTCTATCGTTCTATCTATCGTTCTATCGTTCCATTTACCTACAGTGTTATATCAAAGGATACCCGGACATGTAGTAACAAACACAAACAAATTTCTCTCCTTTTGTTTTTTCTTTAGTTTGCTCTTTGTCTTGTTCTAGAACAGCGATTGTTATGGCAGCTGCTAGTCTCTTCTGATCTGTCTGACCTTCATACTTTTAACAGCTCGTATCAGAACCCAGCGGACGGCTGAAGACTCTCGCTTAAGACTCTCGGTTGCAAACACAGATGTTGTCAGTTGGTTTCTCAGCCGAGGTGATAGAGGAGCTGGAGAGGATCAGCGATCAGTCTGACCTTCTCACCTTGAGCATGACTGAGCACTGATGCTCCATAAGCCTCTCTGGATGAATAACGTCTGCTAAATGGCAAGTGAATAAGACCAGATAAACCAAGCGCTGGCTTTAAAGACGTGAGACTGAACTGTTTATCTGACATCTCACTTACAAAATGTCAAAGCTGACTCAATTTACAACATGCAAATTATCTATCTATCTATCTATCTATCTATCTATCTATCTATCTATCTCAGCTGCTATTAAGCTTTATTTTCTGCAGGCATGCTTTTACATTCAAGAAACCACATTTCCCCTTAACCGCGCTAACAAATCTCACAGCACCTTTTCCCAGATAAAACAAATTCCTCCCAACCCTCTTTATACCTGCGTCTCCAGAGATTCAGTCCCTCACTGAGCTACTCCTGCTGAACGCTTCAAACGCTAAAACCTCACGCTGCTGGTAAAGCAGTAAAATATGAAGTGATGAGATGACAAGAGGGAGGAGAGTGTTTACAGTCTTTCATTTGGGTTATGGATCTTTCCATCAGCATCACTCACTGGGAGTTCAGTTTGTAAAATAGACTTTTATATTTTAGTTGTGGGTAATTGTTAAGCTGTTGCTGTGGTTGCAAATGTGTTCTGATTGAACAGCACTGCATAGCAACAGGCTAAAATTCACTTAGAGCTAAAAACTTATTACACACTCACGGTGAGAGGTTTCTTCAAATGACTAACCTGAAGATTGAGCAATATGTCGCTGAAGACATCAGCACTAGATATTCTGATTAAAGTCACAAATCAGTGTGAACGAAGACGGTCGGCTATTTATATTACACAAGCGTCGTACTTTCTTCTTTCCGAATATTTTGTTTTGTTCAGACAATTATCTGACACGACAGTTTCTCCTCCCGCGAGGCTTCGCGTTCTTGTCAGAAAAGACAGTGCGGAGAGGAAGACAGCGACTCTCTTTCATTTTCACCCTGTCTCTCTCTCTCTTTCTCTCTCATTACTGTTAGGATTATGGATTTTCATATCAGGGCAGAGTTTCCTTTGAAGGCCCCTGCAGCGGTGCTGCTGTACAGTAAGTGGGTTGCGTGCTTCTCTTCTCCATCATCCTTTTCTCTCTCGCGTTCTCTCTTTTTCCGGACATTTTTGAAGTCGCTGGCTGTTAAATGCCTCCGGAGCCGTGCGAGTATTTTTAAACGCCCAGACCTCTCGCATATACCTCACACACACTAAAAAAATCATGCAAATTGTCTCTTCATGCTCTGATGTCATGATGATGTGGGCACTCAAATCCCTCCATTCAGACTTTCATATGATGTAGGATGACTGCTGCCCTGCTTCTCTCTGTTTCTCCATGTCTCATTCTCTGTCTAGTAAGAATGTAGGAGTGTGTTTTTTCGAGTGAGCAATAGTATAATTAGCACTGTTGCACTGGCATTTTAAGTCTTCAAGTGTAAGGTGCCAAATGCCTCTGATTAAACAGTCAATGTCAGTCTGCAAAGAAGAAAATCATGTTTAAAAGGTACGATATTGACATTATGAACAACCAGGATAATAACTACTTCTTTCTGCATTCTCAATCTGTGAAATAAATTGGTATTTATTGCTTATTTATTACATACACCTTGCAAAAATCTGCAACACAGCGTTAAGAATCAAGCGTATGTAAACTTGAACGGGGTCATTTTTTATTTTTTAATAAATTCAGCTATTATTTTCTCTTATGGGCTATATGTAAACATCTTTTATGTGAAATATTCAGGTCAGTCCTAAATAAAAAATAACATGCATTTTGTATGATCCCTCTTATTTTAGTAAAATAATTAACATTTTGCAGATTCTGTAAGGTGTATGTAAACTTTTGACTTCAACTGTGACGTACATAGAAATATTGGTTGGATCTTCGTCATGCTGAGTCGAATTTCACTCTCACCAGAAGTGAATCGTTTGCAACTGAATCATTTTAAGTAATTCCCTACTGGCCTAAGCTTATCAATGTGAATGTGGTTGTTAGGTTGTTTTAGGTGGTTTCCTACTGACCTAAGCTGTTCTGAGTGAATTTTAGCATGTGTCTGTGTGGCTGATAGTGTGTTTTAGGCAGTTCCTTCATCTAAAACTCACCAGTCACACTGAAAGTGATTCGTTCCAGAGTTTGCTTTCAGTTGAATTGTTTAGATGCAGACCTGAGTGATGTAAAGATTTTATTTCAATTTCAAAAAGTAGTTACGTGAGGCGAAATGAACTGAAATTCTCTGCGTTTCAACTAGGGCTGTGACAAGTCAATGCATCGCGATTCGTGAATCGTTTCTGAGATTTTCCGAATGCATCGCAATTCTCTCTCGAATCGATTCTGAGCTTAGATGGCGTTCTAATCTCACGAATGCTCACGAAGTAGAGTGCTATTCTACATTCTATTCTATGATGTGAGAAACAAACCTTTTCGAAGCTTCGAATCAACTGAACCAACTGCTTCGTAAAATGATTCAGTTTCGAAGTGCTCGAAACACCACACGCTGGTGACGCCTGCTTGTCAAAACTGTGTAAAGTAACAAAAACTCAGGCCAAAACATGCATAAAAACAGCTTTTACAAACCCATTGCAAATGCTTTTTTGAAAGTATAATACATTACATGCAATTAAAGTAATAAAATACCATTAAATATTAAGTGTTTGTATAATATAGGTTTTAAAAAAAAAAAATATTATTAATTTTCAGGGCTTGTTAGTTGTTCAAGCGCACGTTTGCCACCCCTGGCCTATAAAGTCATCAATTCTCACCCCAATCGGCCTGACGGGGGCGCTACAGTAATCAAAAGTACGAAATCGCTCTGCGAAACTGACAGTCGCAGGCTCAAGTGTCTTATGTCGAAATTTTTAGGTATTTTGGATTTTTTGAAAAAACTACTTTTGCAAACGAGTCTTAGGTTTTTTGCCCGATCGGAAACCAGTGCTGAAAGATTCTCCGGAGAGTGAATATTAATAATTATCAAAAAAAAAGTAGCAAAAGTATGCCAAAACGTTTGAAAGGGGCGGGGCCACTTTTTGTAAAATGCCTATAACTCCTAAACGGAATGAGATATCCTCACCAAACTCAGAACACGTGTGTAAGAGCTCAATCTGAGGTCACAGGACAAAAATTGCGGAGCTCGGCCACTTGGTGGCGCTATAAGAGGGAAAAAACATAAACATTGGCTATAACTACGCAACCATTTGTCTTATCAACGTGAAAATTGCTGTGCACAGTCTTGGTCCAAAGTGCCACAAGCACCATTGGCCAATGTAGTTTGACCACCGATTAAACAAGGTTAACGGAGGCCGATTGGAACGAAACTTAGTGGGCCCGTTTGACTCACGGCCCCAAAGATCTGAGAGAAATTTGAAAGAAACCAGCCACTTGGAGGGTGACATCGCGTTTTTCAAGGGCGTAAACGATTGTACACTGTGTGTTTTTTCGCACATATTCGCAATATACCTATCATATCACAGAACTCCTCATTCTAGACAACTTTGCCTCTAGAACCATTGCTGTCAATCAAATCGTTTGTTAAATGATTGAGAAGATGTAAAAAAAACTACTTTTGCGACTCTCTAGGTCAGTAATTATCAAATAAAAATTTTAAGGAAATCGGACCACAGTCATAAATGTTAAAAAAAAACCCATAAGATTTCTATGGTAAATTACCTGGATTTGCCAGAGGGGACGCCTAAGTTTACTTCACCATATTACAAATAAATCTACACATCATTGGAAAGGTCTAAGACCTAAATAGATATTTTACCATATTTTTGTGTTACAAATCATGTAGGAAAAGTAATAGATTAATATATGTTAAGAGTGCAACTTAAAAAATCTACATCATAACATGAGTTCTGACCTTTGTCACAAAAGACTTTCTTCATTGCCTTTTTACCTATTACAATTTAGAAATCATAAGAAATTATATATTAGTTCAAAACTTAAAATCTCAAAATTTGAAAGCCATTTTAAAATCAGACATTGCATTGCCACGGAAAATGTACATCAAAATGTATATTACAAAATATTTTCATTCATGAATTATAAAAATTTAAGTCTTTATATCTGTATTAAAAAATGGGAGTGACAGTTAAAGGGTTAAAATCATTGATTTAGTTGGTTACACGCTTGCTAAATAATGTCTTTTTCATATGTGCTTAAACGCCTTAAAGCGCTTGAACCCCCGTAATCACTGCTTGCAGCTATATTTTTATTTGTTTTATGGAAAGCTTGTCTAAATAGACCAGTAAGAGGCTATTAACTACTACTCACCCTTTCAATTACACAAATGTCTCTTAAAAATGTCTGCAAATTAATAAAACTGATTCAAGATTAAGGAAAAACCATAGATGCTGGTTCAGTGTTTCACCTCTGGGGGGCGATCTCTATGAACTCGCACGATTCACAGGTTCACAGCTGCAAACCATTGAAATTTCGAAACAGTTAAGACGTTTACTGAAATCACATGACTTTGGTAGTTTGATACATGCTCTGAATCACTGTTTCAATACAAATGATTTGGAAAGGTTTTGAAGTTTCATAAAGCAGTGCTTCAGTAAAATATGACATGACATTTAATCTTTTCAGCCAAAACTGCATTGCTACAGGTTAATGTGCATGCATATTTAACCAAATTTGGTCTTGTGGACATGTTTCTAATTCTTTCACACAACACCTGTGACCCCATTTGCTGATTTTGAAGTCCATATGCATGCTGACGGTTTTACACACGTGCTTACAGACGAAAGTGCCGCGGTCGCCGCAAGTAGCCATTAAATCTGTTTTCCGTTATCGCTAGAAGACACGAGGTCAGCGTAGCATGTTTTACCGCTGATAAACCATGCAAATAGGATGCTTATTCATTTAAGACACGTCCTCTGACACCCGCCGGTGCTTCTCACGAGGGGACTGACCCCGAGACCGGCTACATTAGTGTCAATCCTCCATCTCTGGCCGTTTAAAGCCCCCTGCGGGCGGTCTGTCACAAGGTCAAAGGTTAAACAGGATCCCGTCTCCGCCGAGAGACTCCTGAGAGCCAGAGGAAGAGATGTTAATTAAAACGTAGTGGGGAGGGGGTCAGATTTTGTGCCTCATTTAAATCTACTGGTGTGAAATCTCAGTCCACTGACGATTTCCGTGATACGGGTTTCTCCTCGTGGCGAAATTAATTAACATTCAGCCGTCGCCGCGATGATTTAATGCTCATACTTATAATTAGATAGTTTCCTCGTTATTTTCCCACAGCAACATGCCTCTTCGGTGTGTGCGTAATACGTTGTGCTGGATAACAAGCAGAATTAGTTGGAGTTTTATTCCACCTTCCACTTTGGCAAGTGTGTGTTTATGTCCCGCTGGTTTATCTGCTAACGCTGATTAGTATCTAATCAGTCTTTCACCTTCCAGCAGGTGTTTCATGTACTCTGAAATATCAGCCTCAAGTTATAATTGCTTGTTCATTTCCTCTATGACATCACTGCAGTATCATGATATCTTTAATTTGGGGTTCGCATATCTCGCACCCCAGTTTCTTGCGAGGAACTTTTGAACTGCACTGAAAAAAGTGATTTTCGTAGTATTAGAATGATTTCTGACACTGGAGTAATGATGGTGAAAATTCAGCTTTGCATCTCAGAAATAAATTACATTTTAAAATATATTGAGTTAGAAAATAGTTCTTTTAAATCATAATATTTTTTCACAATATTGCACTTTTTACTGTATTTTTTATCATATAATTGCAGCCTTTGTGAGTGTAAGAGACTTCTTTCAAAAACATTTTAAAATTCTACCAGCTGCAAAGCTTTGAACAGTAGTGTAGAATCAAATCTAATCACATGTTTTTATAAACAAGGTCTTTTGACTTTATTTTTCATTGGTTAAAAACATTCTCCCACCGATTCTTGCGATTTCATCAGTTTCTCATCTGATGGTGGGAAATCCCTGGTAGTTGCGCCTGATAACAGATCATGAGATTCGCTGCTGGGGTGCAGATGTTGTAACCGCATAGTAAATTGCTGTCAAACAGCATAAGGTTTTTCATATGTTCTCTGATTTTCTTTCATTTTCATTTAGAAATTAGAACTTCTCTATTACTTTTGGATTGGATATTAAAGCCCAGCACAGTCCGGACTGCTTTATTAAACACCTGTAGATGATTGATCATCTTTTTTAGATTTTTGCATTATGGTATCATATTATTAAACCCAGTGCATAATCCTTATTATTGCCTCTTTTTTTCTCAGCCTGTTTGCTCAATCTACAGCACAAACGGTGTGTGTTCAGTGTCCATGGCAGTGTTTAATAGCGAGGTCACTGTCACCATGAGTGATGACCTCCATTATGATGTCATAATCAGAAACTCTGGACACGCCCACCGCGCGGTCAAGGATTCTGGGTTGTTTCTCATTATGCTGTAAGATTATAATCAGGACTGAAACGTGACTAGGAAATAAATCTGAAACATGTTTCTGTCAAACACAATATCATCTTTTCCATACTGAATCTATTTTTTTATTCATTTAATTTTTATTTAATTAATGTACTTATTTTATTCATTCAGTATCAACACATATTATATTAATTATATTATATTATATATTTAACTTATTTATCTTTATATTTCTTTTTATTTATATAATCTCCTATAGTTAAATCAATATATTGTCTAATTAATTATTAGTAATTTTTCATTGATACAGTGTACATATTATTTCCAGAAATATCATATTTAATTATTTTTATATTTATTTTTATATGTTCATATAATTTCATATAATAGGTTGTCTTTATTTTTTTTGATGCAGTATACAGAATATTTCCAAAAATATATATTAATTATATATTATGTTATGTGTAACTTATTTTTTTTATATTCATTTTTTACTTGTTTATATAATCTCCTTCACTTAAATCAATGTTGTCTAATTAATTGATTTCTTAGTAATTTTCCAAAGATATATTATATTTAATTATTTTTATATTTATTTTATAATAATATTTCTTTGTTATATTATATTATATTAAAATTATATTATATTATATATTTTATGTGTATTTTTTTGTCATAATTTCTTACTGTTAAATTAGCAAGTTGTTTAAATAAATGATTTATTTTTTCATTGAGACAGCATACAGACTATTTCCAGAAATATTAAATTATATATTATATTTTTTAGATTAATTTTTTAAAATTCACTTATATAATTTCCAGTTAAATTAGTAAGCAAGTGATGTATTATGTTATATAAATCATATATTTTAATTAAAAAAAAAAAAAAAAAAAAAAAAAAAAAATATATATATATATATATATATATATATATATATATATATATTTCCTACTTTTAAATTAGCAAGTTGTTTAAATAAATGATTTTTTTCATTGATACCACACACAGATTATTTCCAGGAAGATTAAGTTATATATTATATTTTTTATATTTTTTATATTTCTTTATTATTATTATTATTATTTTACTATTATTCATATAATTTCCTCCAGTTAAATTAGTAAGCAAGTTATACATGTTTATATATCATATATTGTATTACTTTTTGATATTTATTTATTTTTTATTCATTTATATAATTTCCTACTGATGCTATTAGTAAGTTGTTTAAATATGTTTTTCATTGATACAGCATACAGATAATTTATAGAAATATTAAATATATTATATTTTATAGATTTAATTTATTTTTTATTCATTTATAATTTCCTACAGTTAAACTATTAAGCAAGTTATAAATTATATAAGTTACGTTACTTCTATATTATATTGTAATTATTATTATAAGTTGATTTAATTATAATTTATTATTATTATTATAAGTTTGAAATGCCACTTATATAAATTAGTATGTAATTTCATATATTTAATTATATTTAATAATTTAATAACGCAATAAATAATTTTCCTTTTATAGAACATTGTGTAAGAGCACATAATTTCCTCACAGTCCTCTAATGAACCCCAGTTTCTTTCTTGCACTTCACTTTTCCTGTTATTTTTCACCAGCTTTCATCATCTCTCATCTGTTCCTGACACTAAACGAAGGGTCATTAATCTCCAGGCCACTTTACTGACTCCCCTCAGGCGAGAATTCCCAGAATCCCCCGACGCTTACGGCCGATCGTTCATACCTGCTTCGAGGCGTCCGAGGCGCCGGGGGTCAAACACCTGTCACGCCACACTTGCTTTATGTGTCTGTCTGAGGAGTGTTTAAATTGGGTGGTAATCAATCTTTGTGCACTCTGTCAAAATAGACATCAGATGGGTGATAAGTAGCCAAGTTCATTTGTCATCATAGACGATTGCATGATATCTGCGGTCACAATCAAGGACAGAGAATAAGCAAAGAGAGAACAGAACTAATTTAGCTTTCTAATAACCCTGGCATTTTATACTGTAACTGCTTATGTGGCTCTGCAAAGCACTGATTGGTTCTTTTGAGGGCTCTGCTAGCTGCTGATTGGTTGTCACAATGGTTTGCTTTACTCTGGGCCTAAAAGTTAAAGTGTGTAACTTGAATTCTGTGCTGCTTTTAACTTTGCTTTTTGTTTGAAAGGAATAACATGTCAACCTCTGTCTCAACCACTGGTGTAAATGCACGACTACCAATAATAATATTTATCTGAGCGGTAGATGTTGGCTGGGCACAAGGGCTGATAGGAAGCCTGTTTGGATATAATTATTATTATTATGTTTGGTGCAGCCAGTGGCACACAAATTACACACTTCAGCTTTGATGTTGCTTGAAGTTATTGGTGGCCATCAAGGCGTAATTTTTCCTGTCAGTCCTGGTAGCTTGTTCATAGTTTTGATAAACCTTGAAAACCTTTTCTCTCTGTGTCTTTGTCTGCTGCTAAAGTGGAAATCTATGTATCAGTTTCAGGTAGAAATGTAGAAATGACTTGCTTTTTGTATTATTTGTTTGCTATTATGATTGCGTATATTTGGGGTTTTAGAGTATTATAACATTTAACTAAAAACTAAAACCCATAAAAAAATCTTTTGTTACAACTATATAGCTGTCAAAGCAACATTTCTCATTTTTATTTATGTACTAAAATTACTTAAATTAATAAAAACTACAGTATATAGATAATAAAATTTAATAAAAATGTCAGAAACACAACCAAAGTACTAAATCTTTATTAAAAACACAAATTAAATATATTTTTTCCTAATGTTTTGCATTTGTGGGTGCATTACGGGTGTGCCCGAACCACAGGGTTGCCAAGTTTTCAAAACACAACCCGCCCAGTTGCATTTCGGTGGGGATTCCGCAGTAAAAATCACGTTTTTTTTGGGCAGGGTTCCCATTGGTAAAATTCGCATTCAGGGGATAAATATCCCGTTATTGGGATTGCCTAAACCCGTGGACATGAAAAACAACCCGTGGCAACGGTGTTAAAGTAGTACAAATCCGCAGGAAAAATGCAGACTTGGCAACACTGGGCTGAAGCGTGAATCCATATCCGGAAAGGCACGGAAAATTAATAACACATTCTACGGAGCAACTAAAGAGACATAGTTAGCTGCTTGCTAGTGGTAGCCCAAGGTTGCCAGGTATTCATAACAAAACCAGCCCAATTGCTGCTCAAAACTAGCCCAATCATGTTTAGTTCGGGGTGCCCCAGTAAAAATCGCAATCTGGAAGGTAAAATACAAGTTTTTAGGCGGGTTCCCCTGGTAAAATTCGCACTCTAGGGGATAAATATCACACTATTGGCATTGCTTAGATGCACGGACATGAAACCGACCCACAGCAACGGTGCTGAAGTAGTCCAATTTTGTGTGCAAACCGTAGACTTGGCAACACTGGGCCGAAGCGTGAATCCGTATTTGGAAAGGCACATAAAACGAATAACGCGTTCTACGGAGCCACTAAAGGGACATGGTTAGCCACTGGCTAGCGGTAGCCCTGGGTTGCCAGGTATTCAAAAAAAAAACCACCCAATTGCTACTCAAAACTAGCCGAATCACGTTTCGGTGGTGGTCCCCTGGTAAAAATCACATTCTAGGGGTAGTATACAAGTTTTTTGGCAGGGTTCCCCCGGTAAAATTTGCATTCCAGAAGAAAAATATCACATTATCGGGGGTCGCTTAAATGCACGGACATGAAAAACAACCAGTGGCAACGGTGTTAAAGCAGCCCAATTCTGCGGGAAAACCGCTGACTTGGCAACACTGGGCCAAAGCATGAATCCGCATTCAGAAAGGCTTGAAAAACGAGTAACTTGTTCTACAGAGCCACTAATGGGACATGGTTATCCACTTGCTAGCGGTAGCCCAGGGTTGCCAGGTTTTCAAAACAAAACCCGCCCAATTGCTACTCAAAACTAACCCAATCATGTTTCAGTGGGGGTCCCCAGTAAAAATTGCATTTCAGGGGTAAAATAGATGTTTTTGGGGGGATTCCCCTAGTAAAATTCACATTCCAGGGAATAAATAACATGTTATTGGGCTCGCTTAAACCTGCAGACATGAAAAACAACCTTCAGCAACGGTGTTAAAGTAGCTCAGTTCCGCAGAAAAATGAAGACTTGGCAACACTGGGCCGGAAAGGGACGGAAAACAAATAACATGTTCTACGGAGCCACTTAAGGGACATGGTTAGCCGTTTGCTAGCGGTAGCCCAGGGTTGCCAGGCTTTCAAACAAAACCCACCCAGTTGCTCCTCAAAACTAGCCCAATCATGTTTCCGTGGGGGTCCCCTGGTAAAATTTGCATTCCAGGAGAACAATATCACATTATTAGTGGCAGCAGTGTTAATATAGCCCAATTCTGCGGGAAAACCGCAGACTTGGCAACACTGAGGTAGCCTAATAATACTGTGAGTAATTACCTTCTTTAGCAGGTGTATTGTTTACTTGACTCCATCCCAGTTGTTGGTTTCCTACAAGCAGCTAGCGTTATGAATAAATGATCTGTAATTAGCATTAAATGTTAAGTAGAGCTGTGTCTGGTTGTATTTGTGTGCTCACCTCACATTGCTTGTGTCTGTCCTTGCCTTCTGGCAGGGAAAAGTGTGTTAGCCCAGCTGGGAAGACTGTTTACACACTGACAGACATGCCTTGTGTCCCTAGAAAGTTCAATAGTGCGGTTGCTTCAGCTCTCAGCATCAGGCTATATAATGAGATGGGAGTGTGTTTTAGAGTGCTTCAGCTTTCTGATTCATGATGTTGTTTGCAGCTTTTATATGGCATCGTATTTCTTTAGAAGACTTGAAATATAGTGCACTACTGTTGTGCTTTTTAATGTATATGCTTTTGAAAATGTGCTAAACCTATTATAGTAATGCAGATTTTCTAATACTGAGTTATTTAAACATTTGAGACAATTCTTGTGGTTGTTGTTTAAAAAAAACAGAACAAGGAGATAAATAGGTGTGGCACGTTGTTAGAATGCTCTCATTGGTTGATTGCTCTAGTCTCCGCCCACGTGGCATCTCATTAATCCCAGCTGCTCTGGTGTGGAGAAGGTTTTGTAGTAGATCAGCGTCTGATGGACTCTATGACTATCTGTAGATTAATCTATTCCTCTCACTCTCTGAAACGCTTCCTCCATTTATATTTCCTCCCAGCGGTATGCTAATATAATGTTTTCTCCTTTGATCTCCCATCTCTTCTGTGGGTTGTGTTGTTTTGGGTGTCTTTATTAGTTTGGGCCTCTATTTTGGGCTCTTCGGTGGGTGTTGTGTCTCCACAACACCTATGAAAAAAAAAACACATTTTTTTTTGAGTTGTTTTGTTGCCAGCTTTCTTTAGAGTTTTTCTCCAGCTTATTTTCACATTCGACCTGCTATAATGTCTTGAATGAGGGCTGCATCACTTTATTTTTAAGTTGGGTGAGCAGATGTGTTTATTTATTTTATTTTATTACGTTAATTTATTTAATTGTATTTTTAAAGCTACAAACTGGGACAGAAAGGGAAGGTGGCATTAATTAATTAAGTTTTTAGTTTATTTTATCATTTAATTAATTTATTTAGCTTTATTTTAGTGTTTATTTAGTTTTATGTAGTATTTATTTTAGTTTTTCGTATTTATATATAAGTAATTTAATAGTTCCTAATAAGTTTTAATAAAATTAATTTGGTTGTTTTCCTTATTTTTTTATTTAGTTGTTTGTTTGGTTGTTCTTATTTATTTAGTTTATTTATTTAGTTATTTTTAGTATCTTTAGTATTTTTGTTTATTTAGTTAATTAGAAGTTTATATATTTAATATTTTTAATGTGTTAAAAACTATTTTTTTTCAGGTAACTGCCTCTTTTAATTAATTAATTTAGTTTTTATTTGCTTTATTTTTTTATTTGTTTGTGTATTTGTTTTTATTTATTTATTTATTTGTCATTTATTTATTTATTTTTGTTTATTTAGTTATTTAATTAGTAGTTTATTTATATAATTAATTATTTTTAAATAGTGTTTTTTTTCAGGTAATTGCCTCTTTTAATTAATTTTATCTTTATTTGCTTTATTTTTTTGTTGTGTGTATTTGTTTTTATTTATTTATTTGTCATTTAATTTTTTATATTACTAATAATTATTAATATTATTACTACAAGTAATTATGCGGTTCTGTGCTCCTATTTATTTGCACTAGTTGTTTATTTAATTATTTATTTAAATTAATTTTGGTATTTTTGTTATTTATTTAATTAGTAGTTTATGTAATTATTAATGTGTTCACCAGTTTTTTTTAGTTAATTGCCACTTTTAATTAATTAATTTTTTATGTACCTAATTTATTTATTTTATATATTTAAAGTAATTTTAGTATTTCTGTTTATTTAGTTATTTATTTATTAGTTTATTTATATAGCTATTATTTTTTAATAGTGTTTGCCACATTTACATAGTCCTGTGGTGTTTAAAAAAAATATAATTAATTAATAATAATAATAATAATAAAAATAATTACTATAATGACTTTTATTATTATTATTATTATTATTATTATTACAAGTAATTCTGTTGCTCTTATGTCCCTATTTTTTTAAGCACTCACATTGTTGCTGTGTATTAATGCAATACAGAAATTATCAAAATGCATCTCTCTTTGGTGGTATAATGATTTTCTGCGTGCATGACGTCGTTCTCGGCTTAATAACGGTATTGTGAGCGAGTCCAGAGGCTGTAGTCTGTGTGTTTGACAGGTCAGACAGCATTAGTGTTGGCTGACATGTGCTAGAGCTCGCTGTGCTATATATCCTCCAGCAAAACACACACGTATCATAATCCTTCGATCAGCACGCGGTTGCCAGGCGGTATAACAACCTGCTCGTTTTATCGTGTTCAACCTTTATCACATCATCAGACAATTTCCGTCCCACCATCTCTCCATCTTATCTACATCCCTGATTTCCTCTTCCCTCCTTTAACATGTCAGTTTTCCCTCCTGTTGGGTTTGAGAGATATGACTGTATCGTACACTGCTGTGTGAAGACATCAGGATTTATGGCACGTCTTTAGCATCACTTTACATGGTTGCTTCATAAACTACTGGATCGGTCACTAATGGAAGGAATATTATTATTGCTCATTCTTCAGATTATGATTTGCACAAACTCACTTATTTTGAGGGTGGACATTCTTTGGTTACCTGGCAACAACATAGCAATATTCTAAAAACATTTTAGTACCTAGATTTAGTGAAGTAATGAATTGATTTATTTATTTTGTATTTTATATTTTATATTATTATTATTATTATTAGTAGTAGTAGTAGTACTTAATTTTAAACTTATTTTATTTCAGGTAGTCGCCAAGGCTTTTAATTTGATTTCAATTTTTAAATTAAATGTACTTAAAAAAAAAAAATGATTTAATAATTGCTTTATTTGATTTATTTTTTCTTTTCAATTGTTTATTTATTTATTTATTTTTAGTACTTAATTTTAAACTTTTATTTCAGGTAGTTGCCAGGGTATTTCATTTCAAATTTTATTTTATTTTATTTTTTTTGTCTTTAATCTAATATTTAATTTAATTTTTTAAAAATTTTATTTATTTTTTTATTTGTTTATTATTTATTTATTTATTGTAGTACTTCATTTAAAATCTACTTTATTTCAGGTAGTTGCCAAGGCATTTCATTTAATTTCAAATTTTAGATTTAATGTACTTTTTTAAAAAAATATTTAATTATTGCTTTATTTGATTTATTTTTTCTTTTCAATTATTTATTTATTTATTTTTTTTTTATTATTGCTTTATTTGATTTATTTTTTCTTTTCAATTATTTATTTATTTATTTTTTGGTACTTAATTTTAAACTTATTTTGTTTCAGGTAGTTGCCAGAGTATTTCATTTAAAAAAAAAAAAAAAAAGTCTTTAATTAATATTAATATTTAATTTAATTTGTGTTTTATTTTTTAATTATTGCTTTATTTGATTTTTTTTGTTTATTATTTATTTATTTTAATTTGATCTTTTATTTAAATGTATTGCTTTATTTTATTTATTTTTTATTTTAAATTATTATATTATATTATATTATATTATATTATATTATATATTGTTTAGTACTTCATTTTAAACTTATTTAATTTCAGGTGGTCGCCAAGGTATTTAATTTTTTAAATTTTAATTTTTTTTTCTTTAATCTAATAATTAATTTAATGTAATTTTTATTTTATTTTTTTTAATTATTGATTTATTTTTTTTATTTTATACTATATTTATATTTCATATTATTATTATTTATTTATTTATTTATTTTTGTAGTACTTCATTTTCAGCCTATTTTATTTCAGGTAGTTGCCAAGGCGTTTTATTTCAAATTTTAGAATTTTTTTCTTTAGTGTAACATTTAATATAATGCAATTTTACCTTTTATTTAAAATATTTATTTTTTAATTTATTATATATTATTTATTTATTTATCTTAGTTTTCCGTTTTTAATCTAATATTTAATTTAATGTATTTTTTTTTTTACATGATTTCAGCTTTATTGCAATTAGTAAAAAAATAGTTTTTAATAGCTTAGTTTAAATTAACAATAATAATATCTCTGAATCCAAGTTTGCATACTGCAAAGCGTGTGTTATAAAAAGTGTGTGTGTGTGTGTGTGATAGTAAACCATGTACTTATAAGTATACAGTAAGCCAGTACACCGAATCTAGGACATACTACAACATCATCAAATTAGTCTTGGAAACACATCAGAGAAACTAGTCCTCATTTGTAGCACAAGGGGCTGTGAGTAATATTAGCCTAAATACATTCACTAATACAAAAGACACTGCAAACAACACACTATCCAGTCGCTTTAGTTATCATATTTTACAATACATTCATTCGGGAAACTCTAATCTTGCAAACTGTTTAATGTGTATCTGGCAACTGCTCTATCCAACAGACCAGATATCCAGCTCTTGACCTTTTGCTTTCCACTTTTTCCTCCCCACAGGTTTGTGAAAGAGAAGGAGGGAGAACTAGAAGAAAAACTGGCGAGATAAAGTGCTTGTGATGTTGCGTGGGGATGATGCCGAATATCAGCGCCGCTATCACACTCTGGGCAACACGCGCCGCCTCTCCAACCCCGACATGGAGGCCTTTGCTAAGCTCCACAAGAGCGGCGACATGGAGCATCAGAGAAACAAATACCCTCCGCAGCACGCCGCCACGCTGGTCAACACCAACTGCGCGCGACAACAGGTATGTGTGGATTTGTTGAGCCTTGGTGATCGCATGGGAAACGCAGGTTTAAATCAGGACCTGTTTTGTCCTGATTTCACCGAGCTAGTTTAGAATTCATGTTCTAAAAATGCTGTTCTATATTTATGTTCTAACATTATTGTTTAAATATTGAAAAGGCCTTTGATGAGTGTTTTTCCGCCTGTCATAGTTTTTGTTCTGGGGTTTTTGTGATTCGGTCTCCTCTTCTGTCTGTCATACTTCCTCCCACTTCTAATTATCTCTTTCATCATCCTCCTTCTCTTTGCAGTCATTCTTCTCTAGTAGTGGTTCTTGTCTAAGTCAACCATCACTACTGTTATTGCTCATACTGGGATTGGAACAGTGTGTGTATATTCACTGGAAAAAATGAGTGTAGAAACATTCTTCATTCAGAAATTCTAGTACATTTTTATAATTAATTACAAAAAAGCAAAGTAGCACACTGAATTAAACATTACATTCTGAAGTAGAAAATCATTTTTTTCTTTTAAAATAATAATCTGTGATTTTAAAATAATATTATTAACTATTAATTTTAACTAATAAATAAATAAATAATATTAATTATTATTATTAGAAATATAACCATTTTAAAGTGTATATATATATATATATATAAAAACTTATTTACACATTTAAATTTTGAGTTGTTAATTTCATTCTTTTGAGTGTAATCATACATAGCAGTGCTAATTTAGTATTTATATACTATTTTAATTTTTATTAATTTTTTTGACTAGCTTTTAATTTTAGTTTTCCATTTTAACTTATTTTGTAATAATTTTATGTGCTTTTTGTCATTTGTAATGTTTTTTAATATAGTTACATATTTTATATTTCTATACAGTTTTACATTTGTTTTTATTCCAGGTTTTATTAGTAATTATTTTTGTTAGTTGTCAAGGCAACATTTTAAAAAATCATCTAATATTTATACTTAATTTTATTTCCGCATTTTTCAATTAACTAATAAATTAATAAATGTTATTATTACAAATTTAATCATTTTTATATAATTTTTTTATATATATATATATATATATATATATACATTTTCATTTTTCATTTTTTTTTTTTGGAGATTTTAATTTAATTCTTTTGAGTGTAACCATACATAGCAGTGCTACTTTAGTATTATTTATATGCTATTTACATTTTTTTTCTGATTTTTTTTTTTTTTTTAGCTTTTAATTTTATATTTTCAGTTTTAATTTATTTTGTAATAATTTTATGTGCTTTTTGTCATTTGTATTATTTTTTAATATAGTTACATATTTTATATTTCTATATAGTTTTGCATTTGTTTTTACTTAATTTTTTATATATATTCATAAAATCAGCTTTCAATTTTATATTTTCAGTTTAAATTAATTTTTAATAATTTTATGTGCTTTTTGTCATTTTTATTATTTTTAAATTTTATTTTATATTTCTATATTGTTTTAAATGTAATTTTTTCAGTTTTTAATTATTTCAGTACTTTAGTTTATATGCTATTTTAATTTTTATTAATTTTTTAATTATCTTTTTCTATTTTCTATTTTCCATTTTAATTCAAGTTTTAATAATTTTATTTGCTTTCTGTCATTTTTATTATTTTTAATATAGTTACATACTTTATATTTCTATTTAGTTTTAAATGTATTTTCATTCCAGTTTTTAACATTTATATTTATACTATATTTATATATATTTATTATATATAATTTAATTTAATTAATTTAATTTAATTATTTTGAGTGTAACCATACATAGCAGTGCTACTGCGGTATTATTTATCTACTATTTTTTACAGATTTTTGAATTAGTTTTTAATTTTATATTTTCAGTTTAATAATTTTATGTCCTTTTTGTAATTTTTAATTACAGTTAACAGTTTTTATTAGTAATTAGTTCAGTTAGTTACAAAGGCAACAGTAAATAAATAAATCTAAAAATTTATATTTATTTATAAATTTAAATTTATAAATTTATTTATAAATTTGAATTTATAAAATAAATCTAATATTTATATTTCATTTTTAGGTTCGGCCCTAGTTAATTTGTTATTTGAAATTTTGCGGACAAAATCCAGTTTTGTGGATTACTAGTTAGTAATGGTTCGTTATCAAGACAAAACGTTTATTTAGTTTAAGTTTTTCATCTAATATTTCTATTGTTATTTTAATTAACAAAAATGTTTTTAATAGTTTCAAGGTGCTATTCACATTCACAAAACTGTCTGTCCAATAAGATCCATGTGATTAGAAGTTTTAAATTAGGGTGAAAAAAATAGACAAATGTTGCTCATTTTCAAGTTTCCACACCTTTAGTTTTAGTTAAATAGTAACAACACTGCCACACAGCAACATTCTAAAATACCTTAGAATTCTAAAATACCTTAGAAACCGCATAGCAACACCATGGCAACCACCCACAACATTCTAACATTGTGACTGTGCAACTTTCAAATGCACAATCACTGAAACATACATATCCACCTTATATTTGCAGCTATGTGCAAATCCACACTGTCATTTGCTCTTTTCCTTTAGCCATCCCTCTCTCTCTCATGGTCAATCCCCCTTTCTTTTTCCTCCTGGAATCCCTCCATCCTTCCTTGTATTTGCTCTGTGTATTTGCCCGTCTGGCTGCATCCATCGTCTCCAAACACCACTGGAATGAGAAAGAGAGAGGGGAGTCTACCGTTACCATGGTAACCGGGCTCATGTAGGGAAATCAATGATATCACATAGCTAGCTGGCATACAGGGGACTGAGACCCAGAGAGAGGAAGAGCGCTGAAGGACAGAGACATTCGCATTTCACTTCCATAAAGTGACGTATTAGTGTGCGAAACGGGAGAAAATGTTGGGTGGGACTTGGATTTATTCTTCCGGAGCTGATTGGATCTTGCAATGTGAGCATTATGTATCAGAATGTGAGTTTGCAGTGGATTGTAGGGATTTGTTCCCCTCCTAAGAAACCACCGGCACACACTTTTGAGGATTTGTGATCGGGACGTGCAGGCTGAAGGTCAAGTTCAACGTCCAGACAATCTCCACATACTGTATCTGAATGGTAATGACCTTAAAATCTGTTGTTATTTGGTTTTATAACGCTTTACCTTCACAGGACTGAATTACTGTATTTATATTGGCAAGATTTCAAGGCAGCATTACCTACAACTGTAAAATAAAACCGTCACTAAACAGTAGTTAGCTGAATAACATTTAACCATCAGCCAAACTTGTTTCACTGGCAATTACGATGACAGTTTTCTACAGAAAACCATGCACTGAATTGTGATGTGCACGATAAGACCAGGAGTGTGTATTAAAGTTAATAGGGTCCATTGTGATTTCATGTTGGCTGTTAGATTTAGGATGCAGAGAGAGACGAACTAAGGAAGTTGTTATAGTCTGTAGATGGAGAAATAGCAGATGAGGTCTGAGAACTAGAAGGAGAAAGTCGGCCGAGAACGGAGCTAATTAATTAGTGATGGTATCATACCTTCATCAGTCTATGAGGACATGAGAAATCCACAGTGAACAGAGAGAGAGAGACTGACAGCTTGATGGCATGATTGAGGATGCAATCAGGTGCAAATAGTGTGTGTGTGTGTGTGTGTGTGTGTGTGAGAGAGAGAGAGAGAGTGAGTATGTATTATCGTGGGACTTAATATATGGATGCTCTCATTTTACTTCTGCATATTCAATGGGATTTTTTTGGCAAGCAACCTCCTTTTATTTTATTTTATTTTTATTTTATTTTTCTTCTGTATTTTGACATTGTGCAAAATGAAACAGAATATTCAAGGGGATTGTTTTTGGCATACAGCTTTATTTTCTTTTCTTTTCTTTTAGTTTAGTTTAGTTTAGTTTACTTCTGTATTTAAAATTCGTCACATTGAAAGAATATTCAAAAGGATTGTTTCTGGCAAGCAACATTTTTATTTTATTTTATTTTATTTTATTTTATTTTATTTATTTATTTATTTATTTATTTATTGACATTCTTCAAAATGAAACAGAATATTTAAGGGTATTTTTGCCATACAACATATTTTATTTTGCTTCTATATTTTTTGGCAAGCAACATCCTTTACGTTATTTTATTTTATTTTATTATTTCATTTTATTTAATTTAATTTATTTTATTTTACTTCTGTATTTTGAAATTCTTTCAAATGAAACTAAATATTCAAGGGGATTTTTTTTGCAAGCAACAATATTTAATTTAATTTAATTTAATTTAATTTAATTTAATTTAATTTAATTTAATTTAATTTAATTTAATTTAATTTAATTTTTCTTCTATATATTGACATTCTTCCAAATGAAACAGAATAGATTTTTTGCCATACAACATCTTTTTTTTTTATTTAATTTAATTTTATTTAACTTATGCTCTCAACCTGAAAGCATGAGCACTTGGTTCAGCCTGCTTTACCATTTTACTTCTGTATTTTGACATTTTTTAAAATGAAACACAATATTCAATTGGATTTTTTTTTGGCAAGCAACATCCATCATTTCATTTCATTTTATTTTATTTTATTTTATTTTATTTTATTTTATTTTATTTTATTTTATTTTATTTTATTTATTTTATTCCAGGTTGAATGTAAAGATGTAACTAATTTTATAGTTTTAGAAATAAATTGTTTGATTTCATTTAATTGATAATAATAATAATAATAATAATAATAATAATAATAACAACAACTATAACAATAATAATAATAATAATAATAATAATAATAATAATAGTATAGTAATAGTAATAGTAATCATAGTTATTATTTTGTTTTTTTCTCGTCTAGATTAGTGTGCACTGAATCGTGCATTGTAAAATCAGGAATGTCAAGTGGAAAAGGTCATGAGCATTTGCATACATATTTTAAAAAGAAATATTCTTTTTTTTTTTTTTTTTTGTAAACAACATCCATCCATGCATTCTCTATTTTATTTTTGATTACCTATTGTACAGTTAGAGTTAATAAACAGTTCCAATCAGTTCCAAGTTGAGTTTAAAGATGTAATTCCATTTTTATTTGTTAAATAGTTATTTAATAATAATACCAGTAATGATAAGAGTATTAATAATAATAACAATTATTATTTTGAGGTATTTTGACATCTAGAATAGCGTGCACAGATGAATAATGCACAGATCAGCCATGTTTTATGTAAGTAAACAAGGACAGTTTTGACTTCATGCTGAATGTAATGTATGCTAAATTGTAGTGATGTTGTACATGCCTGTGTCGTCATAGCAACAGTGTAGGTGGTTGTATGACATGCAAGTATAGAAGCAGGTGTGGCCTGCCGCAGTGTCTGAGTGTGTGTGTGTGTGTGTATGTGCACACACAAGAGAATGATGCCTGTGTGAGTGTGTTTGCAAACCCAGGAGAGACATAAACAATGAGAAGGGGTCTGAGAGAAATATGATGAGAGGCAGGTGGGTTTGCTTGTTGTGCAGGTCAGGGTGGATCTTCATCTCATTTCTGTTCTTCCTCACATACTGAACTATACTATAACTAAAGCCCTTGTGCTGCTGTGTGTGAGTGGGTTCGAACGTGTGAATAAGAGTATTATAAAGTGGCTTTTGTGTTACGCTCTGACGCACACACTTCTGCTGGTCTTAGCAATTAGCTAAATAGCATCTCAAACCACAGTGAGCTACTTACGGCATTTTAGGGCATGTTTGAACGTTTAATTAGAACAATCGAGCCAAAATGTTTTTAGAGATTCACCAATACGAGAATTCAAAGGAGCTACATCTATTAAAATGTATATTAAGAAGCACAGATGTGCCCTTGCCAATAATATCCCACATTCCTGTGTGTGTGACGGTTAGTTGAAAGAATGGTTTTAGACGTTGCATTTAAAGGAAGACTCCACATTTTTTGAAAATAGGCTCATTGTCCAATCCATTCAGCCGATCTCCGGGTCTGGCGGTAGCACTTTTAGCATAGCTTTGCATAGATCATTGAAGTTTTTTGAGGAAAATATTCCAGGATTTTTCTCCATGTAAGTCGACTTTAATGGTGCTTAACGGATTGAAGGTTAAAAATGCAGTTTCAATGCAGCTTCAAAGGGCTCTAAACGATCCCAGTCGAGAAATAAGGGTCTTATCTAGCGAAAAAATCTGTAATTTTCTTAAAAAAAAAGAATATTCATACACTTTTTAATCAGAAATGCTCGTCTTGTCTAGCTCTGCGATGCACATTCAATACAGTTAGGGTATGTCGAAAAACTCCCATCTCATTTTCTCCTCCAACTTCAAAATCATCCTTCATAGCTTTTTATTATTTTATTTTTTTGTAAAGGGCATTTGACCACCTTTGCATGTTCACTTTGTAAACACTGGGTTGGCACTTCAACAGCGATGTAGGATGATTTTAAAGTTGGAGGAGAAAATAAGATGGGAGTTTTTCGACTTACCCTAACTGTCTTGAACTGGAATACACAGAGTATGCAAGACAAAACGAGCATTTCTGGTTAAAAAGTGTTAAAAAGTATATATTTTCTAACTGTATTGAACCAGAATACACAGAGTATGCATGCACATTTGTGGTTAAAAAGTGTATAATTAAGAAAATGAGAGATTGCTTCGCTAGATAAGACCCTTATTCCTCGGCTGGGATTGTGTAGAGTCCTTTGAAGCTGTATTGAAACTGCATTTTTTAACCTTCAATCCGTTGAGCACCACTGAAGTCCATCATATGGAGAAAAATCCTGGAATATTAATATATAATTATCAGGATTTTTTTATTTTGGAAGTGGAGTAATCCTTTAAGCCAATGGCCTTTAGTTTTTGACACAATCAAGAACTTAATTTTGTGCAAAATGTGGTTAAGAATACAGTATGCTTAGAATATTTTTCTGTTGGCCAACAGTACTTATCAATCACTGAATAGAGTTCAAGTACAGGTATATCCATATTTTTCTATTCTATTCAGATTTTTTTCTTCATGGATGAGATGCACTTGTGTTCAGATGTTTACATTTTCTTATACTCACCAAGGCTGTATTTATCAAAAATACACTAAAAACAGTAATATTGTGCAATATTATTACAATTTAAAATGTTTTTCAGTGTCATGATCTTTCAGAAATCATTCAAATATGTTATGTTGGTCAAGAAACATTTTTATTTATTATTAATGTTGAAGTCGGTTTGCTGCTTTGTGGAAACCATAATGCATTTTTTCAGTTTTCTGAACAAAAAGTTCACTTTTGATAAATTTATTGTATCCTTGCTGAATAAATAAAATTAATTCTTAAAGAAAATGAGCATAACTCATTACTGTCTCTCTCTTATTCTTTTAGCAGCCACATTACTGGAGTTTTAAGGTAAGAGACACCCCTTTCTCTCCAGAAGTATGTGCATGCTTGTTTATTTGTGTTTCTGCATGTTTATGTG
The DNA here is from genome assembly GCF_022985175.1 of Labeo rohita. Lineage (NCBI taxonomy): Eukaryota > Metazoa > Chordata > Actinopteri > Cypriniformes > Cyprinidae > Labeo > Labeo rohita. The sequence goes on along the minus strand of NC_066892.1, from coordinate 4,450,987 downwards.
GTTAATGATCCTCAAGGAAAAATTCAGATGCAAAGCATCCACACAGTGCAATAAAACTAAACAATGCATGACACAAAATGCCACTGAATGAATGAAATGTATGAATACATAAGCTGATAATGGTCTGCTGTATGAATGAAGTTTTTCTTGCATACTGCCTCAAAGGGAGCAGCATTTAATGTTAAAGTGCGCACAATGCGTTCTGAAGGTGCATACTGAGTTAATCTGGTGGCTCTGTATATGGCAAATTATTTATAGCTTCTATGCATTTCCTGGAAATCCACCTTCAAGAGAAACTCCTCCACAAGGTTTCAGTGCAATGACTCACCTCCATTGTAAATGCAGCCTACGACATCATAGTCATCAAGGGACTTCTGCAGGTCTTCGAGATGTGAGAAGCGAAAGCAACCAGTCTGTATCGCCTAGGGGTGCTTGAGACACCTATCTTTGGCACTGGGACGATGCTGGAACTCCTCCAGAGCTGAGATACCTTTCACAGGATCAGGAGAGAGAGAGAGAGGACAGGTGTTAAAGAAGCCTACGGAGCATCCCGAGGCTGATTTGGTCAAGCCACACAGCCTTAATCGTCTTCTTTAACTCCCTGGAGTGCTGAACGTGACAAACCTGCGATCTGAAGTGTTACGGAGATCCTTTTGAGCAAGAAACTTGCCCTCAGCTTTTCTTCTGGTCTGCTCTGTGGCTCTGTTCTCACATGCTGGATAATCCTTCAGATAAAATGCATTTTCAGATGATGAATAAAGTGATCAGATTTCAGAATCGAAAACCAGGAATATTTCTTAGTTGGGTGGTCAAAATATCATTGAAATCTCACTTATATATGAATTATAAAATGCTGACAATAGATACATGCCTAATATTATCACTTTAACCTTACTGGTTTTAATACTTTAATACCAAAAATCACACTAAAAAATAGTAAATAACCAAATAGCGAAACAGATCAAAACAGTATCATAACAAAGTTATGACAAGAACACGTTACAAAATAAAATATGAGAGCGTGTGATAAATAAAACTGTGTTTAACAAATATTTGTACCATTTTGTATTTAATATTTTTGTTTTCCATATTTTTTCACAAACTGTTCCTTTACGAAAATTAACCATAGTTTTAATACAAATAAAACCAAAGTTACTATAGTTTAACCACAAATTAACCATACACTAACCATAGTTTAACCATGGTATTTGTAGTAAAACTGCCAAAAGAAACCCTGCCAAAAAAACGTTTACTACAGTTTTGCTATAATAAAACCACAGTTAATTATTGTAATGGCCAACATTTTCAAATGTTACTTTGTTTACTACCCCTAATTATGCTTGTTTACATTTTAGGCTTATTTTTTGAGCACAAAAGGATATGCGTTCTACAAAGTCAATAGTTTTTTCACAACGCGTCTTCAGTCGGCCATATTGGCAGCGCTGAACGTAAACAATGCCACTGAACTAAAGGGAACTCACAAATTTTGCTAATTATTGCTGCTGAAAATGATCAGTTATTGTCGTATTTTGGTCTGTACTAATTGGTCGGAACGAGAAAAAAACATTTGAAATACTATAGACTGCCAAAAGTTATAACAAATCAAGGAGAACAGTGCAAAAAACTGAGGAACAAAAGGCGTTTGTGGTTGGCCAAACTGAACCAAGATTTCCAGGGCAAGAATCTTGACAACATTCGTGTTTGTTCTTATTTCCAGTCAGGTAGGTTAAATATTAGGCTAATATTTTAATTAATACTGCTTGTATGTATCTTTTTCCGCCTATCAACTATAGTTTGTCAAAATATTGCATCCTTTCCTGCTTACTTAGTCCTTCTCTATATGATTTAGCAGCTTCCACACGTTTTTTTCCTTGGGTTGGACAGCATAAGTTAGCAGAACAACGTATTCAGTAGTACATTAACAATTAAATCCATGCTGTTGTTTACATTCGAGTATCGCCAATATGGTCGCGCATCCGGGTAACTGACCAAATCGTGAGGTACATTTGCTTAATTTTAGCAAAACATTAGCAAAACAATCCAGCGCTGTGTTCAGCCCATTTTATATGGTACAAACAAACAGTATTGTTTTAAATGAACAAGAATAGTTAGTGACAATGTCATAACCTTGAAGGTTGAAACCGATAACTTTTGATAACTGATAATAATAGTGCTCAAGGTTGCCAGGTCTGCATAACAAAACCAGCTCTCTGTCACACAAAACTAGTTCAATCGCATTTCAGGCCATCAAAATCGCGTTCAGGTGGGTCCTCCCGGTCAAAATAGCGTTCCTAGTTGGTGGACGAGCTTCTCCCACAAAGAAAAAAACCCAAAACAACCCGCGTTGCTAACAGGCAGTCGTTTGTTGCTATATGTTCTTATAAACGAACTCTAAAATGAGGACAGTTCCGAAGACAGGAAACCAAAAGCCGGCTGGTTACCCTAAATTTAAAGCTCTTTGACAGCTTCAGGCATGCGGATACGCATGGCTTGCTTTGGTTAAATTGGCCCCAGGTGTACCGATGAGCTCTCGGCGTGCTGGACTACTAGAGAATCGTCCAATGTGTAAAAACAGGTACTTTTTCATTGCTGTTGGGTCTTCTCATATGCGTATATTAGGTCTGAATATTAATAATGGATATCAATAATGAATAGATTATGCTAAAAAATTCAGCAATTCATAATTAGTTGCCATTTACACTCTTCATACTGGGCGATTAAAAATGCATTTATAGCTGGGACAGTTCTGCCCTGGAGCGTCCTGGAGTTAAGTGTCTCTCACTCAAGGAGCCAGTCATCGGGCCTCGACAGATTGCACTGTTGATCCCTGAATCCCTCTTCCCTAAATTGTTTTCTGTTCTCAAGTGTACAATCCTATTAAAGGTAAAAATCCCATAAAATATTTTCAAAAAGGAACCAGTGTGAGCTGGAGTTGCTTTAGGCTGTAAGACAACCTCACTGAGGCTGCATTTATTTAATGAAAAATACAGTAAAAACAGTAAAAATCTGAAATATTTTTGCAGTTTAAAATAGCCATTTTCTATTTGAATATGTTTTAAAATGTAATTTATTTCTGTGATGAACATCTGAATTTTCAGCATCATTACTCCAGTCTTCAGTGTCACTTGATTCTTCAGAAATCATTCTAATACGCTGATTTGCTGCTCAAGAAACATTTCTGATTATTAATGTTAAAAATAGTTGTATTTTTGTGGAAGCCATTATACTACCTCAGGATTTTTTGGTGAATAGAAAAAAATTATTTTAGAATTAAAACAGAGTTTATTTTAAATAAAACATTTTGCAACAAAGTAAGAGTCTGAATAGTCAGTTTAGATAAATGTAATGCATCCTGAATAGTATGTGTGAGTATTATGGCTGATAATTAGAGCGTGACAAAGTTTTTCAGATTTTGTGTTTCTTTTGCTCTCAGTAAATAATACATGATGCTAAATAAATAATTGCTTTGTCAGGGAGCTTGCATAAGCTTAAAACATGAACTAAAATAGAATAATAGAATAATATAAAATATATTGTTTTCTGTTGATTGTACACAAGAAAAACATTAAGGAGAATTCAGATGTGATGTGTAATATATTTATATATATATATATATATATGTGTGTATGTGTGTATATATATATATATGTATATATATATTGCATTAAATGCATTAAATTCATAACAGTTGTTTATGAAAAAATTACGTTCTAGTTGTATAACAGTTGTTTTTAACATTGATAATCATAAATGTTTCATGAGCAGCAAATCAGCATATTAGAATGATTTCTGAAGGATCATGTGACACTGAAAGACTGGAGTAATGATGCTGAAAATTCAGCTTTGCATTCCAGGAATAAATTACATTTTAACATATATTCACATAGAAAACAGTTTGGTTAAATTGTAATAATATTACAATATTTCAAGTTTAGCTTGCAATAAAATAACTAAAAGTGAAAAACAAATAAATAAATACTATTATGTCAGGGTTATTATAATTATCTAAAAAACCATAAAACATAACACATAAAACAAAACTGTTATTTAAAAAAAAATACAAAATAAAATATATAAAATAAAATATAAAAAACCTTAAAATTTATTTCAGCAACAACATATTTCATTTAGTTTTGTACTTGACACTAAAATATCTCAAAACTGAAATATAAATGAATAATAACTATATAGACAAAAACAAAACAGAATTGTGTGTCACTTATTTATAACTAACTAAAAAAACATGGTGTTATTTGAAATAAAATAGACTAGCTGAAATAAAATAAAATATTAAAACATTATTTAATTTAACTATTAATTTAACACAGATTAATAATTTTGTAACATTGCATTGCCAAAAAAACATCATTGTGTGTGTCAGGGTTATTATAATTAACTAAAATAAAACACGACTTTATCTGAAATAAAATAAAATATAAAAAATCTTTAAAATGTATTTTTTCAGCTACAACATTTTTCATTGTCATTTAGTTTAACTTGACACTAAATAACTAAAACTGAAATGCAAATGAATACAAATTATATAGACAAAACAAAACAGAACTGTGTGTGTCTGTCAGGGTTATTATAATTATCTAAAAAAACATAAAACAAAAATCAAGCGTTATATTTGAAGTAGAATATAATATAAAAATGCCTTAAATTATTGTATATCAGCTCTTTGCATTCCAGGAATAAATTACATTTTAACATATATTCACATGGAAAACAGTTTGGTTAAGTTGTAATAATATTTCACAATTTTATTGCCTTTACTGTTTGTTTCTGTCACATATTTACATGATTAAATCTGAGCTTTCAGATCTATATATTAAATCAAGTCCCTACAGCTAGTGCTGTGTATCATTGCCCGAGATGTCAGTCCTGGATTAACTTTTTCCTCCCCTGATCAATTGATCAGCAGCCTTTGACTGAGGTGAACAATTTTGCGTCTGTATGACAGCTGGATCAATATTACAAGGACTGAGTTCCTCGACTTCCATCTGGATGCTGTCTGTGAGTCTCTGTTTCCAGGAAGAGTCGAGACGTGGCTCTCAGTGCAAACTCAGATCAGTATGACGCACAAGAGCTGTAACTGTCTGTGTGGAGCTCAGATGTGTGACACCAGGCGTGCGGTGTGAGGTGTTCTCACTGAACCGTACGAGTGACACTACACGGAACTGTCGCTGCAGACGCACACGCAGACCTGTCACTGACTAACCGTTCAAGTCTAAAGAGAGTTCAGGAAGGACTCATAGATGCTGATAGTCGTGACGGGTTAAGAGACCACTAGATGACTGTGCACCTGGAAAGCCATCTTGTTTTTTCAGAAGCATATAACCAAATGCTCTCAACGGCAGTGACATTTCGTGTCCATTTAATGAGATGCACTTTTTATTGTCTTGACAGAATTGTGTATGTGTCAGGGTTCTTATTGTTAACTAGAACTGAAATAAAAACCATAAAAATGAATTTAAAAGCACTGCAATACCTAAAACTGAAACTAAAACTGAAATAAAAATTAATAAATGCTTCATAGAAAATGTAAAAAAAAAAAAAAACAGAATTGTGTATTATTTTTTATTTATTTATTTATTTATTTTACAGTTAATTAAAACCACAGTTTCACTGAAATAAAAAATAAATAAATAAAAATTTATTAAATTAAAAAAGTCTTAAACTTATTTTGAGCTTGTTGCCAAGGCAGTATTTCTCATTTTTTCTCAAAATTAATAAAAGCTTTATAGAAATAAAAAAAATAATAATAAAAATAACAGAATAAGTGTGTTAGGGTTATTATAGTTAACTAACTAAAAATTCAAATCAATTTTGTTACTTGAAATAAAATCAATTTTCACTAAATTAAAATATAAAAATCTTATTTTATTTCAGCTTGTTGCCAGTGCAGTATTTCTTATTTTCATTTACCTGAAACTTGATGCAATAAAATAACTGAAACTAAAACTGAAATAAAAATTCATAAAAACTTTATAGAAATGAAAAAACTAACAAAAATAACGTTAGTTACCTAAAGCTAAAATTAAAACCTCAGAAACTTAAAATCAATTTTGTTACGTAAAATAAAATTAATTTTAACTAAAATTAAATTAAATAAAATATAAAAATATTAAACTTATTTTATTCCAGCAAATAAACAGCGTTTCTCAAGTTTAGCTTGTAATAAAATAACTAAAACTGAAATACAAATAAATAAATACTGTTATGTCAGGGTTATTCTAATTATCTAAAAAACCATAAAACATAACACATAAAATAAAACTGTTATTTGAAAAAAAAAATAGACTAAATAAATTAGAATATATAAAATATAAAAAACCTTAAAATATTTTATTTCAGCAACAACATATTTCATTTAGTTTTGTACTTGACACTAAAATATCTCAAACTGAAATATAAATGAATAATAACTATATAAACAAAAACAAAACAGAATTGTGTGTCAGTTACTAAAAAAATGGTGTTATTTGAAATAAAATAGACTTTAGCTGAAATATAATAAAATATAAAAAAATCTTTAAAATATGTTTTTCCATCTACAGCATTTTTCATTGTCATTTAGTTTAACTTGACACTAAAATAACTAAAACTGAAATGCAAATGAATACAAATGATACAGACAAAACAAAACAGAATTGTGTGTGTCAGGGTTATAATTATCTAAAAAAAAAAAAAAAACAAAACAAAAATCAAACATTATATTCTATTTCAAATATAACATAAAAATGCCTTAAATAATTGTATATCAGCTACAACATTTTTAATTGTGAGTTAGTTTAACTTACTAGATACTAAATTAAGTAAAACTGAAATGCAGTTTAATAAAAATTATATAGACCAAAAAAAAAAAAAACATCATTGTGTGTGTCAGGGTTATTGTAATTAATTAAAAAACATAAAAACATAAAAGCATAAACATAAAATATTTTATTTCAGCTACATTTTTTATTGTCATATAGTTTAACTTGATATTAAAATAACTAAAACTGAAATATAGTGATAAAATACTTCACAAACCATCATTTTAAAAAAGAAAAACTAATAAAAATGACAAAACCACACAGCAAAATCACTAAAACTTTAACTAAAATCCACTTTAATAAGGAATATATAAAAATAACAAAGTCTAAATAATAAAAAAAACTATATAATAGTATCTCAGTGATCCCAAAATAACACTTGTGTGTGTGTGTGTGAATTTTGAACTCAATAAATTTACACAAATTTACATAAATTTACACTTTACACACTCCCTTGTTGCTGTCAGTAGCAAAGCTCCCTGTCTGGCCACACTTCTCAATCAATAAGCACTGTCGTGTTGATGCTGTCATGCTAATTAATGTATTTATTAAAGGGAAATGAGGTTAATTCACAATTATTGTGAAGCCATTAACCTGTAGCCCTAGAGACAGATGCCAGAATCAATGATGCTGAGACTTCTGCATGCCGATTCTCACTGTAACCTACATAATATACATATATATTGCCAAACTATTCACTTTATTTACTTTGTAAATAGATGTTTGAAACTTGCAGCACATTCCTGATTACATCCCTCACTAGAACGGTATTCCAGGACTGTTAACACCCGTAAAATTTGCCATGGAGGGGCACAGCTGCAAACATCTGTCCTGTCTGTCAAGGCTTCGTGCATTCTGATTGGCTAGAATGCATGTCAGTCAAAACATATCAGCCAACCAGAGGTGCAAGAACAGTGTGGTCAGGTTAAGAAAGACTCTTAAGACAGCAAACTTTCTCTGTTATGCATCGCCACATCTCTGACATCCACATGTGCTGTACTGAGATTTAAAGAAAGCAGTTATTGCCGTACTGGTGTGAGTAGAAATATTTCCTCTTGAAAATTTGTGAAGATTTTAGTAATTTTTGTCTGTTTGTTTATGTTTGACATTTTGGTTTGTTATTTAGGAAACATCTGGAAACGTTTTTGTATTATATTACTTTAATTTTATTTATAAATCATGGTTATTTGTTGATTGGAACCCCATTAGTTTATAAAAAAAAAAAAAAAAAAAAAAAAAAAAAAAAAAAAAATATATATATTTAATTTAATTTAATTTAATTTAATTTTTATTTTATTTTATTTTATTTTTAATTTTTACTGGGGATCGAGCGATATGTGTTTTTCAGGGCTGATCCCGATTATTACAGATCAAGTAGGACGATAACCAATATACATGTCTGGTTTAAAATTTATTATTTTATTGAGCAAGGATGCATTAAATTGATGAAAATTTACATAAATTAAGTAGAAAAACTAAAATAGTAAAATGTACTTAAGTAATCTTTATTTACAACTTGGAAAAAAATATATGTATTTTTTTACATTGTGTATATAAAAATATAAAGCAAAATCAATTTAAAGAAATTGAAATTGAATGAAATATATGCTTTAAATTGCTGAAAATTGACAGAAATTAAGTAGAAAAATTGAATTAGTATTTTCTTGTAAAATGTACTTAAGTAATCTTTACATGCAACTATGGAAAAAAGTATTTTTTACATTGTGTATATAAAAATATACAGCAAAATCCATTTAAAAAAACTGAAATTGAAAAACTGAAAGAAATTAATGCTTTTATTCAACAAGGATGCATTAAATTGCTGAAAATGGACAGAAATTAAGTAGAAAAATTAAAAAATTACTTTCTTGTAAAATCTACTTCAGTAATGATTATTTACAAATTCATTTACAAAAACATTTTTTACATTGTATATATAAATATTTGAAGCAAAATAAATTTAATGAAATTGAAATAGAAAAAAATTAATGCTTTTATTCAGCAAGAATGCATTAAATTGACAGAAATTAAGCAGGAAAAAAAAGTATTTTCTTGTAAAATGTACAGTAATCTTTATTAACGAAATATTTTTTGACATTGTATATATAAAAATATAAAGCAAAACTGAAAAATGCAGACTTGAAATTGAAAGAAATTAATGCTTTTATTCAACAAGGATCCATTAAATTGATGAAAATCGACTTTGAGTAGAAAAACTAAAATAACATTTTCTTGTAAAATGTACTTCATTAATCTTTAATTACAACTTTAAAATATATGTATATTTTTACAATGCATATATAAAAATATAAAGCAAAATCCATTTAAAGAAACTGAAAGAAATTAATGCTTTTATTCAGCAAGGATGCATTAAATTGGTTAAAATGGACAGAAATTAGGTAGAAAAATTGAAATAGTAATTTGTAAAATCTTCATTTACAACCTCAAAAAATATATTTTTTGACATTGTATATATAAATATTAGGCAAAATCCATTTAAAGATATTGAAATTTAATAAATTAATGCTTTTATTCAGCAAGGATGCATTAAATTGATGTAAATTGACAAAATTTAAGTAGAAAATCTGAAATAGTTTTTGAATTTCCTTGTAAATGAATTTCCTTGTAAAATATACTTCAGTAATCTTTATTTCAAATTTTTTTTGACATTGTATATATAAATATTAGACAAAATCCATTTAAAGATATTGAGATTGAAAGAAATGAATGCTTTTATTCAGCAAGGATGCATTAAATCGATGAAAATTGACAGTAATTGAGTAGAAAAATTGAAATAGCATTTTCTTGTAAAATGTACTTCAGTAATCTTTATTTCAACTTCGAAAAAACATTTTTTGACATTGTATATATAAAAATATTAGGCAAAATCCATTTAAAGATATTGAGATTGAAAGAAATGAATGCTTTTATTCAGCAAGGATGCATTAAATTGATGAAAATTGACAGAAATGTTATGAAAGATTTATATTTCAAATAGATACTGTCCTTTTGAACTTTCCATTTATCAAATAATTCTGAAATCATATATTTTTTTACAAAAAATACTATTAAACGCTGATACTAATAAGAAATAGTAATGTGTATGTTTATGATATGTTAAAGGTATAATATAATATTCAAATAGAAATCTAGAAAATATAAATTGTAAAGTCATACAACCTAAAAATGAACAGAGATGCAATTACATATTCATTTTACAACATGAGTAAAATGCTAAATTGAAAAATCAACATGCATTTGAAGATGTCTGATATGCTTTGTCGGCGACGGCAGCAGTCGAGCTGACATGATCATGTTATCAGCATGATTTGAGAATGTTTTAGCCTGCATGGGTTTCCTTTCAACACTTTGGAGACTCACTCACTCACTCAAACACACACACGCATCCTAATTTTCCCTAGACACTCTTTTGCCTTCCCATCACAGAGGTTTCATTACCCTTGCAAAACTGCTACTTCTGCAATACGGGCAATTAGAGAGCGTTCCCTCCCTCCGCTCGGAGACTCGTGCACACTGATCCGTCTGTCTCCGTCTGTCTCCGTCTGTCTCCTGCAGGCGCGGACTCCACGCGGCGCTGCGGGGCTGCAGCAGCACTCGCTGGGCGAGCAGGTAGGAGGGCGACTGTGTTACGCGTCCGCAGAGAGTTTGGAAAGCATGGCCGATGCTGAGCTGCCGCTGGGCTTCAGTCGCTCCAACATCCTCAGACAGAGTCTTCCACTGGCACGATCACCTAGTCAGGCTAAACTGAGAGCGCCAGGTATGACACATCTGTACTTTTGTACCATTTTATTTCCAAGCTTTTGTGCGTCATTGAATTATTTAGACCTTTTTGGCACTCTCTATCTGACATGGCTTTGCTGCTCATGAACCTTTTATACTTCTACTGTATATATAAATGACCTCTGTTTTGATTGGCTAACCTCCACTTTGGGTGTAGTTTACAGTCTGGAAGGACCATGATGCTAAATGGAGCTGGGTTTTGGCTTAAATTAGGTGTATCAGATTTTTTATGTATATACATTTAATTAGATGAATTAAATTAGATATATTTATTATAAAATGAGTCCAGTTAGTGGTACAAAAAGAATGGTTTAAAACCTTTAAATGTTGTCGACTAAGTCTGTTTTATATTCATAATTTACTACCATTCAGCAAGTCTCTTATGCTCACCAAAGCTGCATTTATTTGATCAAAAATACAGTAAAAACACTAATATTGTGAAAAATGTTTATTATTTAAAATAGCAATGTTCTATTTGAATATATTTTGAAATGTAATTTATTTCTGTGATGCAAAGCTGAATTTTCAGCATCATTACTCCTGTCTTCAGTGTCACGATCCTTCAGAAATCATGCTGATATGCTGATTTTCTGCTCAAGAAACATTTATTATTAATATTATGAATGTTGTGTATTGTTCTGCTTCATATTTTTGTGGAAACTATGATACCAGACAATTATATATAATAAATAATTCTATATAAAAATATATATAATAAAAACTTTGTTTTCTATTATTATAAGTGATTACCATTATTAGTTCAATTTTTAAACAGTTCTGGAAATTTTTAAATATAATATAAATTCACCAAAAAATAATGTGATTCATATTTGTATTACCTTAAAAACAACGTAATATATTGTCTTGTATGCATGAAATTTATGAAATATTATAAAGTTCCCCCCCATTACATAAGAAAACTTCAGTAAGAATTAATTTAATTTAATTTTATTTAATTTTATTATTTTATAAAATAAATTTTTTAAAAAAAAAAATTTTTTTTTTTTTTTTTAGCAAGGATGCATTAAATTGATAACAACTAATATTTTATGTTATTTATTATAGTTATTATAAAATTATTAACATTATCAGTTTAATTAAAAAACATGGAAATTTGTCATACAAGTGAAGTGCATCTAAAACACACTGAAATAGTGACATCATATCCATTTCCATTTTATTTCAGCAATAGAAAATCATTAAATTGATAGAAACCATCATACTAGACAATTATATATAATATATAATCAATAATTGTATAGACAAGTTTTGTTTTATATTATTATGTTTTATATTATCATAAAATGATTACTATTATTAGTTATATTTTTAAACATTTATGGAACTTTTAAAATATAATATAAAATAAATTTAACCTTAAAAACAATGTAATATATTGTCTTGTATGCATGAAATTTATGAAATGTTTTGAATATTTTATTTTATTTTTTTATTTATTTTAATTAATTAATTAATTAATTAATTAATTTATAAAATTGTTTTTTTTTTGGAAATAATTTTCTTTTTTTTTTTTTAGCAAGGATGGATTAAATTGATAACAACTAATATTTTATGTTATTTATTATTGTTATTATAAAATTATTAACATTATCAGTTTAATTTAAAAAAAAAAAAAAAAACATGGAAATTTGTCATACAAGTGAAGTGCATCTAAAACACACTGACATGTTGTTGTGACATCATATCCGTTTCCATTGTGGTGTCTTGGGTTCAATTCCCAGGGAGTGCATGAACAAAAAAATGTGTACTTTAAATGCAGTTTAAGTGAAGCATCTCTATAAATATATATGTATTTCCTTGCATGAGTCAATTTTGCAGCTTATTTTCAATAAATGTTCTGGGGGAATCAGGAAGGGAGTTTATTCGCTCTTAGCAGTTATGCAACCATCAGACTGAGTCTGACAAAATCAATTATATACAGTTAGTTCTGGTTCACTAATTTGATTGGACAAGCAGCGTTCAATATTTTGTATAGCTGCAAGAGAATGCATCACTGTCTGTATCACTCCACTTTTTTACCATTTTACTGTTGTGTTGCATATCAAATTTCAACTAAACCAATTTTCTTTGTTTTTCCAGCGGTGCTGTTTTTGCAGTTCGGTGACGAGACGCGGCGGGTGCACATCACTCACGAGCTGACCAGCATGGAGACGCTTCACGCGCTCATCGTGCACATGTTTCCTCAGAAGCTGACCATGGGCGCGTTGCGTTCGCCCGGCACGGCTCTGCTCATGAAAGACGAGGCACGCAACATCTTCTACGAGCTGGAGGACCCTCGTGACATCCACGACCGATGTCTCATCAAGATCTACTGCAGAGAGGCTCCAATACGAGACACACACTACAATGCACAGCACACGGCTCACCCCGTACACCACGCACACATCGCCAACGGAGACCTGCGGGTGAGTCAAAACACATTTAATAATTTATGTCAAATAAAACATCTCAGTGTCAGTAACTGTTGACAAAATAGAAGAACTGTTGTATTATTCCAATTCTTAAATATTTAAATTAATAATAATAAAATAATAATCAGATGATTATGCTCTTGTTTTTAGTTTTAAATTATACAGTAGTTTATTCAAATACTAAACAATTTCCCTGATGTTTTACTAAAAAAGTACATGCATTATCATTTTAGATTTGGTTTTCTCACTAAATTATAATTTATACAACAATAATTCATGCTTTTTACCTTAAAATAACATTTTTACACTCTCAGTAAAATAATATTTTGTTAAATATATGTAGTATAAGTATAAATTCTTTATAAATTGTAAGGTGTTTTATACTTTTTATATATTATACATAAAACATAATTTTACCAGTGTTTTACTGTAAACGTGCATGTATTCATACTAAGATAATTTATGCTTTTTACTTTTAAAATAACATTTTTACACTTTTTTTTTTACAGTAATGTTTTGTTTAATCTAGTATAAATTCACTATAAATTGTAAGTTGTTGTGTACTTTTTTTTTATATTACACTAGAGCATAACTTTACCATTTTTTACAGTAAAGGTGCATGTATTGTCATTTTAGGTATGCATTTGCTCCATAAATTATAATTTATACAAAGATAATTCATGCTTTTTTTTTTTTTAAATACTTTTTATGGTACACAATTTTACATTTTTCTTTACTGTAAAAATACATGTGCGGTCATTTTAGATATGCCTTTTCCCCATAAATTCTAATTAATACAAAGATAATTCATGCTTTTTACTTTAAAATAACATCTTTACACTTTTTTACAGTAAAATACAGTTTTGTTAAATATAATGTAAATTCACTATAAATTGTAAATTTTCATACTTTTTTATATTACACAAACATAATTTTACAGTTTTTTTTTACTGTAAATGTAAATGTATTTTCATTTTAGATATGTCTTTGCTCCATAAACTATAATTAATACAAAGATAATTCATGCTTTTTACTTTAACATTTTTAGACCTTTTTTTTTTTTACAGTAAAATAACATATTGTTTAAAAAAAATGTAAATTCACTATAAACTGTAAGTTGTTTCATATTTTCTATATAGTACACAAGTACATTTATTGTCATTTTAGATATGCCTTTTCTCTAAAAAATTATAGTTCATATGAAGATAATTCATGCCTTTTACTTTAAAATAACATTTTTACACTCCTTTGCAGTAAAATAACCATTTTTAAACATAATGTAAGTTCAAACTAAAATATTTCACCTTACATGTTACCATAAAAACACCCAAATAACATATATTGTCTGGTATGCATGAATCTTCTGAAATGTTATATGTTTTTTCCCCTCATTATAAATAGTAATAAATGTTTCTTGAGCAAATCAGCATATTAGAATGATTTCTGACGGATCATGTGACACTGAAGACTGGAGTAATGATGCTGAAAATTCAGCTTTGCATCACTGGAATAAATTAAATTTTTAAATATATTAAAATAGAAAAGAGTTATTTAAAATAATAATAATAATTCACAATTTTACTGTTTTTACTGTATTTTTAATCAAATAAATACAGCCTTGGTAAGCGTGAGACACATCTAAAACATGAAAATGCATTGTTTTCAAGCGCAGTTTCTCCTACTAGATGATAAGGATGAAGAACACATCCTCTTCCTTCCTCAAGTCTATATTGTGTGTATAAATGACAGAGAAAACATGCAATAGCACGATTCTGTTCAGATATCATACATTTTTTTGTCATATGTCAAGTGCATTTAACTTCTCCCGACTTCTTCCTCTCTCCCGTTCTGTCTCTCTTATTCTGTCTGACTCCTCCAGAGAGAGCTGGTGTATACCTCGAGGGAATCGTCTCCCACGCGGCGTTTAAACACCCTCCCGTCTTCCTCTTCTCCTTCCGGATCTCCGTCACGCTCGCAGTCACGCCTGTCTTACACGGGTGGGCGTCCGTCGTCTTATGCCGGTCCCCATCCGTCGCCGCAGCTCCACCCCTATCAGCAACACCACGCCCACCCCGGAGGTCATGCCCCCCAGCAGGCCGGCCACACCCACCCTGCATTCTGCCCCTCCCCAAGTGCCATTCTAGAACGCCGTGACGTGAAACCAGACGAGGAAATTACTTCGTCCTCGAAAAGCGTGGTGTTGCTTAAAAACGAAGCGATATATGCAGACCCCTATGCGCTCGTCCAGGATCCCCGGCTCAGCGTGGCCTCGCCGCAAGCTTTGGCGTACCGCCGCGGATCTGTGCGCTCCATTGGTGGCTACCCCGCCGCGGCATTGCAATGTGAGCTCGAGGGCGCCCTCTACAGGCCCGGCGGTCCTATATATGCCGATCCGTATGCTACGATGGGTTTCCGCACCCTACCTCCAGCCTCGCCTCAAAAACTGTCTGATGGCAGGGATCCGTATGGGAGCCACCCGGGACGAGGGTCCCCTGGGAGACATGGGTTTCGTAAGGATGGCACTGTGTACATAGAGAGCCCCAAAAATCGTCCTGGAGGACCACCTCTGGAGCAGATATGTATGCTCGGGGGCCCTGGAGGAGACGGAGGGCCGATGCCGGTGTACGGCTCAACATTACCTGGTAACGAAGAGACCAGGTGAGACTGGGTCTTCTCTTCTTAAAGGGATAGTTCACCTAAAAATTTAAATTTTATCGTTTGCTCATCCTCATGTTGTTACAGACCTGTATGAGTTTCTTTCTTCTGTTGAACACAGAAGATGATATTTTGAAGAATGTTGGTAGCTGAATAGTTGACGGTACCCATTGACTTCCATAGAATTTTTTTCAATACTATCAATGGCTACCATTGACGGTTTGTTTACCAACTTCAAAATATCTTCTTTTGTGACGAAGGTTGAAATTTATACAGATTTGGAACAACTTGTGTGTGATTGATTGACAATTTAGTTAAACAAAAATTTATCAGAAAATGCACGTTTTTTTTAGGGAACCTCAAAAGTTTTGGAAGAGAACACAAAGGCATTGAAATATAGTGTTTCTACATAATTTTAGCAACATTTTACTGTAACGTTTTATTCATAAATTATAATTATAATTTATAAACAAATATATTTCATTCTTTTCTTTTTTTTTACCTTAAAGTAATTTTTTACACTTATTTACAATAAAATAACAAGTCTTCTCTCTGTGAATATAATATAAATTCACCATAAATTATAAGGTAATTATAAGTGCAGAAACGTACATACATTTTGTGTGCATTAAAATATTATACTTAAAATTAAACCCCCTTACATTAAGTAACTAATATTACCAGATTAAAATTTAATAATAAAAAAAAAACATTTGTGAATGTTGATTATATTATGTTGTTATATTATATTTTAATATTTATAAAAATATTCACTTATTAGAAACATTTTTTTTATATTTGTTATTTAATATTCATATTTATTTTATGTATTATAAACTATAATAAATATGAAATTTATTATTTTCAGTATATATTTATTTACATGTATTTTATAATTTATAATGAATAAATCTGCTACATTTTATTTATTATTTATAATATGTATTTTAATATATATTTATATAGTTTATATAGTTTTTTGGATGAACCCTACTCTTTTGCCAAATTTAAAAAAATATTTTCTTTTCTTTTATTGTATTTATTTTAATTTTTATATATATTTAATTATTAATAAATAATAATAAATTATTAAATTTATTATAACTTTATGTTCATGTTTATTTTAATTCTGTATTATACTCTATAATAAATATGACATTATTAATATTTTAAATATATATTTATTTAAATATATTTTATAATAATTTATAATTAATAAATCTGTTTTGTTTATTATTATGACTTATAATAATAATATGTATTTTAAGATATTTTATTTAGTATTATTAGAGAATGCAAGATTTTGATTTTTTTTTTTTTTTTTTGATGAATGCTCAAGTTTTATTTGTATATGTTTAATAGTATTTTGTATTTTTAGAGAGCGTATGGAGGCCATGGAGAAGCAGATCGCCAGTTTAACCGGACTGGTTCAGAGTGTCTTGACCCGAGGACCAGACAGCCCGTAAGAAATCTCAGCTTCAGTCCAATACTATTGACTATCACTGTCAAACCTAAAACTTTTAAATGACTTTTGGAGCTGTCAACATTAATTTTAATGCACATTAATAATGCATATCCATGCAAATTATATAACCATGTAAATGAAGTTTGTTCTCCATGTTTCCTGTGTTTGTCTTGCAGCGAAAAAGCAGAAACAGCAAGCGACTGCTCCGCACCGGAGAGTGAGTACCGTACAGTTTGAGTGTTTGCGTAAATATGGCTTAAACATTTGTGGGAAACATTGTTAAAAAAGCTTAAATTATCAAAGATGAAGACATTTTATTACATGCACTAAGAAAAACCTTTAAAAACCTAGTTGATAGAAAAAACTCTAAATACATGCTTTTTTCAACAGATATATAATAAAAATGAATTATAAATTAGAGTGTTGTCGTCTGTAGTTTTGTCCATATGATTTAGAAACAGTCAAAATGAATGCAGTTAAACATAGGCCTGTCATATTAATACCTGAACATATTAATGCATGAGCATTGTTCGGTTTATGTGGTTCATAAAATAATCTTATTGACATGAAGTGAACAAACTGTTTGTGCTTCAGAATAGCTGTAATAAACTAATTATGTTCACAAGAACAATTAAGTGATGCGGAGTAGGCGTATCAATTAACAGGTCATTAAATGAGTGAATCATGCGTGGTGGTAATAAGACGAGACTGTGTGCCGCACTGAAGGATGTTTGTCTAAATGATAGAAGCAGGCAAGCCAAGTCCTCGAGGACCGCAGTGTGATCCGTCTTGAAATGACGCTCGTTTGGATTGGTTTACATTAGCTAATGTTTGTTTGTGTTCTACGGCTGTAGTCCATGAATGAGTTCATGATTTGAGTGTCAGTAATGTAAATTAACATGAACAGATTTCTTGCTAATGCCGCAGAAACGTCATAATGCGTTAGTTCGTGTGAGGTGTGCATGTTAATATTAAACATTTTAACAATATTATATTATATTGTTATATTATACTATTTTATATTATATTATCATGTTAAATAATGTATATTTATTTGGATATTTTATTTATTTTTATATTTATTTAATATTTATATTTAGACATTTTATTATAATTTGATTCATCTGATTATTTATTATTATTTTTAATTTTTATATGCATTATTTTTAAATTATATATTTAGATGAATTTTATTTATTATTTATAAAAAACATTATTGTATTCATATTATATATATTTACACATTTATTTAGATGTTGTACTTATTTTTAAAGTCATAATTTAGGATTTATATGAATACTATATTTACTATTTATTATAAATTATAATTATTATTTTAAATATATTACTTCATATAATATTATTTATATTATTGTTTACATTAATGTAATATTAATATTATTTTGGTGTTATTTTATTATTTGTATTTTATCTTATCTTTATTTAAAATAATTATTTTTTTTAATTTATAATATGACAGTTTTACTTTTTAAAGTCAGTAATTAGGATTTATATTAAGAATGTGTTTATTATAATTATTATTTTAAATGTATTACTTCAAATATTATTATTTATATTAATATAATATTAATATTCAATGTTATTTGTATTTATTTTTTATTTTATTGTATATGCATTTTTATTTTTTTATATTTTTTTATATATTATTTAATTTCTTGTGCACTAGTCAGTATTTAGGACTTATTTTAATAGTGTGTTTGTTATCATTTATAATTATTTTAAATATATTACTTCAAATAATATTAGTTATATTATTGTTTAGATTAATATAATATTAATATTCAACATAATTATATGACATGAATAAATATGACTATTATAATTATAATATAATATAATTATAATTATATATATTTGCCTATTTTTATATTTATGTTTACTTTGTTTAATTTATAGTAATAAAATAATAATAATAATAATTATTATTATTATTAATGTGTTTGTTATAATTATTATTTTAAATATATTACTTCAAACGATATTAATGTAATATTATTATCAACATTATTTTTTATTTGATTTGTATCTTTAATACATTTATAATATTATGAGTTAAGTTTAATTTATAGTGATACATTACTGTTGTTATTATTATTATTATTATTATTTCATAATATGTATTTTTATTTATTTATTTACTTATGATCATTTCCTGTGCACTATGTATTATTTTGGGGACAGTTAACTGGTCATATTTTATATTTCAGCTGGAAGGTTTAGAAAACAAAAAGGTATATTACTCTATGTGTGGTTGTCTGTCAATTTCTCGGTTTCCCCTACCTGTGTTGCATTACAGATTGTGTTGCACTGCGATTTGTGCATTGCAATTATGCGTCAGGAGTGTGTATATAATGTTTGTATTGAAGGATCCTAGATCCTGGAGTTTGGAAACTGTCTGTTTATCTATATACAGTGTCTATAAAAAGTATTCACCTCCTTTGACTTTTACATTGAATTAATTTCATGCATTTTATTTAAGATTGCAGAGCACTTTGTGTTAATAAATAGCAAAATTCTGAGTAAGACACACAATAATTCATGTAGCATAAAAAGTCCAGTGAGGTGTTTGCTTTTATAGGCACTGCATATATATATGTCTGTCCTATGGATTCTCCCTGAATGTTTCTGTTGTATGGAAATTCCCACTAACACTTGAATGTCAGTGTACTAGAATGTTTTGTCTTTCTTTTCCAGTTCTTAAAAGGATCTAATCAGGACATCAAAGTCTGTTTCTGAGATTACATAACACAGTGTGAATGTATATGCAAACATAAGGGTCTGAATGTATGTTGCATGAATATACAACGTACTGTAGATGTACTGAGTTGTGTTGGGCTTGTTTTTGGATGTGACTCATAAAGACAAAGAATCGGATGCCTTTTGTTGTTCTTTTGTGGTTAATATGGAAATTAGACATTTTGAGAAAGATTTAAATAGATAAGCAGAATGACTAACAGGCTTATGGATAATCAGATTTCACTATTACGCATTTGAAATGAAATTGCATGTGTTTTTGTGTCAGTTTGATGTTTTATGTATGACTTTTGCTCATGTGGATTGGTAGTGTCGTCGCCGTCTGCTCCTCTGGCGCTGATGCCGCCCCCGCCCGCCGCAGTCTCTCAGCCAATAGCAATGTCCCGTTCACAAATGCAGCTGCACCTTACTGACCTGCAGCAACACACAGCTGAACTACGCAAACAGCTCACACAACTGCGCCAGTTACAGGTGTGTGTGTGTGTGTGTGTGTGTGTCTCATGCAAGTTCTAAAAATCACTACATAGATAGATAGATAGATAAATAGATAGATAGTATTTATTTATTTTTAATTTATAATGTATATTAACTCTAACATTGCATTTTTATTCATTTTAATGTATGTATGTATTAGTAAATTATAATAATAATAAATAATAAATGATATTATTTTAATATATTTAATATTTATATTTATTTTTAATTATGTATTAAAATATGGCATTATTATAATTAATAATAATAATAATAATAATATATTATATTTAAATATATTTTATTTACTATTAAATTATATTATATTTTTATTCACTGAAGTGTGTTTTCAATATGGAACTATAGATTTATTTACATATTGATTTTAATATGTTAATATTTATATTTATTTTAATTATTTATGTATTGCAATTAGTAATATGAAATTATAATAATAGTAATAATAAATTATTTAAAAATATGTATGTAGTTTATATATTATATATAATTTAAATAATATAATAAATATATTATTATATATTTATTTATATATGTTTAAATTTTTTATTTAATATTTATAATACATTATCCTATATGGAAAAATAGTTTTAATTTACATATTGATTTTAATATTTATTATTTAATATTTATATTTATTTTCATAATTTATCTATTATAATTAATACTATGATATTATTAGTATACTATGATATTAATAGTAATAATAAATAATTTATATATATATATATATATATATATATATATAAATTATGTATTATATATAATTATATATATATAATTTATGTATTATAATTAATAATAGGACATTATTATAATAGTAATAATAAATATGTGTTTTATATATTATATATAATTTAAATAATCTTTATTAATTTATAATTTAAATTAAATAATATTTGTTATTTAATATTTGTATTTATTTTAATTATGTATCATAATTAATAATATGATATAATAATGTTACATTATTAAAAAATATGTAGTTTATATATTATATAATTTATATAATATAATAAATAAATAAATATATATATATATATATATATATATATATATATATATATATATTTGTAATTAATAAATATTACATAATAGTTGTTGTTGTTTTATAATATGTATTGTGCACTAGTGTGTATTATTTGGGGGTCCGTTAATTAGCGATATTTTATATTTAAGATGGAAGGTTTAGAAAACAAATTATTAGTTTTTTGCTGTGTATTTAATCTTGTGCACATGTGGGAATGAAATTTCACAAAATATTGCTAGATGAATAGGAAAGCTTCTAACTTATGACACATTTATTTGAGTAAAATGATTACAAATAATGTCTTACAAAAATAAGTAATTTTCATCTACTCCAAACTATGAAATGGCTTCAGAAGACTAGGGAAATAACACATAAATAATACATTTTCATGTTTTTGTGGAGCTTGACAGCCAATTGCATGGAAAATGTGTACTGTGTAAAGCGCATAATTAAATTTTAATGCATCTATTCTTTCAGCTCATATCTAACAATATTTTATTAATATATACAAGTTTGTATATTTGTGTGTCTTTCAGTTGCAGAATCAGGACTCAGTTCAGGCATTACTGAGGCAGACGGAGTCGGATTTGGGGATGTGTCTGATCGAGGCGTCTCGCACACAAGAAGATCCATTACAGCGTCAGCGTCTTCTTGTTGAGGAGGAGAGGCTACGCTACCTTAATGAAGAAGAACTTATTATACAACAACTACAGTGAGCCAATGCACTTGCAACCTCTCAATGAGAACACGTACTGAAATGCAATGAAATGCAATTGTGTTGAATGTGATGTGTTTCTAGTGATCTCGAGCGCTCGGTGGAGGAGATGAGGACAGGGGCGGGACTTAACCATCATTTGGTGACCGAACAGGAAATAGAACAGAAGAGTCTGGAGCTTAGGAGACTGGGAGAGACCGTCACTGACCTCAAGAGTGAGTAAATGATAAAGAAAGTATCTGCAAACAGTATACTGAATATATTGTTTGTTTACACAAAATTTGTAATGCACAATTATAATGAACAGCTAGTCCATAACTATTGATTCTCTAAAAAGAACAGGCTCATTAGTGTCATTCATTAGGGAACTGGATTACATAAGACTCATAAGAGTGATTCATTCATGGGTCAGACTATATTGATTGTGTTGTATGTTTGTGATACACTATAAAGGATCGACCTTTACAAGTCATTCATTCAAGAGTACGGTTCTGTTTTTGATTCACTAAAAAGGACTGACTCATAGGAGTCATTTCTTCAGGAATGGGACAGTGCTTGTTGAGCTCTGTCTTTTTGATACACTAAAAGGAACCGACTCATAGGAGTCATTCATTCATGAGTCGGATTGCACTGGTTGTGCTGTACTGCTTGTTTTAATTCACTAAAAAGAACTGACTCATAAGAGTCATTTGTTCAGGAGTCAGGCTGTAGTGTTTTTGGTTCACTGGCTCATAAAAGTCATTCACTCTGGATTTGAATTGCACTAGTTGAGCTGTATGTTTTTGATTCACTAAAAAGGACTGACTTATTCAGTAGGAGTCATTTCTTTAGGAATCAGACTACACTTGTTATGTGGTATGTTTCTGATGATCTAAATAGAGCCGACCCCTAAGAATCATTCGTTCATGAGTCAGATTACACTGGTTGAGCTGTATGTTTTTAATTCACTAAAAAGAATTGAATCATAGGAGTGATTTCTTCAGGAATCGGACTATACTTGTTGTGATGTTTGTTTTTGATTCACTAAAAAGAACCGACTCATAAGAGTCATTTGTTCAGGAGTCATGCTGTAGTGTTTCTGGTTCACTGTCTCATAAAAGTCATTCACTCTGGATTTGAATTACACTGGTTGAGCTGTACATTTTTGATTCACTAAAAAGAATCAAATCATAGGAGTGATTTCTTCAGGAATCAGATTATACTTGTTGTGCTGTTTGTTTCTGATTCACTAAAAAGAACCGACTCATAAGAGTCATTTGTTCAGGAGTCATACTGTGTTTTTTTTTTTGGTTTACTGGCTCATAAAAGTCATTCACTCTGGATTTGAATTACACTGGTTGAGCTGTATGTTTTTGATTCACTAAAAAGGACTGACTCATTCAGTCATTCAACTCATTCAATCTAAGAATCATTAGTTTATGAGTCAGATTACACTGGTTGTGCTGTACTATTTGTTTCTGATTCACTAAAAAGAACTAACTCATAAGAGTCATTTGTTCAGGAGTCAGACTGCACTGATCATGCTATAGTTTTTTTGTGGTTTACTGGCTTATAAAAGTCATTTACTCTGGAATTGAATTACACTGGTTGAGCTGTATGTTTTTGATTCACGAAAAAGAATCGAATCATAAGAGTCATTTCTTCAAGAATCAAACTACACGTGTTGTGCTGTATGTTTTTGGTTCACTAAAAAGGACTGATTCATATTAGTCATTCGTTCATGAGTGGGACAATATTGGCTATGCTGTGTATGTTTGTGATTCATTATGAAAGACTGGCGCATACAACTCATTCTTTCATGAGTCGGATCACACTGGTTGTTCTGAATTGAATCATAAAAATCATTCCTTCAGGAATTAAACTACACTTTTGCAGTATGTTATTGCTTCACTTAAAAGAACTGACTCATAGGAGGCATTCCTTCAGGAATTGGACTACAGTTGTTGTGCTGTATGCTTTTGATTCTCTAAAAAGAGCTGACTCTTAAGAGTCATTCGTTCATGAGTCAGACTATACTGTTTGTGCTGTATGTTTTTTTTTTTTGTTTCACTAAAATGAACTGGCTGAAAAAAGCCATTCATTTAGGAATCTGACTGAACTTGTGCTGTGTTTTTTGATTCATTAAAAAAACTACTCGTAAGAGCCATTCCTTGTTTAAAAAATCAGACCACACCAATTGTGCTATTTACTTTTGATGCACTAACAGAACCAACAGAACCGAGTGCACAACAGAACTGAGTCATTTGTTCGGGAGTCAGACTACACTGGTTGAGCTGAATGGTTTTGATTCACTAAAAAGATCCAAATCTTTAGAGTGATTTCGTTCAGAAATCACAGTATACTGTTTGTTCTATGTATTTTTGATTCAGTAAAAAGATCTGGCTCGTGAGAGTCATTCATTCATTCAGGAACTGGATTACTTTGGTTGTGTTATATCATTTTGATTCTCAAAAAAACAGCTTGTGTATCATTCATTCTGTAATCAGACTACATTGGTTTTGCTCTGTGGAAATCTATATAATCCAAATATAGGCTAATTCTACATATGTTCTACAATTTATGTGTTTAGATCAGTTCCCCACCTTACAAAGCAAGATGCGTGTGGTGTTAAGGGTGGAGGTGGAAGCCGTCAAGTTTCTGAAAGAGGAACCGCTCAGACTGGAGGCCTTGTTGAAACGCTGCAGAAACATCACCAATACACTTGCTCTACTACGAAGGTAACGCACACGAACACTTAAACAGTCACTCCTGTTCAGAGACTTTCTCTAGTGCCATGCCTAAAGTATTTCTCAGTGTGTGTTTGTGTACAGGCAGGTATCAGAAGGTGTGTGGAGGACACCCGATGACTTCAGTAGTTCGGTTTCTAGCGCGAGCGATGCTGACTTCAGCAGGAGCTCTGATCTAGATATTCTCACCAGCCCTTCTCTAAATCTGCCCGACCTAGGAGGCACCTTATCGGGCACTGCCACTCTTTCTGCCTCCCTAGGCACTAATACTGCAAATCCTGGCCTGACGAGTGCTTCTAGTATAGGTAAAGATTAGTTTTACAGTCTCTTTGAGGTATTGATTTATTTAAATAGTTGACCTTTTTTACTCATCCTCAGGTAATCCAAGATGTAGATGAGCTTTTCTTCATTGGAACAGATTTGAAGGAATTTAGCTTTACATCACTTGCACACCAATAGATCCAGTGAATGGGTGCCGTCAGAATGAGAGTCCAAACAGCTGGTAAAAACATCACAATAATCCACAAGTAATCCATACGACCAATAATGTATTTGTGAGAAAGAAATCCATCATTAAGACCATTGCTTTCAGCTAAAATCAGAGTCCTCTATCCATAATATTGCATTCTCCAGTGAAAAAGTCATCTGGCCTGAATTAGGAGAGAAATATGCACAGATCAAGCACTGTTTACAAGTTTAAACCGTCCAAGAATGTTCTAGACAGTGTTACAAATGTAAACAGTCCAAGACGACTAATTGTGATGTGTATACCAGCAGTTTGGACTCTCATTCTGACGGTACCCATTCACTGTAGAGGATCCATTGATGAGCAAGTGATAATGTAAAGCAAATTTTCATTTTTGGGTGATCTATTCCTTTAAATGATGTATTTAGAGAACAAATTTTGGGAACATTCATTGGTTGATGCATGCTGGATAATTTGTTATTTAAATGATTTACTGATTCATTGATTGATTGATTTTAGGAGGTACCACTAGTCTGTCTAACGTGCTCGGCTCTGCTGTTGGTGCCAGTATGAGCAGCGGTGGTATTCCTGGCAGCACTACGCTGGGTAACTGGCTGGCAGCGGCCGGGGCAACAGATCCCATCATGCCTGAACTGGATGGCACCTCCACGGGTCCAATAAAGACCAGTGGCCTGGAAGATCTGCCCGCACGCAGAGAATCTGACAAAGGAGTGTCCGTGGAGGTCCGACTGGTAATGAACACACTAGCTTTCTTTTTTTCAAGTGTTCTGTTGCTTTAGTTTCCGCTGTCATGGATATGTTAGAATAATAAAACGCGATTTCCGGACCTGAAAGCCTGGAAAGGTTTAAATCGTTTTGCTAACTTCAGCTTTTTTCACTCTCCAAAAACTGGCATTGTAAAAACATGCATCACATTCCTTGATAAGATTTATTTAAAGTTTGGGAACCTCTGTGTGGTAACACGTGGGGGTGTGTCTTTAGGCTGCAGAGCGCGACTGGGAGGAGAAGAGAGCCAGTTTAACTCAGTTCAGCGCTCAAGACATCAATCGTCTGCTGGAGGAAACCCAAGCTGAGCTAATGAAGGCCATTCCAGATCTGGACTTCGCCGCCAAGCAGATCACCAAACCGGCTGTACCGCCGAAGCCTCAGTTGTCATCCCTCCCAGCGCCTGGTTCAACATCCTCCACTCCTAGCTTAACACCTGAACATCAGCCCAGCAAAACCCCACCAAAACCACCTAGCAAAGACGGCATCCCACGCAGGGGATCAGGTGAGATAATAACTTTACTGCAGCAAGGACTTTAGCAACTGCCTTGGCTGATTTTGGCTATGTTTCTTTGATTTGATTGATCAATAGACAGGTGAATAGGTTTATTAATTGATTGATTTGATTGATTGAACAGGGGAGTTGACTGTGCAACGGTATCGTACGGAGAAGCCGTCCAAGTCTCCACCCCCTCCTCCTCCACGACGAAGTTTCCCATCAGGCCTTGGGCTTACGACCAACAGCAGTGGAGAAGTTATTACCATAAACAAGACTGTGAAGGTAAACAAACATTTTCAAAAGTTATAAGCATTTTTGCAAAAGGAACTTGTATTTTTTGAACATTTGGTGGTAGTCTCTTAAAACTTCTCAGTTACGTTAAGGGCATACTGACGATTATGTGTACCAAATTTTGTGCCGATACATTAAAGCATTTAATATAAAATAAAATATTACAGTTTGCAACAAATTTAAAAATGGCTGACAGGCAACAATCATCCGACCTTGGCAAAATCACTATAAATAGATTCAGCGTGACCTAAGAAATCTGTAGATGAAAAGTTAATAATTTTTTAACATTTCAGAAGTTATGTGCAAATATAGCCATTTTTTGCATATCATGGCTTGAAGGTGCCGCCGTTTCTAAATTTGGCATGTACCCTCAGATCATGGTGCTGAAGAAGTGTACCAAGTTCTGTTTTAGTAGATCTAAGTTTTGGCAAGATATAGCATCTATTCTAATCTATAGATTTTAATTTTGGGTGAAAAATCACTACACTCACATCATAACTTTTTAGCACTGATCTCATGACCTGTAGTTTGTACTGTTCCCAAATTTGGCATGTTCCCTCAACTCATTTGGCATGTTCCCTCAAAGAAGTGTACCGAATTTTGTTTGAGTAGATTAAAGTTTTGCCAAGATATAGCATCTACTCTATTTATTTTAAATTGGTTTAAAAAAATCATTAGATTCACATTATCATATCTTTTGAACACTGATCTTATGACCTATAATTGGTGTTGTTCCGAAATTTGGTACATTCCCTCAGATCATCGTGCTAATGGAGTGTACCAAGTATCGTTTTAATAGATCAAAGTTTTGCTAAAATATGGAATCTATTCTCCTCTATATATTCTAATTATCTAATTATTAGACTTTCATCATAACGTTTTAAAACTGATCTCATTGCCTGTAGGTGGTGCTGTTCCCAAATTTGGCATGTACCCACAGATCATAGTGCTGATGAAGTGTGCCAAATTTTGGTGCAATAGATCAAAGTTTTGCCAAGATACTCTATTCTGCACATTCTAGTTTTGGCATTATCATTATATTCACACAACTTTTTAACACAGATCTCATGACCTGTAGGTGGTGCACTTCCCAAATTTGGCATGTACCCTCATATCATGTTGCTAAAGAAATGTGCCAAGTTTTGATTCAATAGAGCAAAGTTTTGCCAAGATACTCTGTTCTGCACATTCAAATTTTTGTCAATATCATATTATTCACATCATCATAACTTTTTAACACAGATCTCATAACCTGTAGGTGGTGCTGTTTCCAAATTTGGCATGCACCCTTCAGATCATGGTGCTAAAGAAATATGCCAAGTTTTGATTCAATAGATCAAAGTTTTGCCAAGATATTCTATTCTACACGTTCTGATTTTTTGCAATATCATTAGACTCGCATCATCATAACTTTTTAACACAGATCTTATGTCCTGTAGGTGGTGCTGTTCCCAAATTTGGCATGTACCCTCAGATCATGGTGCTAAAGAAATATGCCAAGTTTTGATTCAATAGATCAGAGTTTTGTCAAAATATTCTATTCTACACATTCTAATTTTTTACAATATCATTAGACTCGCATCATCACAACTTTTTAACACAGATCTCATGACCTGTAGGTGGTGCAGCTCCCAAATTTGGCATGTACCCTCAGATCATGGTGCTAAAGAAATATGCCAAGTTTTGATTCAGTAGATCAAAGTTTTGTCAAGATATTTTATTCTACACATCTAATTTTTAGCAATATCATTAGACTCGCATCATCACAACTTTTTAACACAGATCTCATGACCTGTAGGTGGTGCTGTTCCCAAATTTGGCATGCACCCTCAGATCATGGTGCTAAAGAAATATGCCAAATTTTGATTCAACAGATCAACGTTTTGCCAAGATATTCTATTCTACACATTCTATTTTTTGGCAATATCACTAGACTCACATCATCATCAACTTTATAACACAGATCTCATGACCTGTAGGTGCTGCTGTTCCCAAATTTGGCATGTATCCTTAGAACGTGGTGCTGATGAAGTGTACCAATTTTTGTTTTAATAGATCAAAGCTTTTACCAAGATATAGCATCTATTCTATACATTCTAATTTTGGGTCAAAACGATCAACATTAGATATACATCAATGTGAGTTTTGAACAAAAAGGAATATCAAATTTGTTTAGTCATTTCTGCCCAGTAAACTGATAATTTGAGCCAGTTTTGTAATAACTGAACAACATTTGAAGTAGAAGTAGGAGTAGCATAGTAACACATTCAAATGCTTTTGTTGTAATATGTACTTTGTACTTGATTATCTGTTAACTGTTAAACTTTTATTTCCTGTGCTGCAGCTGTTCATTTTTCTTACGCTTTATATCTTGCTGTGCCTGCAGATGTTTATTAGGCTGCTCTTATTTTTGTAGAAGTTGGAGAAGATGGAGAACAGAGAGGAGGCTGAAGTACCGACTCAGTCCCAGACGCCTCCCGTCAAACTGAGACGCCCGTCAACCTCCGACGGGCCCCGACCTTCATCCACACCTCCGGCCATCGCCGCTTCTGGGATGAAAGAAGATGAGGATGAAGATGAGAAGATAATGGCAGAGCTAGAGGTAAAAAGCTGATATATAGCTGTGGGAAAGATGAAATAATGTTTGTGTATTTACATATAGGATGACACTGAGGTACAGAAACTCATTCCTGATTGGTTCGATATTTGATTTGGGAATAATGCTTTGTTCATTTTCCTCCAAACCTAAACACGTCAATGCACTAATCCTCACACACCAACACAACAGGCGTTTCAGAGAGCCCCAGTGAGACTGAGGGTCACTGCTGAGGCCCAAAGCCCTCCTGAGGTCACTCCTAACAGTGTTGACAGGGCAGGCCAGTGGATCAGCAACTCTCTGTGGAGAGAGGTAAAGTGTTAACTGCCAATCCCTCCTCTCAGGCCTTCCTATAACTTCTGGCATTGAGATTTTTCCTGAACCTTACTAATGCACTCTGACACAAAACCTATTAATCTGTCATCTCTTCAAGTCTTTAACCAGCTGTGCTACTGCATGCTGTTAGAAAGCTTGAATGAGGTTTGGTATTGAAACTCGGTTATTGTATCAGATTGGGAACTAAATATGTTTTTCTAACCTTTTTAACTTGTTATATGTGAAAGTCTGTTTCCACCTCAGAGATTTTATAGCTTCCAAAAAATGGCAAATGTGTTCTTTAATATAATATGTGACCCTGGACCACAAAACCAGTCTTAAGCAGCACAGGTATATTTGTAGCTATAGCCAAAAATACACCGTATGGGGCAAAATTATCACTTTTTCCTTTATGCCAAAAATCATTAGGATATTAAATAAAGATCATGTTCCATGAAGATATTTTGTAAATTTCCTACTGTAAATGTATAAAAACTTAAT
This sequence comes from Labeo rohita, assembly GCF_022985175.1. NCBI lineage: Eukaryota > Metazoa > Chordata > Actinopteri > Cypriniformes > Cyprinidae > Labeo > Labeo rohita. The sequence goes on along the minus strand of NC_066892.1, from coordinate 4,420,624 downwards.
TTTTAATTAGTAATATGCATTGCTAAAAACTTCATTTGAACAGGTTTAAAGGTGATTTTCTCAATATTTGAATTTTTTTTTCACCCACAGATTCCATATTTTCAAATAGTTGTATCTCAGCCAAATATTGTCCTATCCTAACAAAAAATTACAAAAAATTGACCCTTATGACTGTTTTTGTGGTCCAGGGTCACATAATATAATATAATATAATATAATATAATATAATATAATATAATATATATATATAATAAATGTGTATGCTATAATAATACTAATCATATAATAATAAATACAAAATTATTGCGTACTGTTAAAATTCTTATTCAAATAATTAAAATACTTAATTACTTTATTTAATAATATATTTGACAATATTAAATAAAGCAGTTAAGCATTAAGCAATTATACAATACTATTTTATATATTATTAAATAAACATTAAATAATATACTAGCAATTTTATATAATATGTATGCTAAAATAATAATTATATAATATTACATAAAATATTATATGATATTAAAATTCTTATTCAAATAATTAAAAAACTTAATTGTTTGATTTAATAATATATTTGATATAATGATAATAAATAAGGCAGTTAATATTAAGTATTTTCCTTAATATTTATTAAATTAACATTAAATAAAATACTAGTTATATTATATTATATTTTATTATATTAAACCTATTAAGCATTAAATACTGTATAATAATGACCATATTTAATAATAATTATAATTTATTTCTAATTATTAATGCATTTTTATAGTGATTTATTAATACATTTTATACATATAAATGATTAAATATTATTAAATACAATATTATTTTCTCTTATTATTTTTCCAAATGTATCTTTTAATGTCTTTAATAATGTACATTAAGCAATAAAATGTTATATAATATGTGCTAATATTATTTTATATTTTTATATTTATATAAATATATATATATATATGCATGTATGCATTTATTTATTTACTTACTTTATTCTGAACTTTCTCACAATTAGTTTTATTTTTACTTTAAGGTGTGAGCGAAAAAATCTAGTATGATTAAAAAATGTAAAAATAGCACCTCTGTAGCTGCAAAATGTACATGCAAATAATTATTATATCTATCATTTTAACAGATATAACGAACTGACATAACAGACAGTTCATTTTTTTCCCTTTTGAAGCTAAGCCGTTGGAATAAGCAGCTTGATATCAGTCAAGGTCATCTCTTTTTCTCTCTCTCTGTTGTTTGTTATGTCAAGCTGTGCCTCCTCTGCACAGTGACAGTAATGTTGTGACACTGTGGTAACAAATCAATTTTAACAAGCTTAAAGTCTTTAAAGCAAAACCTTCAAGAGGCAAGAACAAATAGACAACACACAAAACATGTGCGGTCTAAATGAACTCCCGACTTTACCCGCTCATCAGTCTCGACAGCTTTTCCATACACTATATGTTTCTTAACTATTTCCACTCGCTTCGTTTACTGTATCGACAAGCCATTCGTTACAGGAAACTATAGCGAAATTGACCAGTGAATTCTGTCTAAACAGCCTGTGTCTGTATGTGTGTGTGTGTGTGTCAGCCTGCAGAGATGTATTGTGATGAGTACTACTAATGTCTCACAATGGAAGAAGTGTGAAAGAGTGCTAATATCAGCTTGCTTGCACACATGCAGGGTGTCAGTCAACACGACTGCTGCATGCTGCTCTGTAGAGATTCCCCGCGTCTCTTTCTTTCATTCAATTAGTGTTTCTATTTCTATTTCTTGGCTCTGATCCAAAACCTAGCAAACTGCGTCTCTGTCTACATATGCAGCAGCTGAACCGGACTGTAATGGGTCGTGATGCCAAGCTATCGGCTTTGTTCTGCTGCACACAAATGTGTTGTACGTACAAGGATGCGTGAAATGGGGAAATTTCAATTAGACAGATTTATTTATTTTTATTTTTATTTTTTTCAGTGTGGAATAATTTAGTATTTTATTTTGTATTATTGTGACCAGCTGCCATTATCTAGAAGCCAGAATGTAGTAAAGACCAAGCTCTTTGACTTTTGACCACTTAGGATTGTATTGAATCAATTAAATATTATTTTAATAATAATATTTACACTATTAATAATAACATTAATGTTATTATTATTATTATTTTCTCTCTCTGTTGTGGAGATATTGTAATATTGTATAAAACAATTGATCATTAATAATAATAGTCAATATTAATAAATGAATTGAACTGTTTTAATATTTCTTATTAAATAATATTATCATAATAAAGCAACTAAGTATTAAACATTATTACTATTATTAAATAATAATAAATAATCATAATGAATATTTATTAATAATATTTTCAGTATTAAATATTATGATTACATAATATTTATTATTAATAATATGTGTTGTTAATAATAATAATAATAATGATAATCTATGTATTATAACTCTCATGTATTTATTATTTAATAATAATATTTACACGTATTATTATTATTATTATTAAAATAATAATTTATTATTATTTCTCACATTGTAGCAGTTCTTATATTTCTTATTAAATAATATATAATATTAAATCAAGCAAGTAAGTATTAAGAAGTATTACTAAGTATTGTTACTATAATATAATTATAATTTAAAAATGATATTATTAATAATAATAACAATCACTATTATTAATAATGAATAAATAATTATCATTAATGATCATTAATAATAATAGTAAATATTAATAAATGAATTGAAAGTTGCAACTGTTTTAATATTTCTTATTAAATAATATTATCATATTAAAGCAATGAAGTATTAAACAGTATTAATATGATTAAATTATGATAAATCATAATAATTAATATGTATTATTAATATTTGTTAATAATAATAATAATAATAATAATCTATTATGTATTATAATAATCCTAATTTATTTAATAATAATATTTAATAATAATATTTTCACTGAGTATTAATTATTAATAAATAATAATTATTATTTATTAATAATATTTGTTAATAATAATAATAATAGTAATCTAAGTATTATAATAATTCTAATTTATTTATTTAATAATAATATTTACACTTATTATTATTATTATTATTAAAATAATTTATTATTAATATTATTATTTCTCACATTGTAACAGTTTTTATATTTCTCATTAAATAATATATAATATTAAATAAAGCAACAATTAAGCAGTATTACTAAGTATTAATTATTATACTATTGTAATTTAATAATAATAATAATAATAATCAATATTAAAAATAATAAATTAATAAATCACTTTATTATTGTTATTATGTTTGTCTTACATTTTAACTATATAATTATATTTTTGTGATATAATATTGTATAAAGCAATTATTCAATAATGAATTACACATTGTATAAGCTAGTAATTATAATTATAATTATTATATCAATTAATAGTAACAATAATAATAAATATTAATAATAATAAATTAATAAATTATTGCAATTAGTTATTATTATGGTTAATAATAATACTGAATAAAGCAATTGAGTATTAAGCAATTAATACTAATAATGATAACAATAATAGTCAATATTAATAATAAACAAATTATTACTAATAGTTAATATTTGCATAATTTTTCTGACATTGTAACTTTTTTTATATTTCTTATTATGCAATATTATATAATAAAGCAATGAATTAAATAATTAAATACAATTATAAAACAATATTTTGTATAATAATAATAATAACAACCATTTATTAATAGTCAGTATTAATGATCATTATTTGTTAATAATAATAATAATAATATTTATTTATTTATTCCACTAACAACTACTAGTTGGGTCAAGACATTGTAGGTTTATGATATCTAAAAGTGACATTCCTCAAAGCAATCCAGAACATTGTGCAACTCTCACATGTTCTTCAGAAAATTGTGTGCAGTAGCCTTCATTCACATCAGGAGCAGAGATGTTGGGCAGCTCTCTGGGTTTTGGAGCAGAGCTTTCGTCGTGACAGTCTTCTTCCAACAAATGTGAATTATTCAGACTCAGTCCCACAACTTAAACAAACACGGTCATCTTCCAGCCCGGCCCAGCCTGCTGTTGCTTATTCATGTTTGTTCTCTCTGCTTCTCAGCCTGTAGGCACTCCTCCGGGCTCCGCGAAACTGGTGCAGCCATCTGCCGCGTCCCGTCTGCGGCACCTGCAGCAGAGCAGCCTGGAGCGCCGCAACAGGAAACAGCAGGAGGAATTCCCAAAGCTCCAGCAGGGTCAGCAGCAGGTATTCCACTTCTAACAATAGCTGCGCCCTGCTATCGCACAGTCAGCCGGCCGACTGACGCTCGCTCTCGCTGACTTTACCTCTAAAAGGCACGAGTCAGAACTGTGGTTAAGTGCAAACTCATCCGTCGACTCCAATGACTGTAACACTTGCAGCCGAGCACTTACTTCCATATAAGCTGCTACAACTCCCAGTTGCTGCACAGATGTTATGGTTTTCCACTGTGCGATGGGGTTCAGTATGCACAAGTCCTCTGATTTCCCCGTACGCTCACAGATTACGTATCTTTCTCTTCCATGCTACTCTTCCAGAACAATAAAACAGCACAATATAGTGTATCACAACGCCAGGGAACGATGCCAAAAGACTAAATTTCTCTCTCGATTTGTAGATTGTTTCTACTTTAGAAGGAAAAAGTTGACATTTAGGCCTGAAATTTATGTTACGCAAGTACACAGATGCAAAAACAGTGTTCACATACACTGCTGTTCAAAGTTTTGGGGTTGGTTAGCTTGAAAAGTCTCTTTTGCTCACCAAGGCTGCATTTATTTGATTTAAATTACCGAAAAAATTCTAAAATTATGAAATATTACAACAAATTAAAATAGCTGATTTCTATTTGAATATATTTACAAATGTTATTTATTCTTGTGATGCAGTGCTGAATTTTCAGCATAATTAAGCACTTTTGCTCACCAAGGCTACATTTTTTTTTTATTCAAAATTACCAAAAACATAGGAAAACTGTGAAATAATTATTACAAATTAAAATAGCTGTTTTCTGTTTGAATATGTTTTTAAATTTTATTCATTATTGAGATGCAAACTTGAATTTTCAAGAACATTAAGCTCTTTTGCTCTCCAAGGCTGCATTTAGTTGATTAAAATTATTAAAAATAGTAAAATTTTGAAATATTATTACAAATTAAAATAGCTTTTTTCTGTTTGAATGTTTTAAAATGTAATTTATTATTGAGATGCAAATCTGAATTTTCAAGATCATGAAGCTCTTTTGCTCAAAAAGGGTGCATTTATTTAAAATTACCCAAAAAATACTAAAATTGTGAAATATTATTACAAATGAAAATAGCTGATTTCTATTTGAATATATTTTAAAATATAATTTTTTTCTTGTGATGCAAAGCTGAATTTTCAGCATCATTAATCTTTTTCGCTCAACAAGGCTGAATTTATTTGATCAAAATTACCCAAAAAATACTAAAATTGTGACATATTATTACAAATTAAAATAGCTGATTTTTATTTGAATATGTTTTGAAGTGTAATTTATTATTGAGATTAAATCCTGAATTTTCAAGATCATTAAGCTTGTGCTCACCTAGGCCGCATTTATTAAAAATTATCAAAAAATACTAAAATTGTGAAATATTATTACAGATTAAAATAGCTTATTTCTATTTAAATATATTTTAAAATGTAATTTATTCTTGTGATGCAAAGCTGAATTTTTAGCATCATTAACCTCTTTTGCTCACCAAGGCTGCATTTATCTGAATAAAATTACCAAAAATAAACTTAAAATTTTGAAATATTATTACAAATTAAATTAGCTGATTTCTATTTGAATATGTTTTAAAATATAATTTATTCTTGTGATGCAATGCTGAATTTTCAAGATCATTAAGCTCTTTTGCTCACCAAGGCTACATTTATTTGATTCAAATTAAAAAGAAGAAAAGAAAAAAAAAACTAAAATTGTGAAATATTACAAATTAAAATAGCTTATTTCTATTTGAATATATTTTACAATTTTCAGCATCATTACTCCAGTTTTCAGTGTCACATGATCCTTCAGAAATTATTTTAATATGCTTATTTGCTGCTCAAAAACAATATTATCAATATTGAATTATCAATATTGAAAACACTTGTGCTGCTTAATTTTTTGTGCAAACTTTTTCTGTTTTCAGGATTCTTAGATGAATAAAAAAGAACATTTATTTAAAATAGTGTCTTTACAGTCACACTTGATCAATTTAATGCATTCTTGCTGAATAAAAGTATTAATTTCTTTCCAAAAAAGAAACCCCAAAACTGCTGTGTACTTGGATAAATAATTTTTTCAAGCCTTCATGTCAATAAATGTTTCAGAGACTGTAGTTGGCATCTCAGTGGTGTTCAACTAATTGCCAATGAAGTCCTAATGATGCCAGCTAATTTGCAAACTGAAGTCCCTGTCCTTGTGCCATGTTTGAGTTTTCCTTTCGATCTCTTTCGCTCTTTGTCTGTAATCTTTAAGTAACTATATTGGTCTGAAGCACTAGATTTTGATGAGTACTCAAGCTGTCAGATCCCAGCCGAAAGAAGCTTTTGTGCTGTGCCTTCCCTGTACTTATGACAGGACAGGTCAAGGTGAGATGGCAGACGTGACCCAGATACTTTCTGACATTGTCACTGTGATGCTTTAATGTGTCAAAGCTTTTGAAAGATCGAGCAGAAAAGAGAAGGAATTGGAGATATGAGACTTGTGCTTTGATCATGGTCAGGCTTGGCTAGAGATCAACTGGGGAAAAGGGAGATTTATGGTAGGATATGTTGAAGTGAACATGAAATTAGTTTTTTTTTTTCCATTTTACTTTCTTAATCTGTCATATTTATGGAGAAAACAATTAAGATTTTATCCATAAGAGTTGTTTTGACTGAAAAAAAAATGGGTGTTCTATACCAGAATAGAGGAAAAATGTTTCTCCAAATTTTTTTTTGGAGTAAAGCATACTAAATCATGGACAATAAGACCTGAAATGTCTATTAGGAAAATAAATAAGATACATTTTGATTTTATTTTATGGTTATTTTACACAAAAAAGCTAGATTGTGGAATAAAAGTCTAGAAATGTATATTAGAAAAGTAAATAGGCTGAATTTTTTTTATTTTGTTTTGTGCTTATTTGACACAAAACAGCAAAATCATTAATAAAAAGACCAGGAATGTGTATTAGGAGAGCAAATAGGGTGGATATTGATTTTATTTTATGCCTGTTCCACACAAAACAGCTAAAATTATGGATTAAAAGGCCAAGAATGTGTATTAAGAAAGTAAATAGGGTAATTTTTGATTTTGCTTTATGCTTGTTTGACACAAAACAGCTAAATAATGGATAAAAATTAAAATTGTTCGTTTTAATTTGTTACTTTTAATTTTATTTCATGCCTATTCCACACAAAACAACTAAAATGATGGATTAAAAGGCCAAGAATGTGTATTAAGAAAGTAAATAAGGTGAATTGTGAATTAAAAGACCAGGAAGATGTGTTAGGAAAGTAAATAGGGTAAATTTTGATTTCTTTCTATGGTTATTTTACACAAAACAGCTTATTTGTGGACAAAAAGGCCAAGAATGCGCATTAAGAAAGTAAAAAGGGTGAGTTTTGATTTTACTTTATGCTTATTTTACACCAAACAACTAAATCATGGATAAAAAAAAGACCAGAAATGTGTATTAAGAAAGTAAACAGGATAAATTTTGATTCCTGTTCATGCTTATTTTACACAGAAAAACTAAAATTAGTAATAAAAAGTCCAAGAATATGTATTAAGAAAGTAAATAAGGTGAATTTTGATTTTATGCTTATTTCACACAAAACAGCTTATTTATGGACAAAAAAGCCAAGAATGTATATTAAGACAGTAAATAGGGTACATTTTGATTTTATTTTGTCTATTCCACACAAAACAACTAAAATTATGGATAAAAAGGCCAAGAATGCATATTAATAAAGTAAATAGGGTAATTTTTTATTTCGCTTTATGCTTGTTTGACACAAAACCGCTAAATCGTGGATGAAAAAGCTAGAAAAGTGCATTAAGAAAGTAAATAGGGTGAATTTTGATTACACTGTATGCTTATTTTACACAAAAAAAAAAAAAAAAAAATTACTTTTTTTAATTTAAATTTTATTTTATGCCTATTCCACACAAAACGGCAAAATCGTGATTAAAAAAACAGGAATATGTGTTAGGAATGTACATAGGGGGATTTTTGATTTTATTTTGTGTATATTTCATGGATAAAAAGACAAAGAATGTGCATTAAGAAAGTAAACAGGGTGAATTTTGATTTTATCTTAGTCTTTTTGTCCACAATTCAGTCGTTTTGTGTGAAAATAAGCATAACAGTGTGTATTAAGAAAGTAAATGAAGAGAATTTTACTTTATGCTTATTTGACACAAAGCAGCAAAACCATGGATAAAAAGACAAAGAACATGCACTGAAAATTAACCAGGGTGAAATTTGATTTTCTTTGTTTATTTCACATAAAATGGCTAAATCATGGAGAAAATGATGGGAAATGTCTATTAAGAAAGTAGATAGGATCAGTTATGATTTCGCTTTGTGCTTATTTGACACAAAACAGCGTCTAATTTTAAAACACTTAACGTTAGAGGAAAATTTGATCAAATAATGTACAAGAGTAATGAGGAAAGGTAAAAGACTCCAGTGCTCCTGTAGTGTGGCACAGTTTCTATCTATCAGGGCAACTCGCAAAGTCAGCGCAACCCAAAATCCATCCCGAAAGAATGAGAGGAGAGAGATTGCGTGCAAACCCTGAGGGAGGGAAGTGAAAAATTGGGTGGAAAGACTGAGAAAAGGAGGCGATAAGACTGTGAGGTTTGGTTTCTCTCTCTGTCAGTCCTGCGGGGTTAATCGACAGACTATTAGCTCAGCGTAAGCTCAGAGTTAGCCAGCCCGCTGCAGACTGTCTGATGCACTCCAGGGGCAAATTAACGTCTCCGAAATGAAAATAGTGAATCTTTTAATTGGCAGTGACATGACTGCGAGATAAGATGGTGTACAGACAAGCCAGTTAAAGAAACGGATCACCGAAAAACTAAAGTTTTCTCACCCTCATGGTGTCCATTCCTTATTTTTTTGTTGGAGAAGAAAGGAGACATTTAGAAGAAAGTTTGAGCTGCTGTTTTGAAGGTTATTTATTGCCAGGCTGCAAAAAGGGCAAAACTGTCCAGTTTCACCGTGGAATACAAATATTAAAAGGTTAACTGCGACTTTATATCTTAAAATTCAGATCTCTCTGTTCTGGCTTTTTGCTCACGATTCTGATAAAAAGTCCGAATTGTGGGATATTAGCCAAAAAACACGTTTGTGAGATGTGAACTCAGAAAGTCCAAACTGAAAGATGTAAACTCATGAAAAAAAGTCATGACATGTGAACTTAAGAATTCAGAGTAAAAAAAAAAAAAATCAGAATTGCAAAATTTAAACTCTGAATTCAGAGAAAAACATCAGAATTGCAAGAAAAGTCAAAATTGTGACCCGTGAATTTAGAGAAAAAAAATCTAAATTGTAATGTGAACGCAAAATGCTGAGAAAAATTTCAGAATTGCAAGATTTAAACTCAGAATTCAGAGAAAAACAACAGAATTGCAGGAAAAAAGTCAAAATTGTGACATGTAAACTTAGAATTTAGAGAAAAAATTCCAAATTGCAAGATTTAAACTCAGAATTCGGAGAAAAAAATGTAGAGAAAAAATGTCAAAATTGTGATATGCAAATTATAGAATTGCAAGATTTAAACTCAGAATTCTGAGAAAAATGTCAGAATTGCAAGATGTAGACTCTGAATTTGGAGAAAAACATCATATTGTGACATGCAAACTTTAGAGAAAATTTTGAGAAAAAAAATCTGAATTACAAGCTTTAACCTGAATTCAAAGAAAGATGTCAGATTTGCGAGATATAAACTCAAAGTTTAGAGAAAAAAATGTCAAAATTGTGACATGCAAACTAAAAATTTAGAGAAAAAATATAGAATTGCAAGATTTAAACTCAGAATTATAAGAAAAACATCAATGTTGCAAGATGCAAACTCAGAATTTAGAGAAAAAATGTCAAATTTGTGACATGCAGACTCAATATTTAGAAAAAAAAAATTAGAATTGCAAGATTTAAACTGAGAATTCTGAGAAAAACGTCAGAATTGTGAGTTGTAAACTCAGAATTTAGAGAAAAAAAGTCAAAATTATAACATGAACTCAGAATTCAGAGACAAAAAACATCTGAATTGCAAGATTTAAACTCAAAATTTAGAGAAAAACAGTCAAAATTGTGAAGTTAACTCAGATTTCAGAAAAAAATCACAATTGCAAGATGTAAACTTAGAATTTAGAGGGGAAAAAAAGTAAAAATTGTGAAGATAACTCAAAATTCACAATTGCAAGATGTAAACTTGGGTATTTAGAAAAAACATCAAAATTGTGACATGCGAACTCAAAATTTAGACAAAAAAATTAAGAACTGCAAGATGTAAACTCAATATTTAGAGAAAAAAAATTTGAATTGCAAGATTTAAACTCCAAATTCAGAGAAAAACATCAGAATTGTGAAATGTAAACTCAGAAAAAAAAAATCTGAATTGCAAGATTTAAACTCAGAACTCAGAGAAAAAAAAAGTCAAAATTCTAACATGAGCTCAGAACTCCAAGACAAAAAAAATGATTTCAAATTCAGAATTTAGAGGGAAAAAAATCTAAATTGCAAGATTTAAACTCAGAACAAAGAGAAAAATGTCAGAATTGCGAAATAAAAGGTCGCAGTCATATATTCTAAAAATATATTAAGTGAATGAAACATGCTTCCACACAAAACAGCTCCATTAACAGCATGATAAATGTAGAAAAAGGCAAATGGGTTTGAATCAACATGAGGGCGAGTAAATGACAGGTTTTGTCTGTAGCTGGATGGTTGGATTCCTGTCCATGTGTTGTTGTCAGGGATACCTGTCTGTCATCGAATGTTTCTAAGGCACAAACTGAGAGGATTAAACAGACAATCACCGTGGCAACCGTGGAAAGAGGCAAGCAGCCCCTCTATAGCAACCAGCCGAGTCTGTGATACCTGCATTCCCACACACTTATAAACTGCAGCTGCTGCTCACTTGGTTAGATTTCATTCAGCTACATTACAGGAAGGGTTTGGTTATGTTCGCAATGGAATGCTAGCATGCATACTGCGTTACTGTAGCTCAGACAGCACGGTGCAAGAAACACAGAGATCATGGGACTGATTCCCTGGGAATGCAGGAACTAATAGAAAATGTAAAATTATTTAGATAAATTTATCAGAAGCATAAATGTAGTGGTATACTTTATACTGACTATATTTATGCATTTAACCTAAAATTCAGATCTCATTCAAGAAAACTGGTCCAAAAATGATTCAGAGTCACAGCTGATAACACTTGTTTATTAAAGATGTGTATTACATAACACTGGGTATTGTAAAATAATTCAAAACTCTTTCTAGATACAAATCTATGTCCTGTTATTTTAGTATTGTTTAAATATAGTATTTATTATTTTAAAAATTAGATTTTTTAATGAATTTTATTTTTTTAAGTTTTATTGTTTTGTTAATTTTATGTTTTGTTTTTTTTGTCATTTTTTTTTTCTTTTTATATTTCTATTCAGCTTGATTTTTTTTTATTTTGGTTTAGTTTTTTAGTACTTTAATTTATTATTAAACTTTTTTTTTTTCATTTATGCAATTCCAATGCAATATCTCTTATTTTATTTTAGCTTTTGGCTGTTGTTTTATTTTTCTATTTGACTGTATTTTCATTCTAGCTTAATTTTAGTCATTTTCAGTCAGTACTTCAATTTATTATTTGTTTTTTAATTTTATTTCAGCCTTTAAAAATGTTAATTTTTAATTTTTAATTTTAAATCAGTAGTACTTCATTATTGAGCTTATTTATTTATTTTTAGCCTTTAATATTTTTTTTAGCCTTTAATTTTTAGTTTAGTTTAGTTTCAGTAATTTTAGTTCAATTTATTATTTAGCGTTTTAATTTTCCCCCCCAAACAGAAAGATTTTTAACAGTTTTAGTGTTAGTTGTACAGCACTACTTAGTGCATGCACTGCAAAAAAAACAAAACAAAAAAAAAACACACTTTGTTGAGTCAACTTCAAATAATTTGTTACCCTGCAGACTTCATATTTTAAGTCAACTCAAATAAGTTTAGTCAACTTGAAATGTAAAACTAACTGAAAACTTAGATATTTGAGTTGACTAAACAAACAATTTGGTTTGTTAAACTTAAAAGCTGGGCTTGTTACCCAGCTGCCTTAAAATTTAAAGTTGAATGAACTCAAATATTGAAGTTGTCCCTTAGTACAACTTAACATTTCAAGTTATTAAGGCAGTCAATTTTAAGGCAGCCGGGTTACAAATTACTTTAAGTTGAATCAACAAATTGTTTCTTACAGCGTACTTAAAAAAACAATACTGTAGTATGCTAGTATGCCATTTGCGAACATATCCTATATTAAATTCATATCAGTCTTTAAACTCCACAGAAATCTTATGAATTCAGTTAATGCACTTTTAGTGTTTGTGATAAACGGTGTGTCTCTAAATGAGCTGGAAGTGTGCACTTCATAGTACTTGGTCTGTTTGCTTTAAACTAGATATACTAACTAAATTACCCATTTGTTTCATCGCAGCTAGCGAGTGATTAAAGACGCTGCTAAGATTGCAATACTGTACATGCCAGAGTTTGTTCTCTAAAGGCACGTACACATTAGTTATATTCTAATACCATTCTGGAAGGGCCTCTAATCTTCCCTCGACTGTGCGCGCGCCCAGGCAGCTGTCTTGATTAGCGCCGACAGCAGATCAGTCTCGTCTGTGTGCTCACTGTGCAGTAAAGCACTGCGGTCTCAGCCACAACAGGACACAGTTCCCAGTCATCAGTCAATGCCCAACAACTCCGGCTTTGTTCCCTAGCAAAGATCTGGCTAATTTGGCACAGCACCGAGTGCGGCAGGCCGTCGTCTCCCGGAAAGAGAGCCTTCGCTCGGGCTTAATGGGAGGTCTGTGCCATGAATCGGACGACAGACTGTCTGGACGCTCGCTCTGCTGACCATTTTGGCTCGGCGAGGGCAAACACAGAAGGCTGTGAAGATTCAGTGTTTGAAGGGATTATTTATTCTTGAAAGGTCAAATTGTTTGCTGGCCCTGAGTGAGAGATGTTCAGACCGGGAGTGTTTGTGTGTCATTTTCTGGGCCTCTTTCAGCGGTTTGTTTGCGTCTCGGGGGTGTTGAAGGACTTTGCTGTAGATGTTTAATAAGGTGAATGAAATGGTGCTTGTAGAGACGCTCTGAGCGCTGCGATTGCTGAGTGTCCTCAAACAAACTGAGCGCTGTGGGAAGCAGTGATGTGGAAAAATTATTCAGCCTGATTTTCTGAGCGGAGTTGGTGCTGCTGTTGTGTACGTTTGGGTTTAGCTAGCTCATTTGTTGGTGAATACTTGATCTACATGGTCAAAAATGTTTTTGAAAGAAGTCTCTGATACCCACCGAGGCTTTTTTTTTATTAATAATATTGTGCAGTAATATTGTAAAATATTTTTGCCATTTAAAATAACTATTTTCAGTAGCAATGTGTTTTAAAAATGTAATTTATGCCAGTGATCAAGGCTGAATTTTTAGCATCATTACTCCAGTCTTTAGTGTCACATGATCCAATCATTCTAAGGTGCTGATTTGCTGCTCAATTATTAGATGTTTTTACTGGTTTTTATTATTATCAGTGTTGAAAAATCAATGTTTTTTTGATGAATAGAAAGTTTAAAATAAGTGTTTATTTAAAATAGATTTATTTTGTAACATTATAAATTAGGGGTCAACCAATTATAAGCGCCGATATTAAGCATTTTTATGGTTATCGGTATTGGTCATTTTCAAAACTGATGTTTTTTCTGAATTTTTTTGAGTTTTTGTCAGAGCCCTTGTTATTCTTAATTTTGACATTAATTTTAATTTTTACACCAGACATATATAACATATTGGTTCAACATATCGGTTGTTGGTCTACTTGATCTGTAATAATTGGTATCAGCATCAGCCCTGAAAAACACATATCAGTCAACCTCTAATATCGCCAATATATCGTTTATATATTGGTTCAAAATATCAGTTATCGGTCTACTTGATCAGTAATAATCGGTATCAGCCCTGAAAAACACATATCGGCCCACCTCTAGAAATATATCTTCCTGGCTGATTATCTGCCCCAATAGTAAGCATTTTTATGGTTATCGGTATCGGCCATTTTCAAATCTGATTTGCCGATTAAATCATTTAAAAGCATTTAAAGAGTTTTTGTCAGAGCCCTTGTTATTAATTTTGACAGAAATTTTAATTTATACACTAATGTCTGATATATATGTCTGGTGTATAAATTTAAATTTATACACCAGACATATAAATATATATCGGTTCAAAATATCGGTTATCAGTCTACTTGATCTATAATAATCGGTATCGCATCGGCCCTGAAAAAACATATCGGTTGGCCACTAAAATATATATCGGCCTCGTGAATTATCTGCGCTGATATTAAGCATTTTATAGTTATCGGTACCCCCAGACACATACATCGGTGCAAAATATCGGTTATTGGTCTGCTTGAACAGTAATGATCGGCATCAGCCCTGAAAACCACATATCAGTCCACCTCTAGAAATATATTGGCCTGGCTGATTATCTGCTTTTTAATTTAAAAGCATTTAAATATTTTTTGTCAGAGCTGTTATTTTCCTTAAATTTAATTTATACACCAGACATATATATTGGTTCAAAATATTAGTTATCGGTCTACTTGATCTGTAATAATCGGTATCGCATTGGCCCTAAAAAAAACATATCGGTTGGACACTAATATATATCAGTGTGGTCGATTTTCTGTGCCGATATTAAGCATTTTTATGGTTATCGGTATGCCAGATATATATATATATATATATATATATATATACAGATACATCAGGTCTAAAAAAAATCGGTCGACCCCTTTTATAATGTCTGCTGTCACTTTTGATCAGTTTAATGATTAATTTACCCCATTTTTTGGTTGATACTGAATCATGATACGGTTTCCACATCAGCATGACCGTTTTCATCACTGATAATAAATGTTTCTTGAGCAGCAAATCAGCACATTAGAATGATTTCTGAAGGATCATGTGACACTGAAGACTGGAGTAATGATACTGAAAATGTGTATTTGTTCACAGGAATAAATTATATTTTAATATATATTCAAGTAGAAAACAATTATTTTAAATCCTAATAATATTTCACAGTTTTACTGTTTTTAATGTATTTTTGATCAAAAAAAAACAAGGGACTTCTTTTAAGAAAATTAAAATATCTTCGTTATGTAAATGTATATTCCAAAGCTCCTCTGGCAAATAATTATTCTATCAGAGAAAAACACTAAATGTATAACACAGTGCCACAGAAATAGCTTGCTCGTTTGTGGGGCTGCAGCTAGTTTAAGAACTCAAATTAGAATGACTTCAGGTTTTTGGCGCCTTCCTTCATTTTCTTTCATCAGCCTCAGTAGATGGATAAATTTAGGTGCATTTTTACATACTGTGAATTTGGTTGCTTCTCCGTTGATGACATGGTTAATATCTCTCTGCCCTTCACCAGACAAATTTTCAAATCAAAAACTGAATATTAATGTGATCACAGATGGTAGATCTCGTTATCACCCTGTTTTCTGAGCACACTGATATATCTAGTACTTTATTATCAAGCAGTGTTATTTTAGTATTATTTATAGCATTTATTAATATAGTTTTAGCTTTTATTTTTATATTCTAAGTTTTCATATTAGTTTTAGCAATTTCATTATGTGCTGTTGTCAAAAGCATTGCTGTTTTTATATTTGATATTTTTTTTATATGTCAATAGTTTCAGTACTTTAACATATTTTGGTTACTTGCCAAAGAAATATTTTATACTAGTTTTCATCTAATAATTATATTTTGTTTTATTTCAGCTTTATTTCAATTAACACATTTTAATAGTTTTACCTTTAGTGCTTTGTGTGTGTGTTTAAAATCCAGTATGTTCGGTTTTAGACCTTTTCTTTGGCTAAAAAATTCATAATCTCAAAATCACAAAGCATACATCCGTTTTAACATTATCAGAGTAACTGAGGAAAGACTGCCTCATGGTGGCCATTATATGTATGACAAGAGGAGGAAGGCAAAGGCACTAGTCTCTCTGTCTATGCATTGCTAAACATTTAGTGGGCACATTATAAAGGTTGCACTGGAAATGACAATGTATTGATTATTCTTTCTTTTTTCTTCTTTTATCCACTCACCTGTCCTGACTTGCTTGTATTTTATCCCAAGTCCATCCTTTCCTGACCTCTTCTTCTTATGCTGAGGTTATAATAGCCCAGCGTCTTTGTATTTCTGACATAAATATTAATACTAGCCCATATCTATTCCTGCAGTCATGCATTTGTCCTGTACAAGTAAATATAGTGCTAACACACTTGTTGCAAAGTCAATAAATAGGATTTTAATTCTATTTAGGATAATGAGTCTGATTTCATAAAGGAAGGAAAGATACTGTTAGTCCAATTTTCCTTTTCTGCCTCACGGCCTTAGCATTGCCAATCATGTTTTTGCACCGGCATGTTGACTATCAGCCTCCAAGTACTGCCCTGAGTGGTCCTACATGCCCTCCCCTTTACCCTGAGATCTGATCCTGTCTAAGGTGAACGCTTCATGGCGACGATGACCCTAGAAACCAGGGGAAGCACAGGTGACCTCTGAGCCTAAATCATCTCCACAGCTAAAGCACAACACGTCAGTACTGAAGAGCTTTGACCAAGGTACGAGTCTAATTGTAATTTCATAGTAAAGCTGGTCGGATGGGTGCAAATCAAAGCCAGTATATGTACACTGAATAAACTATGTAAACTATATATGTTAAATAAAGAAATGAAGCGGTTACAATCTCCAATGTAAACAAAGTTATGGCAATATATTTTAAAAGTATTGTAGGGTGAATCTCACTAAAACATGCACAAATCACATTTCACAGCAAAATTTAAAAATAAAAATGCATTTTGTTTCTTTTTGGAGTATTAAAGTGTTTTACACTTTATTTTATGCCAGTTTAGCATAATTCATATTTAGCTATATATAGGTCATTTTAAAGGTAGTAATTTATATATATATATATATATATATAATATAATATAATATACATGTGTAATATACATTTAAAACATTTTTTCCCTTTATATATATATATATATATATATATATATAATTCACGTAAGTGTAATATAAATTTCATACATTTTATTGTTTACATTTTTTAATGGAAAATGACATTATATATATATATATATATATATATATATATATATATAATTTATTAAAAATTTAAAGGTGATTTCTTTTTACATTAAAAATATACATTTACACTTTTCATTTAAAATTAATTTAATTAGCAAGTTTATAATATAGTTAATTTCTATAAAAATATTAGTAAAATTATAAAGGTGATTTCTTTTTAAATTAAATTAACATTTAATTTTAATTTATACAACCATTTTATTGAACAGTAATTTAATTAGCAAGGTAATAATATAGTTAATTTCTTTAAAAATATTACTTAAAAAAAAAAAAAAAAAAAATATATATATATATATATATATATATATATATCAAAGTTGATTATATATTTTATTTTATTATATATGTATATATATACACAGTAATTTAATTAGCAAGTTAATAATATAGTAAATTTCATATATATATATATATATATATATATATACATATACATACATACATACATTAAATACATTTAATACATTTTAACTTAGAATTTTTTTTTAACAGTACTTAGTAATTTAATAATAAAAATAGCAAACACATAATTATTACAAATTGCAGTTTAAGTAATTTACAATATATAAAAATATATTTTTATATACTTTCGGTGCATTAAAGTAATGAGAATTGAGTGCTTAATTGGCATGAAATTGTTCTGTAAGGAAAATATAATTTATCATTTAAAAAAAAAAATTGTTTTGAGGTGGAATTTGAGGTTTTATGTGATTCACCCTTTAGCTGATGTGTCGTTTGGGTCAGTTTTAGCTAGAAAATAGCAAATTAGAAATAATCATAGCAAACTGTACTGTCTGTACTAGAAAATATCCCTAGCACAACTACAAACAGAAAATTACCTTCAGAGTTAAATAGTAAAAAGCTACTGACAAATAATTGGTAAATATTTATCAAATATAAGCTAGATATTTTATATAAGATTAGCTTTTGTATTTTTATACTAAAAAGGGAGAATGTGTTAACATGAGACGACGTGGGATACACGCCTTATACGAAATCACACTGTATGACTTGTTGAAATGAAGAATGAAGCCGAAATGAATCGATCAATTGATTGAAATCAATTTTCTATGTGTTTCCCCCTCTGAGAGCAGGTTTCATTTCAAAGCATATATTTTGTTACGTAACATTTGACAGCACATTACACGGTACGTGTGAAGCACTTTGTGTCACTGGGACGTATTAATAAACTACTATCGACTGTTTAGATCAATACTCTCATTCATATTTAATAAATACCCAAGGGTTTGTAAACAACTGCTCCACTGCCGTTAGTTTTTCCCACTTTCTGCTCAGAAATATGTATAGCTACAGTATATAGAAGACGCTATAGTTTGGTTTGGTGGTCGTGTCCATCAGATGCCTGATACATACCTCATACGTTTCTTTTTCGTGTCTTAAAAATGACTTTGTTGAAGTAGAATAGACCCAAACTCTGACGCGAGCACCATATGCTGTGTTAAAACACTGAGAAACGTCCAAAATATATGTACAGATGAACTGTATATAAACTGTACGATCATGGATATGTTCATTTAGGGTATTTTTTGTAAGCTTTTTTTTTTCTACCAAAAGAGTTGAGAGATCTGAACTGCATGTAGATATGCTCTCAAAGTCTGCATGCAGAATCCTCTCTCTGTAAGTTCTGTTTACAAGTGTAAGATAGATGGATTTCTGTATTAATAATAAAGAGCAACTTTTTTTTAAATCGGTATATAGTCGTATGTGAGTAGACGGGTCAATCGGATCCTTTTCACTGTTGTCTGATCTGTAACAAATCATTCAAGCATTCCAAACCTCCAAAAAAGAAAAACATTTTTCATTAACGCAACATATAGAATGTATATAAATCTATCGACGACTTCTTGTGATAAAACAATAACGGTGTGAATGCAATGTTGACCAATAGAAATATATCTATATGGAAATGTTATAATGCAAAAGTTGTTTTAATGTTGATCAAACCTCGTCCGGTTGTGTATGTACAAGAGACTGTTGGTTTTGAATGTTCTTGTGCTGTTTTTGTGACTATTAAAGTGATTATCTTCTACTACTCGTCTCGCGCGCTATTTGTTATTACAGAAATGTGGTGCATTTTTTTCCAGTATAAAATCTTTATTGTGTCATACACAGAAAGAAAAAAATAATAATAAATATACATACTAGACTAAGCTAGTTTTCAGTGGTTGGTGTAAGTGTACAGAAAGCATTTCAAGAATACATGTAATGATCAGTAGAAAGTGTCAAAATGTAGCTGAAAATCCAGTTGTTATAGGGTTAATCTCATGAAACCTGTCAGGAATATTTTGGATTTCACCCCAAAATTTGAAGAAAATTATGAGGAATTAATTTTTTGTTTTCTACTAATTTTGGAGCAAAATATTAAATATAAAAGGGCATTCAAATTCTTAACATTTCTTTTTTTTTTGTTTTTTTTTTTTTTTTTGGAATTTGTCTTAATTTTGGGGAAAAATATGAAATGTGCAAACCCATGTTCAAATTAGTGCTGTCAAACGATTAAACTAAATCGTATTCAAAATAAAAGTATTTGTTTACATAATATATATACTGTGTATATTTAATATGTATATATAAATACACACACATACAGTAAATATTTTAAAAATATTTATATGTATTTACATGTATATATTTATATTAATATATATAAATATTTTTAATATATAAACATTACATTTTTCTTAAAAATATACATGCATGTGTATATATTTATAAATACATAATAAATACACACAGTAAACTTTTATTTTGGATGTGATTAATTGACAGCACTAGTTAAAATTCTTCAAATTTCCTAAATATTTCTGTATGAATTTTGGGGTGAAATAGTAAAAAAATGTAAGATGTCCTTGTATTTTTTAATTTCCCTTTTAGTTTTGATGCAAGCTATGAAATGTATAAGAACATTTTTAAAATATATTTATAAAATAAACCAATTTTTAAAATCTATTTAAATTTTGGGGCTAATTATGAAATATGCAAGCACGTTTAAATTCTTTAAATGTATTATTTTAATTCTGGGGCGAAATATGAGGTAAACAAGCACATGTTCAATTTTTTTTTAAATCTCTTAATTTTCTTTTAATTTTGGGGCGAAATATGAAATATATAAACGTTCAAATTCTTCAAATTCCTTAATTTTACTACATTTTGGGGCAAAAGATGAAATGCAAAAGCACGTTCAACTTCTTTAGATTTCTTGTTTTTTCCTTTTTTTTACATTTTAGGTGAAATATGAAAAATACAAGCACGTTCAAAATTGTCACATTTCTTTTTTCTTTTAATTTTGGGGCAAAATATGAAATATAGAAGCATGTTTAGATTCTTAAAATTTCTTACCCTCCCATTTATTTATATTTTGGGCATGAAATATGAAATATACAAACATGTTCAAGTTCTTAAAATTTCGTTAATATTTTTATACATTATAAATATGAAAAATACAAGTACAGGTAAAAAATTTTCACATTTCTTTTTTTCTTTAAATTTTGGGGCAAAATATGAAATATAAAAGCACTTTCAAATTCTTACCATTTTTTTCTTTCCTTTTTTTTTACATTTTGGCGAGAAATATGAAATATACAAGCACATGTTCAAATTCTCAAAATTTCTTAAATATTTTTTGTAAATAAATTTTGGGGGCGAAATAGTGAAAAAATACAAGTACATGTTCAAATTTTTCACATTTCTTTTTTTTTTTTCTTTTAATTTTAGTGCAAAATATGAAATATACAAGCACGTGTTAAAATTTCAGATTTTTTTCTCAGTATTGGTGTAAAATATAAAGTATACAAACCCATGTACAAAATTCTTAAAATCTCTTAATTTTTTCTTCTAATTTTGGGGCAAAATATATAATATATAAGCATGCTCAAATTCTTCAAATTATTTTCTTTTTTTTCATTTTGGGGCAAAAAATGAAGTATACAAGAACATGTTCAAATTCTTCAAATTTCTGAACAATTTATTTTAATTTTGGGGTGAAATATAAAATTCAAATTCTTAATTTCTTTCTTTTTTAAAGTGTTTTCACGTTCGAATTGTTTTCAAATTTCTTTCTTTTTTTTGTCCTTTTAATTTTGGGGCGAAATATGAAATATATAAGCATGACAGGTTTCCTGAGACTGCTCATAAAGTTGTTTGCTAAATTGTACATAAATAGTTTGAAGTTTTATAATTTAGATATACAAATAGCTTAATGTCCCTGTTTAAGTGTCTCTTGTAAACTGTTTTTGGCTTGACGTGTTGTGTGTGTTTGAGCCGTGTGTGTTTCACAGAGAGATGTCAGACGACACGGGAAGCTGCTGAGCTGGTTTCCATTTGGCGCTTCGTCTTCCTCCGTCTGCTCTGATGTACGGCTGGTTCCTCAAATCTACACACACACAACACACACACAAATGCAGTCAGAAACGCCGCCTGATAAAGATATCTAAAGATTTGAGCTTTTCAGAAACTTGAAAAAAGAGAAACATCAGAGATCTACACGGAGGAACTGAGGGAGGTACTTGCAGGAAGATGAGTGTTACAGAAGAGCATAAGTAGATGAAGAGCGATACCTTCAGAGACACGAGAGAGGAAATGAGAGACAGTTAAAAAGAAGTCCCATCGCAGAAACCCGAATCA
Organism: Labeo rohita; assembly: GCF_022985175.1. Lineage (NCBI taxonomy): Eukaryota > Metazoa > Chordata > Actinopteri > Cypriniformes > Cyprinidae > Labeo > Labeo rohita. Next base: position 4,398,495 of record NC_066892.1, on the reverse strand, counting down.
CAGAGCAGACGAGACGAGCGCTTCCCAGAACGGGCCGTAAACGGCACCGCCTGCAGAGCTGAGAACCAGACAGAAAGTGCAGATCGAGACCAAAAAAGAAATAAGACAGGCAGACTAAATACATAATATAGTCTGAATATCAAATGGAAAAAAAAATAGTGACTGAAATAACTGACAAAATAACTGAAGAAAGAATTTGAATAGGCAAAGAATCCCAAGACGCACTAGGAGGAATGAAGAAAAGATTCTGGCCTACTTGAATTTTATATCAATGTTAGGCAAATGTGCTATAAATAAATGTCAATGTGAATATAGTATATTAATGTTATGTTTTTACATTCCTAATATTTTAGAAATATTTCTAATATTTTTATAGTATAAATGGGGCTTTATACAAGATAAAACAAATACATTTATTTATTTTTATAGTATAAATGAGTCTTTAAACATGTATTATATCTATATATCTATATATTCAAATTTTAAATTTAGGTTTTTCATCTAATATTTAGATTTTATTTGGGAGTTTTAGTTTTCTTTTGTGCTTTTGTTATTATTATTATTTAAATTTGTTTTTAAATATTTGTTTTAATTTTTTAATTTTGTTTTATTTCAGTTATTATTATTTATTTTTAAAATATAAAGGTATAATACTATATATTTACATTTCTAATGTTTAAAAAAAACCTAAAATTATAAAATATAACAGGTTTCAATATAAATTAGTACTGTAAAATAAATACATTGTAATATATTTATTGATTATAAATAATATATTTACTTTTAGATTTGTATAAGTTAATCTATACAGATGAATATTATATAAACATTTCAACATATTTATGGTCTATAAATACTATATTTACATTTGTATTATTTCAAATTTGTATAGTATAAATGGGTCTTTATGCTAATATTTTTCAATATTGAATAAAAATACATAAATAAATACAAAATTGTAATTATTATAAATGTGTATAAATTTTATTTTAATTTAATATTTTAATTTAATTTTAATTAATTAAATTATTTGTATTTTTATTTAATTTTTCTTTTATTTTGACAGAATGTCATAATTTCTAACCATTCTGTAGAAAGTAGAACATCAAATGTAGTCAATGGTATTTTTTTTTTTTTTTACTTTATTTTATTATTTTATTTTTCCTTTGGGTTGGGTTTTATTTACACTATTTATAATAGAACCTCTAGCGATGGTAATATCACTAACACTAAAATCACATGCTTATTGTAATATTCAGAGGTATATTATATACATATATTTCAAAATATTTATATTTTATAAATACTATATTTACATTTGTAATATTTCAAATTTGTAAAATATAAATGGGTCTTTATACTAATATTTCTCTCTATATATATACATATTTAGCCTATTATACTATTATTTTGACACATTTATTTTCTTCTAACAATTAGAGTACTGTACATAAACCTTATGGCTGTCAATAAAATAAAATAATTGTCAATTAATGTCATTTTTTAACCATTCTTTAGAAAGTAGAACATTAAATGAAGTCAGTGGTAATTATTTTATGTTATGTTTTCCTTGAATGTTTGGGATAGAGGTGTGTGTTGGGTTTTATAATTCATAGTGGTAAAATCACTAACATCACCAAAATCACTTGCTTATTGTAACATTCAAAGTTTGGGCAGTGGTTTTCAGTACTGTAAATTGAGCTCAATCTGACCTGTGATGATGTCCTCGATGGCTCCGTCTTTGCCCTCTCTGACGAGCGGCGACAACTGCCTGCGCTTCAGCTCTGCGATCAGATCCACCTGAGGGAAACGTGGCATCGCCGGCATCTGAACACACAGACCTTTATATTTCACTTCCTGTTCTCCAGTATTTCTGCACTTCCTCTTTCTATCGCACATTACCTTATTAGTCTCTGCAGTGTTCATGGGAGGGTTAGAGATGGTTAAATCTGTGCCGAAATCAGTCTCAGAGATGTTCTTCTTGCGCTGTTTGTTCTCCTGTTCGGCCAGCTACAGCACAGAAACAGAGATTCGTTATACACATGATTCATTATTAGGACTATTATTTTATATTTGTATATTGTCAAGTACTTTTAAACCAGAACCACTACTAGTAAAACCAGATGAGTAAAGTTTGACAACAAACTTTAAGTTGGCTTGAGAAAGCCTAGCCTGAAAGTTTAAAGCAGTTGTAAAAGTATGAAAGTTGATGTTGCTAGCATGATTTAGCACATTCCTTACATGATTTAACATGTTTTAGCATGATTAGCTTGTTGCTTGTGTTTTTATAGGCTGATTTTAATGTTGTTAGCATGATTAGCATGTTGTTAGCAAGCTAACAACAACTCACAAGCTACTAGAATGTTGTTAGCATGTTTCTAGCATGATTAACATGTTTCTAGTATGATTAGCATGTTACTAAAATGTTGTTTGCATGTTTCTATCATGATTAGCATGTTACTAGCATGTTGTAAGCATGTTTCTAACATGATTAACATGTTGTTAACATGATAAGCAAGTTACTAACATGTTGCTAGCATGATTAGCATGTTACTAGCATGTTTCTAACATGATTAGCATGTTCTTAGCATGTTTTGAACATGATTATCATGTTGCTAGCATGTTTCTAACATGTTAGCATGATTAGCATGATTAGCATGTTACTACCATGTTCTTAGCATGTTTCTATCTTGATTAGCATGTTCTTAGCATATTTTGAACATGATTATCATGTTGCTAGCATGTTTCTAGCATGATTAGCATGTTACTAGCATGTTGTAAGCATGTTTCTAACATGATTAGCATGTTGTTAACATGACAAGCAAGTTACTAGTATGTTTCTAGCATGATTACCATGTTACTAACATGTTTCTAGCATGATTAACATGTTACAAGAATGTTGTTAGCATGTTACTACAATGTTGTTAGCATGATTAGCATGTTACTAGCATGTTTCTAGCATGATTAGCATGTTAGCATGATTAGCATGATTAGCATGTTCTTAGCATGTTTTGAACGATTATCATGTTGCTAACATGTTTCTAGCATGATTAGCACGATTAGGATGATTAGCATGTTAGCATGATTAGCATGTTACCACCATGTTCTTAGCATGTTTCTATCTTGATTAGCATGTTCTTAGCATATTTTGAACATGATTATCATGTTGCTAGCATGTTAACATGATTAGCAAGTTAGTATGTTTTTAGCATGATTACCATGTTAGTATGTTTTAGCATGATTACCATGTTACTAGCATGTTCTTAACATGATTACCATGTTACTAGCATGTTCTTAACATGTTTCTATCATGATTAGCATGTTCTTAGCATGTTGTAAGCATGTTTCTAACATGATTAGCGTGTTGTTAACATGATAGGCAAGTTACTAACATGTTTCTATCATGATTAGCATGTTACTAGCATGTTGTAAGCATGTTTCTAACATGATTAGCGTGTTGTTAACATGATAGGCAAGTTACTAACATGTTTCTAGCATGATTAGCATGTTACGAGAATGTTGTTAGCAAGTTACTAGTATGTTGCTAGCATGATTAGCATGTTACTAGCATGTTTCTAGCATGATTAGCATGTTGTTAGCATTTTACTAGCATGTTAGCATGTTCTTAGCATGTTTTGAACATGATTATCATGTTGCTAGCATGTTTCTAGCATTGTTAGCATGTTTCTAGCATGTTAGCATGATTAGCATGTTACTACCATGTTCTTAGCATGGTTCTATCTTGATTAGCATGTTCTTAGCATATTTTGAACATGACTATCATGTTGCTAGCATGTTAACATGATTAGCAAGTTAGTATGTTTTTAGCATGATTAGCATGTTACTAGCATGTTTCTAGCATGATTAGCATGTTACTAGCATGTTGTTAACATGATTAGCATGTTGTTAGCATTTTACTAGCATGTTAGCATGATTAGCATGTTCTTAGCATGTTTTGAACATGATGATCATGTTGCTAGCATGTTTCTAGCATGGTTAGCATGTTTCTAGCATGTTAGCATGATTAGCATGTTACTACCATGTTCTTAGCATGGTTCTATCTTGATTAGCATGTTCTTAGCATATTTTGAACATGACTATCATGTTGCTAGCATGTTAACATGATTAGCAAGTTAGTATGTTTTTAGCATGATTACCATGTTACTAGCATGTTTCTAGCATGATTGGCATGTTACTAGCATGTTGCTAGCATGATTACCATGTAACTAGCATGTTCTTAACATGTTTCTATTATGATTAGCATGTTGTTAGCATTTTACTAGCATGTTATCATGATTAGCATGTTACTAGCATGTTCTTAACATGTTTCTATCATGATTAGCATGTTGTTAGCATTTTACTAGCATGTTAACATGATTAGCATGTTCTTAGCATAGTTTTGAACATGATTATCATGTTGCTAGCATGTTTCTAGCATGATTAGCATGTTACTAGCATGTTTGCATGTTACTAGCATTTAAGCTTGATTACCATGTTACTAGCATGTTTTTAACGTGTTTCTATCATGATTAGCATGTTCTTACCATGTTTTGAACATGATTATCATGTTGCTAGCATGTTGTTAACATGATTAGCAAGTGAGTATGTTTTTAGCATGATTACCATGTTACTAGCCTGTTTCTAGCATGATTAGCATGTTGCTAGCATGATTAGCGTGTTAAATAATAAATAAATTATAAACAAATTAATAAAACAAAAAAAAGACTGGAGTACATTTTACAATACCATTTCATAACTCCTACACTTATTTTTTTTTCAGCATGTCTTTGTAATTTTACTCTCTCATTACCACTATGATATATGCAAATGTGATATGAGCACAAGGTAATAATTTCATCACCTTATATGCTTTAATAAACCTGGCAAAAACAGGGAAGAACACAGACGGAGACGTGGATTTGGGATTCTCTCCAAAATACTCCACCACTGAGTGATAGACCTCCTGTGGAGACACACAGACGATCCAGTCATGTAGAAGCTATTATTCACTGCCGTTCACAAATGATTTCACACAGAGCTGAATTCATCTCCACCTCTGCAGTTTTGCTGTCTTTGACCACAGAGTCCAGCAGACTGCCGTTCTTGGATGTGAAGTCTGTGAGGACAGCGCTGTCTTTCTGCTGGAGATACTCCTTACGCACCACCTCCATTCCCTTCTCCAGAGATCGAACATCTGCAAGGATGCTGTCCAGAGAGACTGAAAGAAACCCACATCAACATGCAGGTCAGTGTATGAATATACAGCTTTCATTTAGCAGATGCTCTTAGCAATTTGGACCAGAGTTGCCAAGTCTGTGGTTTAACTTTAACACTGTTGCCACAGCTTATTTTTCATGTCCACGGGTTAAAGAAACAGCAATAATGTGAATATTTAGCTCCTGGGTTGCAAATTTTGCTAGGAAAACCCCACCCTGAAATGTGATTGGGCTAGTTTTGAGGAGCAATTGGGTGAGTTTTGTTGTGAAAACCTGGCAACCCTGATTTGGACTTACAACTTTGTGTGACCAGTATCAGGTTACCAGATTTTTTTAGCTTCAAAGTTGACTCTGCTTTTTCAGTTTTGATTGCCATTGTTTTGGATTTGATAACTGCAAGTATTCCTTTATAGACTTTTTAAATTTTACGTAGGGCAAAATAAAACATGCATTATCCGTGCCGAAGTTATACAAATTTTGTGCTTAAATAAGCATCTAAACCCCCTCAGCATTCTCAAGAAGTGCTTATAAACACATTTGAGGAATATATTGTCATATAATTAAATTGTACTTTTTAAAAAAAAAATATTATATTAAAATATTTATATTATATTTATAATATTAAAAATATTTATATTAAAATGTTTTAAAAAAAATTGAAAACACTTATAAATATTAAAAACTATATTTAATAAAAAAAATGTAAAGATATTTTAAATAATAAAAAACCATGAAAGAAAAAACAGTAAGCAAGCAGCAAATGTTTTAGCAACTCTATTTTCTGGTGGGCCTGTTTAAATGCATTTCTGAGTGCAGCTTGAAACTTTTTTATTATATATATATATATATATATATATATTTTTTTTTTTAAGTTGTATTTTTTTTTAAGTAAAATGAAAGTTAATAAAAATAAAAAAATATAATAAAAAATAAATATTACATTTTTTAAAAATGTTTTAGATTAAAATATTTTATAAATTAAAAATATACACACTTATATGTAAGCCTGTTTTTGCCACTTAATAAGAAATAAAAAAAGTAATTGTGACCCTTTATCTCGCAATTCTGACTTTTTTTTCAGAATTGTGAAATATAATCTTGCAATTGCAAGAAAAAGGTCAGAATTGCTTTATAAACTTGCAACTACGAGTTAAGTCGATAATTGTGAGATACAAAGTTGCAATTTTCACTATCTGACTTTTTTTTAATCATAAATGTGTTTAAATCTCGTAATATTTTTTTCTCAAAATTGCAAGTTAATCTCGCAATTCTGATTTTTTTTCTCCCAATTGCAAGTTTATCTCGCAATTCACGTTTTTCTTTTAATCACAATTGTTTAAATCTCACAATTCTGACTATTTTCTCAAAATTGCAAGTTTATATTTCGCAATTTTGACTTTGTATCTTAGAATTACAAGTTTCACGCAATTGTCTTTATAACTCTCAATTCTGACTTTATATTACACAATTCTGAGAAATAAAGTCAAAATTGCTAATATATATCATGCAATTCTGACTTTTTTCTTGCAATTGCGACTTTTTATCTCACAATTTTGACTTTATTCTCATAATCACCACTTTAGTTCTCAGAATTGCGAGTTTATATTTTGCAATGCCGACTTTATAACTCGCAATTGCGAGTTTGTATCTCACAAACTTAGAATTGCGAGATGTAAACTCAAAAATGCAAGAAACCAAGTCAGAATTGTGAGATAAAAAGTGTCAATTACCTATTTTATTTTCTATTCAGTGTCAGAAACAGGCTTCCATACACTTATAGATGTAGTGGTGAGTTAATGTGAATGTGTGCAGTGCTCACCAAGAGCAGCTTTATCCAGGCAGTGTAGTTCAGTGTGAAAATTGTGCAGTTGAGGATATTTTTCTTGTATGATGCTGACGATGAAATGCAAGAGTGTCAATTTTCGATCTGTGGATTTCATGTCCAGAAGCTGAGCGTAAAAGTGAGAGATGCGTGATAAATTGATAAATCGTTCAGCATGAACTGATCAAATATATACATTTAATGCAATGCAAGTCACTTTGGATAAAAGTTTCTGCCAAGTGCATAAATTAAAGAATTTTATGTGCAAGTCAAATATGCTATATAATTAAACTGAATAAGCTTAAATGACATACATGTCCAAAATTGCAATTAAACAATAATAAATAAGGCATGCATTTAATTTACCCTATATATGACACAAAATGAGCTAAAAGTACTCTCTAAAAATGATTTTTCCTAGATCATTGGACTATGTTTTAAAAGACTACTTCAAAATATCATAATATATTATTTTTATTTATTAAATTTACTAGGATTTTGTAAGTGAAAACTGTTCATCAGCTCATAGTAAATCCTACCACTTTTTTTCCCAGTGTATAAACAATATGTGAACATGTGAAAAGATAGATTTAGGAAGTAAAACTGATCAACTAAAACTATAAATCTGCTTTATATGCGAATAATCTCAGTGTTTTAGTTTTTTCTCTCACCAGGTCCAGACTTTGTAGTCGAAATCCATATGCTGATCCTCTCTTCCCACTGTTCATGTAATTCCCAAACGCAAGAATGATCTAGAATAAGAGAAAGATCAGTTTTCACAACAATCTGAAATTATTTTATGCACATGAAAATTGATTCTCTTTACCTCAAGAATCTTCTTGAGTTTGCTGGAGGATTTGATTGACATGGACGCAGCGATGATGGCATTTAATTGCTGTGAAATAAAAGCAGGATTGTTTTAGATTTTAATTTCATGTTGAATTCAAGTATATGCATCCTCCTAATATATATACTGACAGGCTTTAATAGCATTATGCTCTCGCTGAAGTTGCCCATGAAGGTCAGCGTGCTGATTCTCTGCGACAGACGCGGGATTTTGCTGAAAGCCACCATGAATCGGTCCTCCTCCGACAGTTCCAGCAGGGGGCGTCCTTCTCGCTCGAACTTCTCAATCAACTTCAGCTCATAATCAGACGGGATGAAACGCTCCAGCAGCTCCAGAAAATCTGAGTTTAGCAAATCAAGATTATACCTGCACACAGAGAGTATCAAGATTAGTTTTATACTTTAAAAATGTTGGTTGTATTAAAAGTGTGGGTGCTGGGCGCACGTTTGGATCGCTGTGCAGATCTGTGCGGTGCTCATGCCTCCTTTGCGCAGGGTGATGGCGAGGTTTTTCGCCCTGTTGGGCTCCAGTAGTGTGATTTTATTGGATGCCTTATGAGCCACTTTCACCTTCAGAGTGCCAACATCAACAGGAGCAGACTGAGCTTTAGTTTTAAATAGCTCCTCAAAGCTGTCCATATTCAGCTCCTTCAGACAGAACAAAGACAAGGAGGTGAGTGACATCAACTTCAGTCCTTCAGATAAATTCTGATGATAAATGCTGAGCTAATTCTAACAGTTTAAGGCTAGTTCTAAAACATTTTTGCTTTTTTTTTATTAAAATAGCATGCATAAATATTTAAAACAAAAATTTGTTATTTTTTTTTTTTTAATTATTGTATATATAAAATATTTTAGAAATTATTAAGACATTAAAAATTGAATTAAGGCAAAATAGCAAAATTTGAATTTTGCATGAATGTTAAAAACAAAATTATATAGCATTTTAAAATGTTTTAGAATAAAGCAAATGCTTTTAACAACTGAAATTATTAAGACATTAAAAATTTAATTAAGGCAAAATAGCAAAATTTGAATTTTGCATGAATGTCAAAAAAATTATATAGCATTTTAAAATGTTTTAGAATAAAGCAAATGCTTTTAACAACTGAAATTATTAATACATTAAAAATTTAATTAAGGCAAAATAGCAAAATCTGAATTTTGCATGAATGTTAAAAACAAAATTATATAGCATTTTAAAATGTTTTAGAATAAAGCAAATGCTTTTAACAACTGAAATTATTAAGACATTAAAAATTTAATTAAGGCAAAATAGCAAAATTTGAATTTTGCATGAATGAACAAAAAAAGGATATAGCATTTTAAAAATGTTTTAGAATAAAGCAAATGCTTTTTGCTTTTTTTTTATTAAAATAGCATGCATAAATAACAACTGAAATTATTAATACATTAAAAATTTAATTAAGGCAAAATAGCAAAATCTGAATTTTGCATGAATGTTAAAAACAAAATTATATAGCATTTTAAAATGTTTTAGAATAAAGCAAATGCTTTTAACAACTGAAATTATTAAGACATTAAAAATTTAATTAAGGCAAAATAGCAAAATTTGAATTTTGCATGAATGTCAAAAAAATTATATAGCATTTTAAAATGTTTTAGAATAAAGCAAATGCTTTTAACAACTGAAATTATTAATACATTAAAAATTTAATTAAGGCAAAATAGCAAAATCTGAATTTTGCATGAATGTTAAAAACAAAATTATATAGCATTTTAAAATGTTTTAGAATAAAGCAAATGCTTTTAACAACTGTATTTTTATGTGACCCTGTTTCATGCTTTTCCAAAAATTACCCCTTAAAATTAGTAAGACCCTTTAAAATGTATAAAAAATTAAAACAGGTGGCCCTGTTTCATGCATTTCTATTCTATTAGTTAAAATCAGACAAACAAGGAAGGAAAGACTTGCCCTAAAATATTTCATTTTTATTCAAATAGCATTTATAATTTAAAAAAATTATATTAATTAAAATTAATAAATATTTTATATATATATATATATATATATATATATTAGAACTATTTCAATTTAAATATTTTATAAATAATTCAAAAATATATAAAACTCTATTTTGAGGTGCTGTTTCATGTATTTCTGTGAGCCAAGTTAGCCAAACACATTTAATAAAAAATTATTTAAAAATAAAATATTAAAAACAAAACGATATTATTTTTAAAGCTTATTTTATATTTTAAGAAAGTAAAATTAATTAAACAATATATTTCAAGAAGAAAGAAAAAGCACAAAACCGCAAATGTTTATAACAGGCACTACTCTTCAGTTGCCCCTGTGTTACACATTTCAATAAGTCGAGTTAGAAACACACACAGAACTGACCCCAAGCACACTTTCATCATCCAGCTCTGTGAAGACGGTGCCGGCCACCTGTTCCTCCATGAGAGCCTGCCAGTTAAGCAGTGGCATGCGATACTTGGTCTTGATTGGCTTCTTACCTTTTACACCTTGCACACACACAATATAAGCAAGTCTTTCAGTATAATGTGCACAGCTTCATTTTTCATTCAAAATCATTCCAACATCTCATAGTTTTGTTGGGCTATACATGACTGTCATAATTTGTCTCACCTGTCTTTACAGTTCCTGTCCTCCCAGGTAGAGGTGAAGGAGGTGGGGGTGGGGGCGGGGCTACAGTCATAGGGGGCGGAGGAGGTGGTGGTGGAGGGGCGGGGGCAGGAGGAGGGGGCGGAGACTGAGTCACAGGTGAGGCCTGTATTTCTGTTGTGCTCTTTTCTTGGGGTTAAAAAAAGAAGATAATTATTAATGATTTTTTATTAACAAAAAGATAATATTCATACAAATGTAACATTCATCTTGGCACATATTACACTGCTAGGAGTGACCCTGGACAACAAAACCAGTCATAAGTAGCACTGGTATATTTGTAGCAATAGCCAAAAATACATTGTATGGGTCAAAATTATCGATTTTTCTTTTATGCCAAAAATCATTAGGATATTAAGTAAAAATCATGTTCCATGAAAATATTTTTTAAATTTATCTACAGTAAATATATCAAAACTTAATTTTTAATTAGTAATATGCATTGCTAAGAACTTCATTTGGACAACTTTAAGGATGATTTTCTCAATATTTTGATTTTTTTTTGCACCCTCAGATTCCAGATTTCTAATTGTTAAAAATATTGTCCTATCCTAGCAAACATACATTAATGGAAAGCTTATTTATTGTATAAATAAATGCAGAAATAAATGTGTAAATAAATAAATAAATATTTAAATAAATAAATGAATGAATAAATAAATATTTAAATAAATAAAAAGTTAAATAAATGAATACATATTTAAATAAATAAATATTTATACATTTATTTATGCTTTCAATAATTAAATGATGCATTTAACGATTTATTTATATATTTCAACATTTATTTAATTTTGAGTAATTTGGCCCTCCATAGTTTTGTGGTCCAGGGTCACATATTATATTATATTATATTATATTACATTATATATAACTTTATGAATTTAGGTTAAAAATATAATAATGTTTTAAATTAGTTTTGATTTTCTGTTTGCATTTTAATTTTAGTTTAAAAATGTTTTGTTTTCCAATTAGCTTTTGTAATTTTAGCTGTTTTTTGTCATTTTTATTGGTTGTTTTTAAAAAGAATCTATGTAGTTATTTTTTATTTCAGTCTTAGTTTTAGTTATTTTAGTACATCAAAACTAAATGAAAACGAAAAATGTTAAATGTAAAATAAAATAATTGTACATTTTATTCCAGTTAATTCGTATGACAAACTTTTCAAAAAATTATTTATTTATGATTATTTAGATTTATTTTATTTAGTTTTAGTGTTAGTTAACAATAATAACCTTGAAAAGATGAAAGTTTCAACAGAGTACACTCTGAAAATTATGCAAATTTATATAGAAAGATTATCTAAATAAAAAAGTATAATTTGAATTATATCAAAATTATACAGAAAATGATGAAAGTGATGATGCAATTATAACACCAGTTATATGTATATTTGGATCTTCACCTGTTTTTTCAGCGGCTGATATAATTTTGAATTCCAGAGAGCCGGATTCGGATCTCTCCATGCGGATCAGACCTCGATCCACCAGAACCTGAGCCATCTTCTCCAGCTCGGTCAGAGCTTTAGCGGAGCGCTGTCTGTCCTTCTCTCGCTCCTGCTCCTTCTCATTGTGTGTGTCTCTCTCTTTCTCCTTCTGCTGCAGCTGAGAGACCTGAGCCTGTGCTTCCTTCACACTGTCCTGAAAACATACAAACAAAAGCATCACAGGCTGGAAACAGGAGTATGAGTAAGTGTGTGTGTGTGTATATTTTAGCAAAGTGTGTTACCTTCAGAAGTTCCACCTCTTTCCTACTCTGTACGAGTTGTCTCTCGAGTTCAGACGTCTTCTCCAAAGCTTTATTCTCACACTGTTGCAGACTAGAGTTTAACTGATACACACAACATAAACTGACTACTTACATTTGGTATATGTATATTTTCGAAATATAAATATGTGCCTTATGAGCAGTGTTGGGAAGGTTACTTTGGGAATGTAACAGTTAACAGATTACAAGTTACCATATTTAAAATTAGTGTAACTATTTCAGTAACTGATACATTTGATTACTTTTCTAAATCTAAATTTCTGTTTTTTTCCTTAAAATTTTTTAAACTGTTAATCATTTGCTACTTTTTGTTTTAAATTCTATTTATAATATTTTGAGTAATATTCATTTAAAAAACACTTCTAAGCAAAAATACAAAAAAAAAAAAAAAATATTTCATTTATATTTATAAGTGTATTTTTAAAAAATAAAAATATTATACGTATAACTATATATATATAACTATATATATATATATATATATATATGTGTGTATATATATATATATATATATATATATATTATTTATTTTTTTTAAACATAAAACAAAAAAGAAAATAAAAAGATACCAGCTACTAAGCTCCAAGTTAATGAGCCAGGAAGGCCAAATTATAAAAATCTCCAAAATATGAGATTGCAAAACAACATTGGATAAATATAATGGAATAAATAGCATTATTAAATAGCATTATTCAATGCATTATTATATTTCATTATTATTTATAATGCATATTGTTTTTATTGTTGTTGACAACATGTATATCAGAACTATATAAGAACAGACTTATATCAGTATAGGTTCAAGTAATTGTGTATGTGTTTCAGTGTGTGTACCTCTGTGTTTTGTTCTTGTAGCTCTTCTAGATGTTCCATTATTGTGTTTTTGGCCTCGGCGTCCTCTAACATCGCCCCAACATCGAATACATTATCCAGATACGCTTGAATCTGCAACTGCAACCTCTCGCTCTCAGTGCCATTTAACTTCTACACACACAAACACACAAAACAATTCAGACTGCAATTTAGGCTTCATTTATTTGATCACAAATGCAGTAAAAACAGTAATATTCTTAAATATTATTTCTATTTAAATTAACTGTTTTCTGTTTGAATAGACTGTAAAATGTAATTTATTTCTGTCATTAAAAGCTGAATTTTCAGTCCTCAGTGTCACACGATCCTTCAGAAATCATTCTAATATGCTGATTTTCTGCTCAAGAATAATTTCAGATTTGTGTGGAAACACATTTGTGTGTTTTTCAGGATATTTTGATGAATAGAAAAAACAAAAGAACTGCATTTATTTCAAATTAAAAGCTTTTGTAACATTAAAAAATGTCTTTGCTGTCACCTTTGATCAATTTAATGCATCTTAGCTGAATAAAAGCCTCAACAGTATAAAAAAAAAACATGCCAAACTTTTAAACAGTAGTGATGTTAGTTGCTCACCTCCAGATAGCCGTCTAGTCCCAGTTGTGTAAACTCATACTGTAAATACACTCGGAAGTTCATGTTCTCCACTGAGTGCACTACAATGTTGATAAACTGCATGCAAGCCACCTAGAGGTGAAACGGGGAATATATATATATAGATAGATGTTTGACATACTCTTTTGACCTTTTTGTTGAACTCAATACTGTGCAGTTAGTGTAAAAATCTGATAAAACATGAAAATTAATACAAAAAAAGACTCAAATTAAGCATTTTATATGCCCTCACCATGAAATCAATGTTGTTGTCTTCATTGCTGAAATACTCCATGAGTTTCTCAAATCTGTTTTTCTCACCACACACCTGCATAAACAAAAAATAAGAACATTTTTCTACATTATGAAACATTTCAGTGATATTTGATGAAAGTATGTTATTGTCTACAGGAACTTCCTGTTGCATTTTTATGCTAAGTATGTGCATTCACAGAAACAATAAGGAAACCTATGAATGGGAAACCCCTGAGCAGATAAGTCTGTATTTGTTTCGCTTTTAGCTCTTATTTGCGTAACCCTTTCTGTTGTTGTTTGCGGATATGTATTTGAATCATCACCCACACAAATGTCTCACAAATGTTACAAATGACATAAACACAGACTTTCAAAATGATGTCTGTGTGAATGCATGAGGTTGCAAGCTGATCGTGTGTCCTGTGTGTGTGTCTTTATAAGGGAGTGATCTAGTTTTGTCATGTCTGTCGCTCTCAGCGCAGACGGGTGCAACGTCTGATATCACAGCGTGAGCTTCAGGTTACTTGAGTTTAGCAGCAGATCAGACACCTGTATCTCAATCTGATCATGTGTGTTCATTCAGAGTTTGAGAGAATAACTATAGAGTTAGGGTCTTTTATCCCTGAAATTATGACACTTTCTGATGAAATTAGAATATATGTGACCACAAAACCAGTCAAAAGGGTCAGTTTTTTGAAATTGAGATGTATACGCCATCTGAAAGATGAATAAATAAGCTTTCCATTGATGTATGGTTTGTTAGGATAGGACAATATTTAGGTCAATATTAGTCTGAGATGCAACTATTTGAAAATCTGTAATCTGAGGGTGCAAAAAAACCTAAATATTGAGAAAATCACCTTTAAAGTTGTCCAAATGAAGTTCTTAGCAATGCAAATTACTAATCAAAGACTATGTTTTGATATACTTGTGGTAGAAAATGTACAAAATATCTTCATGGAACATGATCTTTATTCAATATCCTAAAGATTTTTGGCATAAAAGAAAAATCAATACTTTTCACCCGTACAATGTATTGTTGGCTATTGCTACAAATATAACCGTGATACTTAAGACTGGTCTTGTGGTCCAGGGTCACACACACACACATATAATAATAATAATAATAATTATTATTATTATTATTAAAAATGAAAATGCATTTATTGCATTCAATGCATTATTATTATTTTATTATTATTATATATAATGCATATTGTTTTTATTGTTGTAGTCAACAATGAAAACATGTTATTTATGTATGAAGTGTTTTTTTTTTTAAGAATTTATAAATGTATTTGGATTTATTATATCTGATTATGTTATGTCTTGGTATATTATATCTGATTATATTTTATTCAAACAAACATTTTTCTGTTTTTATTATTTTTATAATACATATTTAGTATATATATTTTTTTATTTTTGAATTTGGTTATATTTTATTATGTTATTAAAACAAACGTTATTATTATTTAAAAATATTTGTATTATTTTTATGACATTCAATTTTATATTTTTTCCTTTTTTTCATTTTATTATATGATGATTTAGTATACTTGATTGTATTTTATTAAGACAAACTTTTTAGTATTTCTATAATACATATTTAATATTACGTTTAATTTTTTTAATTTTAATTTTTTTTTACTTTTTTATTTGTATTTTTTATATTATGATTCTGTATATTTGATTGTATTTTAAGACTTTTTTAAAAATATTTATAATACATATTTAATATTACAATATTTCATTTATCATTTTTTCAGTTTTTAGATATTTTTTCCTTTTCATATTATTATTATTTTAATTACATTAGAATTTGTTATATTTGATTGTATCTGTGTCTTTTTAGTATTTTTATAACACATTTATATTATTTATATTATATATATTTTTTTTTATTTTTCCTTTTTTAATTTTTATTTTTCATATTATGATTCTGTATATTTGATTGTATTTTATTAAGACAAATTTGTTAGCATTTTTATAATACATATTTAATATTACAACACTTGTCTTTTTATTCTTTTTAGAACATTTTTGATTACACTGTTTTGGTGTATTATATGTCATTTTATTTTATTTAAACAAATGTATTGATTTTTCTTTTTTTCACAGTGTTGAATTGTGCACAATAAGATCAAGAAGACACATTGGAGGTGGAGATGAGTATAAGAAGAGTGAGATGGATGAACAGAGAAAGGCGGTTAGTCTTTTTTACCTCTTTGAAATTATCAAACGCTGCAATGATAATTTCATGACCTCCTCGAACCAAACACACCGCAGCAAGCAGCTCCAGAACCAGAGCTTTAGTCCTAAACACAAACACATGTGTATGTAAGTACAGTAGTGTAGAAACAAAAGATTTAAAACCAACACATACTGTCCTCTCACCTGGCACTCTTGTTGTTGAGACTCAGGGTGATTTCATTGACACAGCTGGGATGAGCCATCACCTGATTAAACCCTAACTAACACACACATACACAGACACATTAGTCAAGTGATGAGACGAAACAATACGAGAGTAAGATGAGAAGTACCTGGTAGTTCATGATGGCACGGAGGCACATGATGCAGAGATGCAGGTGGTTCTTCTGGCTGAGCAGACGCGAATATCGCAGAGCTTTCCTGAGCAAAAGAAGTCATGTTGAATATTTATATTAAATATTACATTAAAAATGTTTTTAATTATGTTATGGTATATTGGCTTATATTTTATTAAACCATTTTTAAATCTTTTTATTTACTACATATTTAATGATCTCAAAATTCTTTGAGATCATTTTGATTTTGATAATATCTCAAAATCATTAAAGGAGAGAAAGTCACTTTCAGAACAAAAATTTAATCACCCTGTTGTCCTCCAAGATGTTCCTGTCTTTCTTTGTTCAGTCGATAAGATATTGTGTTTCTTGAGGAAAAATATTCAGGAATTATCTCCATATAATGGACTTCAATGGTTTTAACTTCCAAAATGTAGTTTAAACGCAGATTCAAATGGCTCTAAATGATCCCATCTGAGGAATAAGGGTCTTATCTAGCAAAATGATTGGCCATTTTTGAAACAAATGAACAATTTATATACTTTTTAACCTCAAACGCTTGTCACCATTGCACCATTGCACCATTGCAGTTCACTATATGGAGAACAAGAAACAATTTCTTATCGACTGAAGAAAGAAAGACATGGACATCTTGGATGACATGGGGGTGAGTAAATTATCTGTAAACTTTTGTTCTGGAAGTGAACTTCTTTAATAGTAAAAGTACTTTTTGTGACAGAGACACAAACAAACTCTCTGTAGCAGGAATGCTGTTGATCCTGATAGAAGCGACTGGATGGGTGTGTGTGTGTGTGTGTTTGATCTGATCACGAGTTTTGATCTCAGAATACATTTCAGACATATTTGACGTTACAGTGATAGTGTTTCGCACGTGTGCGTGTTGTGTGATTGGGTCTGGGCATGTATGTTCCTTTTTGTCGATTTTTTTATCATCAGTGTGTTTGAAGCTGAAAATAGTAATGCTTGTGAATGTTTTCTTCTTCAGTTCAAGACTAAAGAACTTCACAAACATGACATGTAGATCCAAAAATTGCTTAAATAAGAAATAAAATCTATAATTGATCATTTAAGAGTGGTTTATACTCAATAACTGACCTTGTGGCGAAGGACCGTCCTGAGCGTGGGGAATTGTGTGTAGGAGAGTTTGTCGCACTTGTGGTCAGATCTTCCACAGATTTCTCTTCAAAGCTTCCATTATCAGAGCTGTCCATGTCATATCTGTAAAAACACAGTAGGTGTCTGATGATGTTGCTGATGAACTGTTTTCGACGTGGATAATAATCAGAAACGTTTCAGCAAATCAGCATATTAGAATGATTTCTGAAGGATCATGTGAGACTGAAGACTGGAGTAAAGATGCTGAAAATTCAGCTTTGCATCACAAAAATAAATTATATTTTAAAATATATTCAAATAGAAAACAGTTATTTTAAATAGTAATAATATTTCACAATATTACAGTTTTTACTGTATTTTTGAACAAATGAATACAGCCTTGGTGAGCATATTCTTTTAAATACATCAAAAAGCAGTTTGACCATATAGTGTTGCTGTTGTTTAGTAAAGGTTGTTTGTTGCTCAGACTGATGAATATATTAGTAGTGTTAGATACTGGCATCAGAGGCCTGGTTTGGGACATTAGATGGTCAGGGCATGCTCTCTTCCCAGACGCCTTGTCACATTAAGAATTTAGGTTCCTCTATTGTGTCTTGGACAATGTGTGTGTGTGTGTGTGTGTACATACGTGACTGCACGTTGAGCAAAAGAGAGGTAGTCCACTAGCACGTCTAAACCCTTGTTTTCTTCATTTAGAAACTCCTCAGCCCACCTGAATAGACAGAACAATACTATGAAGTACAAAAGGAGCACTACTGAGATAAATTATGAGTGACAAATTAATTACAGTCTAGTGTTGACACAGTTACAGGTTTCTCTGGGAATGTTTCAGAAACCTGCATTTAAAGGAACAGTACAATTTCCCCACTCTCAGGTCGTTCCAGATGTAGATGAGTTTGTTTCTTCATCTGAACAAAATTTGAGAAATTTAGGATAACATCATTTGCTCACCAATCGATACTCTGTAGTGAATGGGTGCCGTCAGAATGAGAGTCCAAACAGCTGGTAAAAACTTTACAATCATCCACATATAATCCACACCACTCCAGTCCATCAATTAACATCTTGTGAAGTGAAAAGGTGCATGTTTATAAGAAACAAATCCATTATTAAAATGTTATAACTTTAAACCATCACTTCTGGGCAGTCCATGAGTCCAGTAGAAATGTCCATTTTCTGTTGTCGACTCACATCAAAATCTTTCAACATATTTGTTTAGATCAGTTTTGGACTGTTTTCACTTGTAATGGTGCTTGGTCTGTGTTAAAAACACCTTCATGATGGATTTGTTTCTTACAAACATACAGCTTAGCTCTTCACAAGATGGTAATTGATCGACTGGAGTGGTATGGATTACTTGTGGATTATTGTGATGTTTTTATCAGCTGTGTGGACTCTCATTCTGACGGCACCCATTCACTGCAATGGTGATGTGATACTAAATTTCTCCAAATCTGATGAAGAAACAAACTCATCTACATCTTGGATGGACTGAGGGTGAGGACATTTCTTTAAAGATCCTTGCTTTTTGTCCTTTTTTGAAGTACGACAGACCTTGATCACCATTCACTTCCACTGCACATAAAGAAAGAAAGTCAGACCACTTCATAATGGTGCAACGGTAAATAAATGAGAGAACTGTAATCTTTGGATCAACTAATCCACCAGTAATCCATACCGCTCCAGTGCCTCAATTAACATCTTGTGAAGAGAATAGCTGCATGTTTGTAAGAAACAAATACGCCATTAAGATGTTTTTAACCTCAAACTGTTACTCTCGGCTAAAATTCAAGTCCATAATCCATAATCAGGCTTCCTCCAGTGGAAAAAGTCCATCCCCTGTTGTCCTCTCACATCAAAATCCACAGATATATTTGTTTTGGACTGTTTTCACTTGTAAACAATTCTTGATCTGTGCATATTTCTCACCTGATACATACAAGATGCCTTTTTCACTGGAGAAAGCAATATTATGAATAGAGGACTATTTTTTTTCACCAGGAACAACATTAAAACATCTTAATGCGAGATGTGAGGCATGTGGATTACTTGTGGATTATTGTGATGTTTTTATCAGCTGTTTGGACTCTCATTCTGACGGCACCCATTCACTACAGAGGTTCCATTGGTGAGCAAGTGATGTAATGCTACATTTATCCAAATCTGTTCTGATGTAGAAACAAACTCATTTACATCTCGGATGGCCTGGGTGAACACATTTCACCAAATTTTAACACTTTAACATGTGAAAGTTTAAAAAAGTGGTAAATTTTTTTTTTTAATTAATTTATTATGTAATCAAGCCAGTAACATGTATTGTCAATCACATGTGATGGCTCTTACCCGATGTGATTGGTGCGTAGAGAGATCTCCAACTCTTTTAGAACTTGTGTGGATTCTTGGACTCGCCTCTTAAACTACAAATCACACACATATCACTTTATTAATTAAAATTGCTCGCATATTTCAGTTTGATTGATTATAACTGGACAAGCAACGCACATACACAAACTCAAACACATATCTGTACCTTTCTGCCTCCTCCCTGCTCTAATACACTCTTAAGTTTCTGAATGTAGGCTGACGGAGGATTCTTCACTTGGAACCGCTCCTGAAGAGAGAAACAAGAAGGTGAATGCTCTGGATGCACTTGAGAGGATGTTTTTAGTTTTTAAAGAGCAAAGGCAATTGTGTTTTTCATTATATGTCCCCTTTAAAGGTGTGTTATGTGGTTTGGGTAGTAAAAACAGCTTCACGGTAAATGCATGTGTGTAAAAAGTGAATTAACCTCACCTGGTCACAAACTAGCTCCCATTTCTTCTCATTGTCGTACTGACAGAGCAGCTTCACTTTATCAGGTGGAAGATTCATGGAATTCTAAAATCAAAGAGCAAGAGACAAACCTTAAATCTTTTTGTAGTTCATTTACAGAGCCATTAGCCCTATTCCACTTAGGCAAACTCTTAAAATTTACTTTTACAGCACCTTTGGGTTCAGCAAAGAACCATTTGAGAACCATTTTTTATGGTCGAGTGATTTAGAGAGTAAAAAAATTACATTTTATTAAACACTGCTTTTTTTGAAAGAAGGTTGCATTTTTGTTAATCAAATGTACAGTAAAATCATTAATATTGTGAAATATTATTACAGTTTCAAATAGCTGTTTTCTATTTGAATATATTTTAAA
Organism: Labeo rohita; assembly: GCF_022985175.1. Taxonomy (NCBI): domain Eukaryota; kingdom Metazoa; phylum Chordata; class Actinopteri; order Cypriniformes; family Cyprinidae; genus Labeo; species Labeo rohita. The sequence continues at coordinate 4,377,599 of NC_066892.1, read as the reverse complement.
AAGTAATTTATTCCTGTGATCAAAGCTGAATTTTCAGCATCATTACTCCAGTCTTCAGTGTCACATGATCCTTCAGAAATCATTCTAATATGCTGATTTGCTTTATAAGAAATATTTCTGATTATTATCACAGTTGAAAACAATTGTCCTGTTTTTTTTTTTTTTTTTTTTTTTTTTTTTTCAGAATTCTTTAGCGAATACAGCATTTGAAGAACAGCATTTGAATATTTAAAATGTAAAATGTTCTGTAACATTTTAAATGTTTTTGCTATTGTACGGACCACAAACTTTAGAACGGTAGTTTAGGTTCCTCAGATCACCATGTCGATTTCTGGGTGCCAGTCGCACCAGTACATAGATAACTTGCTAATAAAACAAATATTAAAGGAGAAGTCCACTTCCAAAACAAAGATTCACATATAATGTACTCACCCCCTTGTCATCCAAGATGTTCATGTCTTTCTTTCTTCAGTTATAAAGAAATTATGTTTTTTGAGTAAAACGTTCCTGCATTTTTATCCATATAGTGGACTGATGTGGTGCCCCAGTTTTGAACTTGCAAAATGCAATTTAAATGCGGCTTCAAACAATCCCAAATGCAGTTGTAAATGATCCCAGCCGAGGAAGAAGGGTCTTATCTAGCAAAATGATCGGTTATTTTCATTAAAAAAATACAATTTAAATACTTTTTAATCTCAAACGCTTGTCTTGCCTTTCTCTCCATGAACTCTGTGTATTCTGGCTCAAGACAGTTAGGGTATGTCGAAAAACTCCAATCGTATTTTCTCCCTCAACTTCAAAAATCATTTCAAAATCATCCTACATCACTGCAGAAGAACCGACCCATGCAAAGAAGATCAAACACCCTTAACAAAAAAGGTAAAACAGCGATATAGGACAAGCATTTGGCATTAAAAAGTATATCAATTGTATTTTTTTTATTAAAATAACTGATCGTTCCGCTACATAAGACCCTTCTTTCTCAGCTGAGATTGTTTACAACCACATTTAAGATCATTTGAAGCCACATTTAAACTGCATGTTAGAAGTTCAAAATCGGGGCACCATATCAGTCCATTATATGAAGAAAAATGCTGAAATGTTTTCCTCAAAAAACATAATTTCTTTACGACTGAAGAAAGAAAGACACGAACATCTTGGATGTCAAGGGGGTGAGTAAATTGCTGTTATAGAAGTAGAGTATAATTTAAAAAAGGCTTTATTTTTTTTAATTAGTTGATGGTGCTTCCTGCTTTTCACAGATTTATGCCTGGCGGATGATATCAAAGGTAAAAAAAAGAAAATCCATAGAATTACAATAAGGGAGAAATAAAAGGATGCAACTACCTGGCAACCACCCTGGACACTGTAGCAACCACCCAGATCCACCCACTGTACCCAAACATCTCAGTGGCAAGTTTTGCACCCCTCACATTTTCTTCAGATCTAGTTGCAGTATGTTCTCAGACAAATACAGAGTTACTGTGGCACCAGTCACACATTACACTTGTTTGCAGATGGTCACTTATGAACTGATGAGTAAGCGGCTGCATCTTGTGAGCCAGTTTACGAGCAGCAGACAGATCACATGTATAATAAGGTATGCTGACTCTAAGAATGCCCTTTCTGAACCGGCAGATTAGTGCTGTGTGAATGTCCTGTTGCTATGACGCTCTCCTAAATTATTTATGAACAGCATGAGTGTTTGCATTTGTACTCTACACACACACACACACTGTTATGGCCCTACAGAATTACCTCATGAGTGACTCATCTGAGCATCGGATGATACCGAACACACACACACACAGTGTGTGTGCAAGCTGTGTGTAAATCCCCTAAAACATGAAAATCATCTTCAAGGTCATCTTCCATTCACGCATGCTTGTCAAGACTGCATTTATTTGATAGAAAATATAGTGAAATTGTGAAATATTATTAGAATTTCAAATAACTGTTTTCTATTTGAATATCTTTTAAAATGTAATTTATTTCTGTGATGAAAAGCTGAATTTTTAGCATCATAACTCCAGTCTTCAGTGTCACATGATCCATTAGAATATACTAATTTGTTGATCTGTTACCTCAAATTTTGTAAGATTTTGAGATACACGCTTAAGTTTAATACTTTCAAATTGTGGTTTGTTCAAATCTCTAACTATGAACATCATTAAGCAAGCACCACTGATTAAATCATTATTTTTGTCCCCTTTGAATCTTTTTCCTCATGGGGAATGTCCCCTGGAGGGTTCGTTCAGGTGTTGCTATTCCCTTGGAGGCATTTTGTGAAATTTCATCCTCATAAGAATACCAAAACTCTGTGTAAATGTATTTCCCCATTCCCTACTAGGTGTTTTCTGACTTGAAAATGGTTTTACTTTCTGCATACAGCTATTGAGGTCTTTTGACACACTCAGTGTCGCTTTAGAAACAGAATGTTTTGCTGTGAAAGATGACGGGAATTCTCAGTATTTGTTTTGTGTTTTATTCCTTGGCTGTATCTTTCAGCTGATAGCTTAGGAATGTTATCATTTGTTTTGGGAACATTGTAAAAGATCTCAATGAACTTTATACTAATATTTAGCCTTTCTTTGACCCACCTATGAACCCAGGACTGACCGAAGACTCGGTAACTACTCTATGTCCTAAATCGCCAGTCTACATATCTATATGTGACCCTGGACCACAAATCCAGTCATAAGGGTCAATTATATGTCAACTGAAGGCGAATAAATATGCTTTCCATTGATGTATGGTTTGTTAGGATAGGACAATATTTGGCCAAAATACAACTATTTGAAAATCTGGAATCTGAAGGTGCACAAAAATAAAAATATTGAGAAAATCGCCTTTAAAGTTGTCCAAATCAAGTTCTTAGCAAAGCATATTACTAAGCAAAAAGTTGTGATATATTTACAGTAGGAAATTTACAAAATATCTTTATGAAACATGATCTTTACTTAATATCCTAATGATTTTTGGCATTAAAAAAAGGTTAATTTTGACCCATGCAATGTATTTTTTGCTATTGCTACAAATATACCCGTGCTACATAAGACTGGTTTTGTGGTCCAGGGTCATATATCTGTACATGTCAGACATATGAAATCATGTTTTCTCTGTAAAGTAACAGGAAAACTACATCTGAATATTGAATGTCATCTCTTGTATAAAAGTAATCAGAAGTAGATGATACAACAAAGACTGAACATACACCACCATTCAAAATATATATAATTTAATCAACAAAATTATAAATATATGCTGTTCTTCTGAACTTTCTATTCTTGAAAGATAAAAATATGAAGCAGCACAACTGTTTTTAACACTGATAATAATAATGTTTCTTAAACAGCAAAAGCAGCATATTAGAATGATTTCTAAAGGATCATGTGACACTGACTGGAGTAATGATGCTGAAAATTCAGCTTTGATCACAGAAATAAATTACATTTTACAATTTATTTAAATAGAAAACAGTTATTTTAAATTGTAATAATATGTCAGAATTTTTACTGTATTTCTGATCAAATAAATGCAACCTTGATGTACTATGATGATTTTTTAAATATTTAAAATATTTAAATTATTTAAAACATTTAAAATATTTACAATATCTTATCGACCCCAAACTTTTGTGCGGTAGAGTATGTGACGTACAATGTTAAATCTAGAACATTGTGTTTGACTATTGCTGTGTCATTTCATTTTTTGCACATATTAAATTACAGTTTTTCACTAAGCATGGCATATTAGCATGGCACTGTGTCCTAATTTGCAAAACAGGTCAATGGGAGAAAAAAAACAGCAATCTGCAGAAATATTGCTTTAGGGCGAACACACACACACACACACACAGTTTCCTCTCAAACAGTCTTTCTTTATGAAATGCCTGCAGTGCAGACAATTTCATTGATTATAATTGTCAGGTTGCATTTGTCGTGTAGACAGTGTTATCTTTGCATTTTTTAAATCAGATCTCATCTCTCATAATTGACATTTTCTATCCATGAAATGAGGACAAGGAGCCTGGAGAAAAATAGAATCAAGGACAAAACTCTTCTAGCTCTTCAACCATCACTGATTGCTTTATTTTTGTCTCTTTATGAACATATCGTCTGCCCTTTCTTTGTCCTTTACATGTTCTATCCCTAAAACAGTTAAACAGTTTTCAGGACAAGTTCATCACATGTTATTTTGAATCCTGAAGTACTCAAATGCTTACATTGGAGTATATACACATAATTTATGCATCAGTGCAGCAATGCAGTGTATAATGCAGTACACGTGCAGAAAGCAATGCGCATGTTCATAATGTCATCATTCAGAGCTTTCATATCGCTTTACCTTCAGCAGAATTATGCTGGAAGATTATACTGTTTTCAGCTTATCATATTTGCATATGGTTTTTTGTATATTCATAAGCCGAATCATGAGATTTTTAATCACCCCAAGGATTTTGAAATATATTTATTTAATTACAAACCAATATCTATATATTTAAGACACTATATTTAAAACAAAGGATTATTATAGTTAAACTGAATCTAAAATTCAAACCATCATATATATATATATATATATATATATAATAAACAATCAACTAAAATAACAAAAATAAAACACAATATTAATTAAATTAATAATAAAAATAAAACAGATTCAAAATAATATAAACTGAAACTAAAATTTTAACCATTAAAAAATATATTATTTAATTACTTTTTATTTCAACTTGTTGTCTAAGCAATATTTCTCATTTTATTTTAATTTAACTTGATGTACTAGAATATCTAAAACTAAAACTGAAATAAAATAAATAAGAACGATATATAAACAAAAATCAGCTAAAATGACAAAAATACACAAATTTAATGAAAATAAATATATAAAAATAAACCATATTCAAAATAATATAAACTGAACTAAAATTTAAACCATTAAAAATATATTATTTAATTCGTTTTTATTTCAGCTGGTTGTCTAAGCAATATTTCTCATTTTATTTTAATTTAACCTGATGTAATAGAATATCTAAGACTAAAACTGAAATAAAATAAGAATTGTATATATATATATATATATATGTATATATATAACATCTTAGTGATTCTAAAATAACTAATTAGATAACAGGTCAGTAAATCACATAAAACATGCCTAATTTAACAATTCTACACCTCTTAAGAACCCATCTTGATGTTTTCTTATGCTATTGTTGTTTTCAACCATCAGCCTAGTTTTTATGACTCATTTCTAAAGTAATAATTATACTGAAATACATTCAGAGCTGGCTTTGATTCATTGTATCTCATATATTTTTGTGCTGAGTGTTTCTAGATCAGCTGAAGGCAGCTGAAGATGGATGGTTTGTGCTTTCGGTAAGTGGCCACATGCAAAATATCAATGAGTGAACGGGCCATTTGTATAATTACAGGCCTGTCGTTTTTGCAGATGTTTTGTGCTCCTCCCGTTGGCAAGGCAAGGCTTCGACATGAGCTTTTAAATGCAAAAACACATACATGAGCAAGCAAGGAAATACTGTTGCTGTTATATGCATAAATTCAGCCTTAGAAAGAATGCAGAATTCTCAATAAATGAGTTCTTGTGCATTTGCATTATTGTTTACGCAGTTTTTTATTAAATCCTTGTAACTTTTACTAAACAAGCTCACAGGTAATTGCACTAAATATTGTTCCCGGCAAGGTGCGTTTTCGAGCGATTGCTCGTTTAATTGTGTGTTTTATCACAAACACGCTGCTGGTGGTGCTGCCATTATTTGCATTCTATTTCCATTATACAAACAGCATGTCGCAAACTCTTTCTCTGTAGACATTGTTAATGGGGATGGGATGAAATGAAACTGAGTTTGTGGAGGGCCTCCATGTGCACTTCAATTCTTGATTAAATGGCCTTTCACTGTTGTATGATGGGAGAGTGAGGAGTGCTTATCTGATTTAGGAACAGCATCAAGGATATTGGCAGAGTGAATTAGTTAACATGGAATAAATTACAGCTGAGTTTACTAACAAGAACTACAGCCAGACTTAAGTTATATAAAGAGTAAAACACTGGCTAAATATTCGGTTTAAACACAGGTATTGTGGAATGATTCGATTGGAAATTACCATGTAAAATACATTACTGCGGTTCTGGTACAGAGTTTACATGAATTAGATTAATTAGTTGATAAGTAGGTTATTCCAGGCCTTAACTATAACTAGCCAGCAGTCCAACAGGACTGGATAGTTTTTGTGTTAATATAAAGTATTATTTATTGTGGTAAGGTTCGGTGGATTTATATTTCTTATGACATTTCAAAACAGTTGGCCACAAATGAAGATATTAATGGCTTATAAGATATTTTAGAAGGTCCAAGTTGCTTTTTTTCCACAATGCCCACAACTGTCAAGACGATTTTCAGTAAATAATGGCTTAAATTTCAGTCTGATCTTCACAGACTGGACCACAAACCCAGGCATATGTAGCATGGGTATATTTGTAGCAATAGCCAAAAATACATTGTATGGGTCAAAATGATTGATTTTTCTTTTATGCCAAAAATCATAAGGATAAAAGTTAAGTAAAGATCATGTTCTTCCTACCAACTTCCTACCATAAATATGTCAAAACTTAATTTCTGATTAGTAATATGCATTGCTAAAAGACAATTCTCATCAATAGAAAGCTTATTTATTTAGCTTTCAGCCAATGTATAAATCTCAATTTCAAAAAATTGACCCTTATGACTACACTGTAAAAAATAAAAAACACAATTTGTTGAATCAGCTTAAAATAATTTGTTATCCTGCTGCCAAATATCTAAGTTCTCACATAGTATAATTTAACATTTTAAGTTGAATAAACTTTTTTTGAGTTGACTGAACTTAAAATTTTAAGGCAGCCAGGTTACAAATTATCTTAAGTTGACTCAACAAATTGTTTTTTACAGTGTAGTTTTGTTTTCCAGTGTCACAAATATGGTGCATATTGACTAATTTTAAGAAACAGTTTACCCAGAATTAAAATTTGCTGACAGTTTCTCCCCCTCTGGCCATCCAGGATGTAGATGAGTGTGTTTTTTCATCAAAACGGATTTGGAGAAATTCAGTATAACATTCTCTCCAAATTCATAGAAGACAACTTTAAAACTGGAGGAAGCGTTATTATAGATTATGGACTCATATTTTAGCCAGAAGTGATGGTTTAAAGTTAAAAACACCTTCATGATGGATTTGTTTCTTACAAACACGCAGCATCTTGAACAGCCTGAGGCTAAGTAAATTTCCCCTACATTTTCATCTTTTGGGTAAATTATTTCTTTAAAGATGCTTTGATGATCACCCTGAACATAAAGAAACAAAGTCAAACTGCTTAAGAATGGTGCAACAGTAAATAAATGGCAGAACTGTAATCTTTTCATCAACTACCCATACTACTTAAAGGTAAAAAATTATTTGTGCAGCCATACACTCACCTATTGTGCACTAATCATAAATGAGATGCAGACGATACAAGCAGATAAAGCACATGAAATTCACCTAATGACGCATTAAAGTCTCCCAGCTGCACACTTACAGTTTTCCTGGTGCATAACACTCATACTCGGGGAGATTGTACAGATTTCACAACACGTGAATGAATGCAATTACCTCAGTACACATTCCATCACAGACAGTCTACAATAGCTAAATTATGTCATTCTTTTAGTACTTCCAGTCATGTGAAAGTCCTATCTGTGTGCATTTGATAATAACCTTTGCTTTTGCATGCATATAAAACATATTTAGAATCTGCTTCCATTGCACTATTAAACATGATTTTTTTTCTACAATTTATGTCAGCAAAACACTCAACAAAAGTCTGCATTATGGGATATTTTATTATGTACGTACCAACACGGTGCTGAACCTCTCCTCTAATTCCTCCTCAGGTGGTAAAGGCAGTTTAGGGGCCGGTGGCTGTTTTTGCCCATAAGTGCTGAGGGGCCGTTTGACATCCCGTCTGGGTGTCATCTCCAGACTTCCAGCTGCATTCCCCATGGCTGTATGCGGAGTTACACACAGAGGTACACATATACAGTCCAGATAATACAAGTGAAGTTCTACAACTTGCTTGATTCTAAACACTTGAATATAAGTCCTTATTCAGTCCTAGTGGGATGTTTTAAAACCACAGATAAAATCCAGCTTGACTTCTGCAGAATTCAGTTCTGGAAAGTCCATAAAAGCTTGTGGTTGTTACATAGTTGATGAGTTATTCAAGTTCCTCTGATGACGTTGTCCAATTACAGTAGGTAAAACCTACAACTTGTGTCTACAGAAAGACAAATGACACCGGTAGGCAAGGCTGCTGTCTGCTCGGATGTGTCTTGGTTGTCTTCTGGTCTCTGTGACATCTCTCTGCTCCATCCTGGAGTGAGTAGTTCAGGTAGGGAGGAAGGGAGTGAGTGGTGTGAGACAGCAGCAGGCAAGGACTGGGAAGCTTCTGGGTCCTAGTGCTGGATCTTTAGACTGTCATTTGTGTGTGTGAACACCTGATACTGACTCAGATGTCAACCTACAACCGGAGTCTCATGTTACTTGTTGGTGTTTGTTGCTAGGATGCTAAAGACAACCAAATAACAGCACACACACTCTTTCTGAATGACTTCAGACTATTGCAAAACAGTTGTAACTGTGAATCTATAGTGCCACAATTTAAGTGCTCATTTTAAGATAAATAAAAAGAATATATAAAAATACAGAATTTTTTGTGCTACTAATGCAGTAATATTGTGAAATATTATTACAATTTAAAAGAACTGTTTTCTATTTGAATATATTTAAAATGTAATTTTCTGAATTTTCAGCATCATTACTCTGGTCTTTAGTGTCACATGATCTGTCAGAAATCATTCTATTATGCTGATTTCCTGTTTAAGAAACATTTATGATTATAATCAATGTTAAAACAGTTGTTGTGGTTAATATTTTTCTGGAAGCTGTGAAATTATAAATTATTTAAAAAATGTCTTTAATGGATTTACTAGAGAGTACACTATCATTTTTGTCCCTGCAGTGTTCATTTGCAATGCAAATGGTAGTCCATAGCTACCATAGTAGATGTAATAGTCTCAGCAGACACAGCTGTTCCTTTACACCACATGCGAGGATTCATACTAAATATGTTCATGTAAACATATCCTTTTATTGTGCTGTAAGGTGACTAAACTTGAATAAAAGTGTTCATGAATACAGTGCTTAATATTGTTTTATTATTAACCTTGTGGTTTAAGAATCAAACTAATATTTTATGCCAAAATGCACATACAGTTACGTTCAAAAGTTTTCATACACCATGCAGAATATGTAAAATAAGAGGGATCATGTTATTTTTTATTTAGTACTGATCTGAATAAGATATTTCACACTTGACTGAATAAGATATTGAACCCTTTCCAACAGTGACTGTGTGATTTTGAGATCCATCTTCACACTGAAGACAGCTGAGATCCTCATATGCAACTATTACAGAAGGTTCAAACACTCACTGATGCTTCAGAAGGAAACACAATGCATTAAGAGCCGGGGGTGAAAACTTTTGGAATTTGAAGATCAGGGTAAATGTAACTTTTGTCTTCTGGGAAACATGCAAGCATCTTCTGTAGCTTTTGAAGGACAGTACTAAATAAAACAATAAAAAATAAATAAATAAATAAACTGCACACATCTTCAATCTGTTCAAAAGTTTTCACCCCCAGCTCTTAATACATTGTGTTTTTTGTTTTTGTTTTTTGGAGCGTTTGAACCTTCTGTAATAGTTGCATATGAGTCCCTCAGCTGTCCTCAGTGTGAAAATATCTCAAAATCATAGTCATTGTTAGAAAGGGTTCAAATACACAAAAATGCAGAAAAACCAAAGAAATTGTGGGACTTAAAAGATTTTTTGGAAAAACAGCAGGCAGAAGAACTGTTCAGTACAAACAAGGGACTCATTAACAACCATCACTAAACAAAACAAACAAACAAACAAAACAAACAGCTGTGGATCATTCAGGTAACAACACAGTATTAAGAATCAAGTGTATGTAAACTTTTGAAAGGTGTCATTTTTATAAATTCAACTAATGTTTTCTCTTGTGGACTATATGTAAATGTCTTTTACGTGAAATATGTTATTCAGGTCAGCACTAAATAAAAAAATAACATGCATTTTCATTTTGTATGATCCCTCTTATTTTGGAAAAATGATTAACATTTTGCAGATTCTGCAAGGTGTATGTAAACTTTTGACCTCAACTGTAGAAAGTTATTTCTTTATTTAAATAGATTAAATGTTTAAAAGGTTACACAGTATCCCCCTGCAATTTAGTGCTTGCTTAAAACATTAAAACAGTACTGTGCAGTTGCGCCACCTACTGGTTCTCCAGCAGATTTACTGGCTGAAAATGAGATCAAATTATGGATCCAAGTTTTTGTGTGTGCATATGGATTGATATGTTTTTTAGTGACGTTGAATGTGAAAGTGATATTTTTAGGCAGTTTAGCATAAACGTCCCTTTTTAAATGTA